>NC_067491.1:66450533-66815179 GCF_947179515.1 Apodemus sylvaticus | reverse complement strand
TGAGGCTACACGCTTAGACATACACGCAACACCAAAGCTTTTCGAGTTACAACATGTTGTTTAGGAAAAAGAAGATGATTTCGCACGATGCGGGATTTCCTTAAAACGTGATTATCTGAAAAATTTTGACTAAAGAAAATTCTCCTGTGGGGTCTCTTTTGAGGTTACATGTTTATATGTACATGTCACACCAAATCTTTTCGAGTTACAACGTTTTGTTTAGGAGATACAAGCTAATTTTGTACGATGCGTTAATTCTTCTGGTAAAGTGTTTCCAATACATACGTATTTGTCTTTACTCTGCAACACTGTATTTTCTTATAACGTTGTATTCTTAAATGTTCTTTGGAGAGAAAACTCTCCTGTTCGTTCTCTTTAGAGGCTACACGCGTAGACATACACGCAACACCAAAGCTTTTAGAGTTACAACGTGTTGTTTAGGAAAAACAAGATAATTTTGCATGATGTGGATTTCCTTAAAAAGTGGTTTTCTGACAAATTTTGACGAAAGAAAGTTCTCCTGTGGGTTCTCTTTTGAGGCTACACGTGTAGACCTACGAGCCACACCAAATCTTTTCGAGTTACAACGTGTTGTTTAGGAGATACAAGCAAATATTGTAGGATGCATTATTTCTTCTCGTAAAGTACTTCCAATACGTACTTATTTGTCTATTATCTGCAATAATGTATTTCCTTATAACGTGGTATTCTTACATATTCTTTCGAGGGCAAACTCTCCTGTGCATTCTCTTTTGAGGCTACAAGCTTAGACATACAGGCAACGCCAAAGATTTTCGAGTTAAAACGAGTTGTTTAGGAAAAACAAGATAATTTCGCACAATGCGAGATTTCTATAAAACGTGGATTTTTGAAAAAATTTGACAAAAGAAAGTTCTCCTGTGGGTTCTCTTTTGAGGCTACACGTGTAGAGGTACGAGCCACACTAAATCTTTTCGAGTTACAACGTGTTGTTTAGGAGATACAAGCTAATTTTGTACGATGCGTTATTCCTTCTCGTAAAGTGTTTCCAATATGTACTTATTTGTCTTTACTCTGCAAAATTGTATTTCTTTATAACGTGGTAGTCTTATATATTCTTTCGAGAGAAAACTCTGTTGTCCCTTCTCTTTTGAGGCTCCACGCTTACAATTACAAGCAACACCAAAGCTTTTCGAGGTACAACATGTTGTTTAGGAAAAAGAAGATGATTTCGCAGGATGCGGGATTTCCTTAAAACGTGGTTTTCTGAAAAATTTTGACGAAAGAAAATTCTCCTCTGGGTTGTCTTTTGAGGCTAAATGTTTAGATGTACACGCCACACCAAATCTTTTCGAGTTACAACATGTTGTTTAGGAGATACAAGCTAATTTTGTACGATGCATTAATTCTTCTCGTAAAGTGTTTCCAATATGTACATATGTGTCTTTACTCTGAAACACTGTATTTCCTTAAAACGTGGTATTCTTACATATTCTTTCGAGAGAAAACTATCCTGTGCGTTCCCTTTTGAGGCTACACACTTAGACATAAAGGCAACACCAAAGCTTTTCAAGTTACAACGTGTTGTTTATGAAAAATCAGATAATTTCTCACAATGCGGGATTTCCTTAAAACGTGGTGTTCTGACAAATTTTGACGAAAGAAAATTCCCGTTGGCTCTCCTTTGAGGCTACACTTTTAGACGTACATGCCAAACCAAATCTTTTCGAGTTACCACGTGTTGTTTAGGAGATACAAGCTAATTTTGTATGATGCATTATTTCTTCTCGTAAAGTGTTTCCAATATGTACTTATTTGTCTTTACTCTGAAAAATTGTATTTCCTAATAACGTGGTATTCTTACATTTTCTTTCGAGAGAAAACTCTCCTGTGCATTCTCTTTTGAGGCTCCACGCTTAGACATACACGCAACACTAAAGCTTTTCGAGTTACAGCATGTTTTTTTAGGAAAAAGAAGATGATTTCGCACGATGCGGGATTTCCTTAAAACGTGGTTTTCTGAAAAATTTTGACGAAAGAAAATTCTCCTCTGGGTTCTCTTTTGAGGCTACACGTTTAGACGTACAGGCCACACAACATCTTTTCGAGTTACAACTTGTTGTTTAGGAGATACAAGCTAATTTTGTACTATGCGTTAATTCTTCTCGTAAAGTGTTTCCAATATGTATGTGTTTGTCTTTACTCTGCTACACTGTATTTCCTTATAACGTGGTATTCTTACATATTCTTTTGAGAGAAAACTCTCCTGTGTGTTCTCTTTTGAGGCTACACGCTTAGACATACACGCAACACCAGAGCTTTTCGAGTTACAACGTGTTGTTTAGGAAAAACTAGATAATTTCGCAAGATGCGGGATTTCCTTAAAACGTGGTTTTCTGACAAATTTTGACGAAAGAAAATTCTCCTGTGGGTTCTCTTTTGAGGCTACACGTTTAGACGTACACACCACACCAAATCCTTTCGAGTTACCACGTGTTGTTTAGGAAATACAATCTAATTTTGTACTATGCTTTAATTCTTCTCCTAAAGTGTTTCCAATACATACATGTTTGTCTTTACTCTGCAACATTGTATTTCCTTATAACTTGGTATTCTTACATATTCTTTTGAGAGAAAACTCGCCTGTGCGTTCTCCTTTGAGGCTACATGCTTAGACATACACATAACGCCAGAGCTTTTCGAGTTACAACGTGTTGTTTAGGAAAAACTAGATAATTTCGCACGAAGCGAGATTTCCTTAAAACGTGGTTTCTGACAAATTCTGATGAAAGGAAATTCTCCTGTGGGTTCTCTTTTGAGGCTACACATTTAGACGTACACGTCACACCAAATCTTTTCGAGTTACACCGTGTTGTTTAGGAGATACAAGCTAATTTTGTATGATGCGTTAATTCTTCTTGTAAAGTGTTTCCAATATGTACTTATTTGTCTTTACTCTGTAAAATTGTATTTCCTTATAATGTGGTATTCTTACATATTCTTTCGAGAGAAAACTCTCCTGTGCCTTCTCTTTTGAGGCTCCACGCTTAGATATACACGCAACACCAAAGCTTTTCGAGTTACAACATGTTGTTTAGGAAATAGAAGATGATTTCGCACAATGTGGGATTTCCTTAAAACATGGTTTTCTAAAAAAATTTGACGAAAGAAAATTCTTCTGTGGGTTCTCTTTTGAGGCTACACGTTTAGACGTACACGCCACACCAAATATTTTCGAGTAACAACGTGTTGTTTAGGAGATTCAAGCTAATTTTGTACGATGCATTAATTCTTCTCGTAAAGTGTTTCCAATATGTACGTATTTGTCTTTACTCTGCAACACTGTATTTCCTTATATCGTTGTATTCTTACATATTCTTTCAAGAGAAAACTATCCTGTGCGTTCCCTTTTGAGGCTACACACTAAGACATACAGGCAACACCAAAGCTTTTCGAGGTACAACGTGTTGTTTAGGAAAAACAAGATAATTTCGCAAGATGCGGGATTTCCTTAAAACGTGGTTTTCTGACAAATTTTGACGAAAGAAAATTCTCCTGTGGGTTCTCTTTTGAGGCTACACGTTTAGACGTACACACCACACCAAATCCTTTCGAGTTACCACGTGTTGTTTAGGAGATACAAGCTAATTTTGTACGATGCGTTATTTCTTCCAGTAAAGTTTTTCCATTATGTACATATTTGTCTTTACTCTGCAACACTGTATTTCCTTATAACGTTGTATTCTTACATGTTCTTTCGAGAGAAAACTCTCCTGTGCGTTCAATTTAGAGGCTACAGGCTTAGACATACACGCAACACCAAAGCTTTTCGAGTTACAACATGTTGTTTAGGAAAAAGAAGATGATTTCGCACGATGTGGGATTTCCTTAAAACGTGGTTTTCTGAAAAATTTTGACGAAAGAAAATTCTCCTGTGGGTTCTCTTTTGAGGCTACATGTGTATACGTACACGCCACACCAAATATTTTCGAGTTACAACGTGTTGTTTAGGAGATACAAGCTAATTTTCTACGATGCTTTAATTCTACTCATAAAGTGTTTCCAACATGTATGTATTTGTCTTTACTCTGCAACAGTGTATTTCTTTATAACGAGGTATTCTTACATATTCTTTCGAGAGAAAACTATCCTGTGAGTTCCCTTTTAGGCTACACACTTAGTTTGACATACAGGCAACACCAAAGCTTTTCGAGGTACAACATGTTGTTTATGAAAAACAAGATAATTTCGCACGAAGCCTGATTTCCTTAAAACGTGGTTTTCTGACAAATTTTGAAGAAAGAAAATTCTCCTGCGGGATCCCTTTCGAGGCTACACTTTTAGACGTACACCCCAAACCAAATATTTTCGAGTTTCCACTTGTTGTTTAGGAGATACAAGCTAATATTATATGATGCGTAATTTCTTCTCGTAAAGTGTTTCCAATATGTACGTATTTGTCTTTACTCTGCAACACTGTATTTCCTTATAACGTATTCTTACATGTTTGTTGGAGAGAAAACTCTCCTATGCATTCTCTTTTGAGGCTACATGCTTAGACATACACCCAACACCAAAGCTTTTCGAGTTACAACATGTTGTTTAGGAAAAACAAGATAATTTCGCACGATGCGGGATTTCCTTAAAACGTGGTTTTCTGACAATTTTTGACGAAAGAAAATTCTCCTTTGTGTTCTCTTTTGAGGCTACACGTTTAGACGTATACGCCAAACCAAATCTTTTCGAGTTACCACGTGTTGTTTAGGAGATACAAGCTAATTTTTTTCGATGCGTTATTTCTACTCGTAAAGTGTTCCCAATATGTACTTATTTGTCTTTACTCTGCAAAATTGTATTTCCTAATAACGTGGTATTCTTACATATTCTTTTGAGAGTAAACTCTCCTGTGCCTTCTCTTTTGAGGCTCCACGCTTACACATACACGCAACACTAGAGCTTTTCGAGTTACAACATGTTGTTTAGGAAAAAGAAGATGATTTCGTACGATGCAGGATTTCCTTAAAACGTGGTTTTCTGAAAAATTTTGACGAAAGAAAATAATCCTGTGGGTTCACTTTTGAGGCTACAGGTTTAGACGTACATGCCACACTAAATCTTTTCGAATTACAACGTGTTGTTTAGGAGATACAAGCTAATTTTGTACGATGCATTTTTTCTTTTCGTAAAGTGTTTCCAATAGGTAAGTATTTGTCTTTACTCTGCAACACTGTATTTCCTTATAACGTGGTATTCTTACATATTCTTTCGAGAGAAAACTATCCTGTGCGTTCCCTTTTGAGACTACACACTTAGACATAGAGGCAACACCAAAGTTTTTCGAGTTCCAACGTGTTGTTTATGAATAACAAGATAATTTCGCACGATGCGGGATATTCTTAAAACGTGGTTTTCTGACAAATTTTGACAAAAGAAAATTCTCCTGTTGATTCTCTTTTGAGGCTGCACGTTTAGATGTACACGTCACACCAAATCCTTTCGAGTTACAACGTGTTGTTTATGTGATACAAGCTAATTTTGTATGATGCGTTATTTCTTCTCGTAAAGTGTTTCCAATATGTACTTATTTGCCTTTTCTCTGCAAATTTGTATTTCTTTATAACGTGGTTTTCTTACATATTCTTTCGAGAGAAAACTCTCCTGTGCATTCTCTTTTGAAGCTTCACGCTTAGACATACACGCAACACCAAATCTTTTCGAGTTACAACATATTGTTTAGGAAAAAGAAGATGATTTCGCACGATGCGGGATTTCCTTAAAACGTGGTTTTCTGAAAAATTTTAACGAAAGAAAATTCTCCTGTGGGTTCTCTTTTGAGGCTACGTGTTTAGACGTACACGTCACACCAAATCTTTTCGAGTTACAACCTGTTGTTTAGGAGATACAAGCTAATTTTGTAAGATGCGTTAATTGTTCTCGTAAAGTGTTTCCAATACGTACCTATTTGTCATTACTCTGCAACACTGTATTTCCTTATAACATGGTATTCTTACATATTCTTTCGAGAGAAAACTATCCTGTGCGTTCCCTTTTGAGGCTACACACTTAGAAATACAGGCAACACCAAAGCTTTTTGAGTTAAAACTTGTTGTTTAGGAAAAACAAGATAATTTCGCAGGATGCGGGATTTCCTGAAAACGTGGTGTTCTGACAAATTTTGATGAAAGAAAGTTCTCCTGTTGGTTCTCTTTTGAGGCTACACGTTTAGACGTACGAGCCACACCAAATCCTTTCGAGTTACAACGTGTTGTTTAGGAGATACAAGGAAATATTTTACGATGCGTTATTTCTTCTCGTAAAGTGTTTCTAATACATACTTATTTGTCTTTACTCTGCAACACTGTATTTCCTTATAACGTGGTATTCTTACATATTCTTTTGAGAGAAAACTCTCCTGCGCGTTCTCTTTTGAGGCTACACGCTTAGACAAACACGCAACACCAAAGCTTTTCGAGTTACAACGTGTTGTTTAGGAAAAACAAGATAATTTCGCACGATGCGAGATTTCCTTAAAACGTGGTTTCTGACAAATTTTGATGAAAGAAAATTCTCCTGTGGGTTCTCTTTTGAGGCGACACGTTTAGACGTACACGTCACACCAAATCTTTTCGAGTTACAACGTGTTGTTTAGGAGATACAAGCTAATTTTGTACTATGCGTTAATTCTTCTCGTAAAGTGTTTCCAATACATACGTGTTTGCTTTACTCTGCAACACTGTATTTCCTTATAATGTGGTATTCTTACATATTCTTTCGAGAGAAAACTCTCCTGTGCCTTCTCTTTTGAGGCTACATGCTTAGACATACACGCAACACCATAGCTTTTTGCATTACAACGTGTTGTTTAGGAAAACAAGATAATTTCGCAAGATGCGAGATTTCCTTAAAACATGGTTTCTGACAAATTTTGATGAAAGAAAATTCACCTGTGGGTTCTCTTTTGAGGCTACACGTTTAGACATACATGTCACACCAAATCTTTTCGAGTTACAACATGTTGTTTAGGAGATATAAGCTAATTTTGTACGATGCATTGTTTCTTCTCGTAAAGTGTTTCCAATATGTACTTATTTGTCTTTATTCTGCAAAATTGTATTTCCTTATAACGTGGTATTCTTACATAGTATTTCGAGAGAAAACTCTCCTGTGCCTTCTCTTTTGAGGCTCCACGCTTAGACATACATGCAACACTAAACTTTTCGAGTTACAATATGTTGTTCAGGAAAAAGAAGATGATTTCACACGATGCGGGATTTCCTTATAACGTGGTTTTCTGAAAAATTTTAATGAAAGAAAATTCTCCTGTGGGTTCTCTTTTGAGGCTACACTTTTAGACATACACGCCACACCAAATCCTTTAGAGTTACAACGTGTTGGTTAGGAGATACCAGCTAATTTTACGACGAATTAATTCTTCTAGTAAAGTGTTTCCAATAAGTACGTATTTGTCTTTACTCTGCAACAATGTCTTTCCTTATAACGTGGTATTCTTACATATTCTTTCGAGAAAAAATCTCCTTTGCGTTCTCTTTTGAGGCTCCACGCTTAGACATACACACAACACCAAAGCTTTTCGAGTTACAACTTGTTGTTTAAGAAAAACAAGATAATTTTGCACGATGAGGGATTTCCTTAAAACGTGGTTTTCTCACATATTTTGACGATAGAAAATTCTCCTGTCAGTTCTCTTTTGAGGCTACACGTTTAGACGTACACGCCACACCAAATCCTTTCGAGTTACAACCTGTTGTTTAGGAGATACAAGCTAATTTTTTATGATGCTTTATTTCTTCTCGTAAAGTGTTTCCAATACATGCATATTTGTCTTTACTCTGCAACACTGTATTTCCTTATAACGTGGTATTTGTCTTTACTCTGCAACACTGTATTTCCTTATAACGTTGTATTCCTACATATTCTTTCGAGAGAAAACTCTCTTGTGCGTTCTCCTTAGAGGCTACAGGCTTAGACAACACACAAAACCAAAGCATTTCGAGTTCCAACGTGTTGTTTATGAATAACAAGATAATTTCGCACGATGCGGGATTTCCTTAAAACGTGGTTTTCTGACAAAATTGACAAAAGAAAATTCTCCTGTGGGTTCCCTTTTGAGGCTACACGTTTAGATGTACACGTCAAACCAAATCTTTTCGAGTTACAACGTGTTGTTTAAGTGATACAAGCTAATTTTGTATGATGCGTTATTTCTTCTCGTAAAGTGTTTCCAATATGAACTTATTTGCCTTTTCTCTGCAAATTTGTATTTCTTTATAACGTGGTTATCTTACATATTCTTTCGAGAGAAAACTCCTGTGCATTCTCTTTTCAAGCTTCACGCTTAGACATACACACAACACCAAAGCTTTTCGAGTTACAACATATTGTTTAGGAAAATAAGATGATTTCGCAAGATGCGGGATTTCCTTAAAACGTGGTTTTCTGAAAAATTTTAACGAAAGAAAATTCTCCTGTGGGTTCTCTTTTGAGGCTACATGTGTAGACGTACACATCACACCATATCTTTTCGAGTTACAACGTGTTATTTGGGAGATACAAGCTAATTTTGTACGATGCGTTAATTCTTCTTGTAAAGTGTTTCCAATACGTACCTATTTGTCTTTACTCTGCAACACTGTATTTCCTTATAACGTGGTATTCTTACATATTCGTTCGAGAGAATACTATCCTGTGCATTCCCTTTTGAGGCTACACACTTAGAAATACAGGCAACACCATAGCTTTTCGAGTTACAACTTGTTGTTTAGGAAAAACAAGTTAATTTCGCACAATGCGGGATTTCCTTAAAACGCGGTGTTCTGAAAAATTTTGATGAAAGAAAGTTCTCCTGTGGGTTCTCTTTTGAGGCTACACGTTTAGACATACGAGCCACACCAAATCCTTTCAAGTTACAACGTGTTGTTTAGGAGATACAAGCAAATATGTTACGATGCGTTATTTCTTCTGGTAAAGTGTTTCCAATACATACTTATTTGTCTTTACTCTGCAACACTGTATTTCCTTATAACGTGGTATTCTTACATATTCTTTTGAGAGAAAACTCTCCTGCGCGTTCTCTTTTGAGGCTACATGCTTAGACAAACACGCAACACCAAAGCTTTTCGAGTTACAACGTGTTGTTTAGGAAAAACAAGATAATTTCGCACGATGCGAGATTTCCTTAAAACGTGGTTTCTGACAAATTTTGATGAAAGAAAATTCTCCTGTGGGTTCTCTTTTGAGGCAAAACGTTTAGATGTACACGTCACACCCAATCTTTTCGAGTTACAACGTCTTGTTTAGGAGATACAAGCTAATTTTGTACTATGCGTTAATTCTTCTCGTAAAGTGTTTCCAATACATACGTGTTTGCTTTACTCTGCAACACTGTATTTCCTTATAACGTGGTATTCTTACATATTCTTTCGAGAGAAAACTCTCCTGTGCCTTCTCTTTTGAGGCTACATGCTTAGACATACACGCAACACCAGAGCTTTTCGCGTTACAACGTGTTGTTTAGGAAAAACAAGATAATTTCTCACGATGCGAGATTTCCTTAAAACGTGGTTTCTGACAAATTTGATGAAAGAAAATTCACCTGTGGGTTCTCTTTTGAGTCTACACGTTTAGACGTACATGTCACACCAAATCTTTTCGAGTTACAACGTGTTGTTTAGGAGATACAAGCTAATTTTGTACGATGCATTATTTCTTCTCGTAAAGTGTTTCCAATAAGTACTTATTTGTCTTTACTCTGCAAAATTGTATTTCCTTATAACGTGGTATTCTTACATAGTATTTCGAGAGAAAACTCTCCTGTGCCTTCTCTTTTGAGGCTCCAAGCTTAGACATACACGCAACACTAAAGCTTTTCGAGTTACAAGATGTTGTTCAGGAAAAAGTTGATTTCGCACGATGCGGGATTTCCTTAAAACGTGGTTTTCTGAAAAATTTTAACGAAAGAAAATTCTCCTGTGGGTTCTCTTTTGAGGCTACACTTTTAGACATACACGCCACACCAAATCCTTTCGAGTTACAACGTGTTGGTTAGGAGATAACAGCTAATATTTTACGATGAGTTAATTCTTCTCATAAAGTGTTTCCAATACGTACGTATTTGTCTTTACTCTGCAACACTGTATTTCCTTATAACGTGGTATTCTTACATATTCTTCCGAGAAAAAAATCTCCTTTGCATTCTCTTTTGAGGCTACATGCTTAGACATACACACAACACCAAAGCTTTTCGCGTTACAACTTGTTGTTTAAGAAAAACAAGATAATTTTGCACGATGAGGGATTTCCTTAAAACGTGGTTTTCTCACATATTTTGACGATAGAAAATTCTCCTGTCAGTTCTCTTTTGAGGCTACACGTTTAGACGTACACGCCACACCAAATCCTTTTGAGTTACAACCTGTTGTTTAGGAGATACAAGCTAATTTTGTGTGATGCGCTATTTCTTCTTGTAAAGTGTTTCCAATACATACATATTTGTCTTTACTCTGCAACACTGTATTTCCTTATAACGTGGTATTTGTCTTTACTCTGCAACACTGTATTTCATTATAACGTTGTATTCCTACATATTCTTTCGAGAGAAAACTCTCCTGTGCGTTCTCCTTAGAGGCTACAGGCTTAGACAACACGCAAAACCAAAGCTTTTCGAGTTACAACGTGTTGTTAAGAAAAACAAGATAATTTCGCAAGATGCGGGATTTCCTTAAAACGTGGTTTTCTGACAAATTTTGACAAAAGAAAATTCTCCTGTGGGTTCTCTTTTGAGGCTACATGTTTAGACGTACACACAACACCAAATCCTTTAGAGTTACCACGTGTTGTTTAGGAGATACTAGCTAATTTTGATGATGCGTTATTTCTTCCCGTAAAGTTTTTCTAATATGTACGTATTTGTCTTTACTCTGCAACACAGTATTTCCTTATAACGTTGTATTCTTTCATGTTCTTTGGACAGAAAACTCTCCTGTGCATTCTCATTAGAGGCTACATGCTTAGACATACACGCAACACCAAAGCTTTTCGAGATACAACATATTGTTTAGGAAAAAGAAGATGATTTCGCACGATGCGGGATTTCCTTAAAACGTGGTTTTCTGAAAAATTTTGACGAAAGAAAATTCTCCTGTGGGTTCTCTTTTGAGGCTACACGTTTATACGTACATGCCACACCAAATCTTTTCGAGTTACAACATGTTGTTTAGGAGATACAAGCTAATTTTGTACGATGCGTTAATTCTACTCGTAAAGTGTTTCCAACATGTATGTATTTGTCTTTACTCTGCAACACTGTATTTCCTTATAACGTGGTATTCCTACATATTCTTTCGAGAGAAAACTATCCTGTGAGTTCCCTTTTGAGGCTACACACTTAGATATACAGGCAACACTAAAGCTTTTCGAGGTACAACGTGTTGTTTATGAAAAACAAGATAACTTCGCACGAAGCAGGATTTCCTTAAAACGTGGTTTTCTGATAAATTTTGAAGAAAGAAAATTCTCCTGTGGGTTCTCTTTCGAGGCTACACTTTTAGACGTACATGCCAAACCAAATATTTTCGAGTTTCCACTTGTTGTTTAGGAGATACAAGCTAATATTGTATGATGCGTAATTTCTTCTCGTAAAGTGTTTCCAATATGTACGTATTTGTCTTTACTCTGCAACACTGTATTTCCTTATAACGTATTCTTACATGTTCGTTGGAGAGAAAACTCTCCTGTGCATTCTCTTTTGAGGCTACATGCTTAGACATACACGCAACACCAAAGCTTTTCGAGTTACAACATGTTGTTTAGGAAAAACAAGATAATTTCGCACAATGCGGGATTTCCTTAAAACGTGGTTTTCTGACAAATTTTGACAAAAGAAAATTCTCCTTTGTGTTCTCTTTTGAGGCTACATGTTTAGACGTACACGCCAAACCAAATCTTTTCGAGTTACCACGTGTTGTTTAGGAGATACAAGCTAATTTTTTTCGATGTGTTATTTCTTCTCGTAAAGTGTTCCCAATATGTACTTATTTGTCTTTACTCTGCAAAATTGTATTTCCAAATAACGTGGTAGTCTTACATATTCTTTCAAGAGTAAACTCTCCTGTGCCTTCTCTTTTGAGGCTCCATGCTTACACATACACTCAACACTAAAGCTTTTCGAGTTACAACATGTTGTTTAGGAAAAAGAAGATGATTTCGCACGATGCGGGATTTCCTTAAAACGTGGTTTTCTGAAAAAATTTGACAAAAGAAAATAATCCTGTGGGTTCTCTTTTGAGGCTACATGTTTAGAAGTACACGCCACACCAAATCTTTTCGAGTTACAACGTGTTGTTTAGGAGATACAAGCTAATTTTGTACGATGCATTATTTCTTCTCGTAAAGTGTTTCCAATAGGTAAGTATTTGTCTTTACTCTGCAACACTGTATTTCCTTATAACGTGGTATCTTACATATTCTTTCGAGAGTAAACTATCTTGTGCGTTCCCTTTTGAGACTACACACTTAGACATACAGGCAACACCAATGTTTTTCGAGTTCCAACGTGTTGTTTATGAATAACAAGATAATTTCGCACGATGCGGGATTTCCTTAAAACGTGGTTTTCAGACAAATTTTGACAAAAGAAAATTCTCCTGTGGGTTCTCTTTTGAGGCTACAAGTTTAGATGTACACGTCACACCAAATCTTTTCGAGTTACAACATTTTGTTTCTGTGATACAAGCTAATTTTGTATGATGCGTTTTTTCTTCTCATAAAGTTTTTCCAATATGTACTTATCTGCCTTTTCTCTGCAAATTTGTATTTCTTTATAACGTGGTTTTCTTACATATTCTTTCGAGAGAAAACTCTCCTGTGCATTCTCTTTTCAAGCTTCACGCTTAGACATACACACAACACCAAAGCTTTTCGAGTTACAAAATATTGTGTAGGAAAAAGAAGATGATTTCGCACGATGCGGGATTTCCTTAAAACGTGGTTTTCTGAAAAATTTTAACGAAAGAAAATTCTTCTGTGGGTTCTCTTTTGAGGCTACACGTTTAGACGTACATGTCACACCAAATCTTTTCGAGTTAAAACGTGTTGTTTAGGAGATACAAGCTAATTTTGTACGATGCGTTTATTCTTCTCGGAAAGTGTTTCCAATACATACGTATTTGTCTTTACTCTGCAACACTGTATTTCCTTATAACGTGGTATTCTTACATATTCTTTCGAGAGAAAACTCTCCTGTGCCTTCTCTTTTGAGGCTACATGCTTAGACATACACGCAAAACCAGAGCTTTTCACATTACAACGTGTTGTTTAGGAAAAACAAGATAATTTCTCACGCTGCGAGATTTCCTTAAAACGTGGTTTCTGACAAATTTTGATGAAAGAAAATTCACCTGTGTGTTCTCTTTTGAGGCTACATGTTTAGACGTACACGCCAAACCAAATCTTTTCGAGTTACCACGTGTTGTTTAGGAGATATAAGCTAATTTTTTTCGATGTGTTATTTCTTCTCGTAAAGTGTTCCCAATATGTACTTATTTGTCTTTACTCTGCAAAATTGTATTTCCAAATAACGTGGTAGTCTTGCATATTCTTTCGAGAGTAAACTCTCCTGTGCCTTCTCTTTTGAGGCTCCATGCTTACACATACACGCAACACTAAAGCTTTTCGAGTTACAACATGTTGTTTAGGAAAAAGAAGATGATTTCCCACGATGCGGGATTTCCTTAAAACGTGGTTTTCTGAAAAAAATTGACGAAAGAAAATAATCCTGTGGGTTCCCTTTTGAGGCTACATGTTTAGACGTACACGCCACACCAAATCTTTTCGAGTTACAACGTGTTGTTTAGGAGATACAAGCTAATTTTGTACGATGCATTATTTCTTCTCGTAAAGTGTTTCCAATAGGTAAGTATTTGTCTTTACTCTGCAACACTGTATTTCCTTATAACGTGGTATCTTACATATTCTTTCGAGAGTAAACTATCTTGTGCGTTCCCTTTTGAGACTACACACTTAGACATACATGTAACACCAATTTTTTTTTCGAGTTCCAAAGTGTTGTTTATGAATAACAAGATAATTTCGCACGATGCGGGATTTCCTTAAAACGTGGTTTTCAGACAAATTTTGACAAAAGAAAATTCTCCTGTGGGTTCTCTTTTGAGGCTACAAGTTTAGATGTACACGTCACACCAAATCTTTTCGAGTTACAACATTTTGTTTCTGTGATACAAGCTAATTTTTTATGATGCATTTTTTCTTCTCGTAAAGTTTTTCCAATATGTACTTATCTGCCTTTTCTCTGCAAATTTGTATTTCTTTATAACGTGGTTTTCTTACATATTCTTTCGAGAGAAAACTCTCCTGTGCATTCTCTTTTGAAGCTTCACGCTTAGACATACACACAACACCAAAGCTTTTCGAGTTACAAAATATTGTGTAGGAAAAAGAAGATGATTTCGCACGATGCGGGATTTCCTTAAAACGTGGTTTTCTGAAAAATTTTAACGAAAGAAAATTCTCCTGTGGGTTCTCTTTTGAGGCTACACGTTTAGACGTACATGTCACAACAAATCTTTTTGAGTTACAACGTGTTGTTTAGGAGATACAAGCTAATTTTGTACGATGCGTTAATTCTTCTCGGAAAGTCTTTCCAATACGTACGTATTTGTCTTTACTCTGCAACACTGTATTTCCTTATAACGTGGTATTCTTACATATTCTTTCGAGAGAAAACTCTCTTGCGCGTTCTCTTTTGAGGCTACATGCTTAGGCAAACACGCAACACCAAAGCTTCTCGAGTTACAACGTGTTGTTTAGGAAAAACAAGATAATTTCGCACGATGCGAGATTTCCTTAAAACATGGTTTCTGACAAATTTTGATGAAAGAAAATTCTCCTGTGGGTTCTCTTTTGAGGCGACATGTTTAGACGCACACGTCACACCCAATCTTTTCGAGTTACAACGTGTTGTTTAGGAGATACAAGCTAATTTTGTACTATGCGTTAATTCTTCTCGTAAAGTGTTTCCAATACATACGTGTTTGCTTCTCTGCAACACTGTATTTCCTTATAACTTGGTATTCTTACATATTCTTTCGAGAGAAAACTCTCCTGTTCCTTCTCTTTTGAGGCTACATGCTTAGACATACACGCAAAACCAGAGCTTTTCACGTTACATCGTGTTGTTTAGGAAAAACAAGATAATTTCTCACGCTGCGAGATTTCCTTAAAACGTGGTTTCTGACAAATTTTGATGAAAGAAAATTCACCTGTGTGTTCTCTTTTGAGGCTACACGTTTAGACGTACATGTCACACCAAATCCTTTCGAGTTACAACGTGTTGTTTAGGAGATACAAGCTAACATTGTACGATGCATTATTTCTTCTCGTAAAGTGTTTCCAATATGTACTTATTTGTCTTTACTCTGCAAAATTGTATTTCCTTATAACGTGGTATTCTTACATAGTCTTTCGAGAGAAAACTCTCCTGTGCCTTCTCTTTTGAGGCTCCAAGCTTAGACATACACGCAACACTAAAGCTTTTCGAGTTACACATTGTTGTTCAGGAAAAAGAAGATGATTTCGCACGATACGGGATTTCCGTAAAACATGGTTTTCTGAAAAATTTTAACGAAAGAAAATTCTCCTGTGGGTTCTCTTTTGAGGCTACACTTTTAGACATACACGCCACACCTAATCCTTTCGAGTTACAACGTGTTGGTTAGGAGATAACAGCTAATTTTGTACGATGAGTTAATTCTTCTCGTAAAGTGTTTCCAATACGTACGTATTTGTCTTTACTCTGCAACACTGTATTTGCTTATAACGTGGTATTCTTACATATTCTTCCGAGAAAAAAATCTCCTTTGCGTTCTCTTTTGAGGCTACATGCTTAGACATACACACAACATTAAAGCTTTTCGCATTACAACTTGTTGTTTAAGAAAAACAAGATAATTTTGCACGATGAGGGATTTCCTTAAAACGTGGTTTTCTCACATATTTTGACGATAGAAAATTCTCCTGTCAGTTCTCTTTTGAGGCTACACGTTTAGATGTACACGCCACACCAAATCCTTTTGAGTTACAACCTGTTGTTTAGGAGATACAACCTAAATTGTATGATGCGTTATTTCTTCTCGTAAAGTGTTTCCAATACATACATATTTGTCTTTACTCTGCAACACTGTATTTCCTTATAACGTGGTATTTGTCTTTACTTTGCAACACTGTATTTCCTTATAACATTGTATTCTTACATATTCTTTTGAGAGAAAACTCTCCTGTGCGTTTTCCTTAGGCTACAGGCTTAGACAACACGCAAAACCAAAGCTTTTCGAGTTGCAACATGTTGTTTAGGAAAAACAAGTTAATTTTGCAGGATGCGGGATTTCCTTAAAACGTGGTTTTCTGAAAAATTTTGACGAAAGAAAATTCTCCTGTGGGTTCTCTTTTTAGGCTACATGTTTAGATGTACACGCCACACCAAATCTTTTCGAGTTACAACGTGTTGTTTAGGAGATACAAGCTAATTTTGTACGATGCGTTAATTCTTCTCGTAAAGTGTTTCCAATAGTACGTATTTGTCTTTACTCTGCAACACTGTATTTCCTTATAACGTGGTATTCTTACATATTCTTTCGAGTGAAAACTATCCTGTGCGTTCCCTTTTGAGGCTACACACTTAGAAATACAGGCAACACCAAAGCTTTTCGAGTTACAACATGTTGTTTAGGAATAACAAGATAATTTCGCACGATGCGGGATTTCCTGAAAACGTGGTGTTCTGACAAATTTTGATGAAAGAAAGTTCTCCTGTGGGTTCTCTTTTGAGGCTACACGTTTAGACGTACGAGCCACACCAAATCTTTTCGAGTTACAACGTGTTGTTTAGGAGATACAAGCAAATTTTTTACAATGCGTTATTTCTTCTCGTAAAGTGTTTCCAATACATACTTATTTGTCTTTACTCTGCAACACTGTATTTCCTTAAAACGTGGTATTCTTACATATTCTTTTGAGAGAAAACTCTCCTGTGCGTTCTCTTTTGAGGCTACACACTTAGACAAACACGCAACACCAAAGCTTTTCGAGTTACAACATGTTGTTTAGGAAAAACAAGATAATTTTGCACGATGCGAGATTTCTTTTTGTTTCTGACAAATTTTGATGAAAGAAAATTCTCCTGTGGGTTCTCTTTTGAGGCTACACATTTAGACGTACATGTCACACCAAATCTTTTCGAGTTACAACGCGTTCTTTAGGAGATACAAGCTAATTTTGTATGATGCGTTATTTCTTCTCGTAAAGTGTTTCCAATATGTACTTATTTGTCTTTACTCTGCAACAATGTATTTCCTTATAACGTTGTATTTTTACATGTTCTTTTGAGAGAAAACTCTCCAGTGCGTTCTCTTTAGAGACTAAATGCTTACACATACAGGCAACACCAAAGCTTTTCGAGTTACAACGTGATGTTTAGGAAAAACAAGATAATTTTGCTCGATGCGGAATTTCCTTAAAACGTGGTTTTCTGACAATTTTTGACGAAAGAAAGTTCTCCTGTGGGTTCTCTTTGGAGGCTACATGTTTAGACGTACGAGCTACACCAAATCTTTTCGAGTTACAACGTGTTGTTTAGGAAAAACAAGATAATTTCGCACGATGCGAGATTTCCGTAAAACGTGGTTTTCTGAAAAATTTTGATGAAACAAAGTTCTCCTGTGGGTTCACTTATGAGGCTACACATTTAGAAGTACACGCCACACCAAATCCTTTCGAGTTACAAGGTGTTGTTTAGGAGATACAAGCTAATTTTGTACCATGCCTTATTTCTTCTCATAAAGTATTTACAATTTGTACCTATTTATCTTTAATCTGCAACACTTTATTTCCTTATAACGTGGTATTCTTATATATTCTTTCGAGAGAAAACTTTCCTGTGCGTTCTCTTTTGAGCCTACACGCTTAGACATACACACAACACCAAAGCTTTTCGAGTTACAATGTGTTGTTTAGGAAAAACAAGGTAATTTAGCACGATGCGGGATTTCCTTAAAACGTGATTTTCTGACAAATTTTGACGAAACAAAATTTTCCTGTGGGTTCTCTTTGGAGGCTACACGTTTAGATATAAACAGCACACCAAATCAGTTCGAGTTACAACGTGTTGATTAGGAGATACAAGCTAATTTTGAATGATGCGTTATTTCTTCTCGTAAAGTGTTTACAATATGTACGTATTTGTCTTTACTCTGCAACACTGTATTTCCTTTTTTTTTTTTCTTAATATTTTTATTTTCTATATTCTTTGTTAATATTCCAAATGATTTCCCCTTTCCCGGATCGCCCCTTCCCATATGTTCCATAAACCTTCTTCTCTCCATCCCCTCTCCAATCACCTCCCTCCTTTTTCTTTGTCCTTATATTCCCTTCCCATGCTAGATCAATCCTTTCCAGGATCAGGACCCTCTCCATACTTCTTCATGGGAGTCATTTGTTATGCAATTTGTGCCTTGGGTATTCAGGGCTTCTGGGCTAATTAATATCCACTTATCAGAGATTGCATTCCATGTGTATTCTTTTTTTTTTTTTTTTATTCGATATAATTTATTTACATTTCAAATGATTTCCCCTTTTCTAGCCCCCCCACTCCCCGAAAGTCCCGCAAGCCCCCTTCTCTTCCCCTGTCCTCCCACCCACCCCTTCCCACTTCCCCGTTCTGGTTTTGCTGAATACTGTTTCACTGAGTCTTTCCAGAACCAGGGTCCACTCCTCCTTTCTTCTTGTACCTCATTTGATGTGTGGATTATGTTTTGGGTATTCCAGTTTTCTAGGTTAATATCCACTTATTAGTGAGTGCATACCATGATTCACCTTTTGAGTCTGGGTTACCTCACTTAGTATGATATTCTCTAGCTCCATCCATTTGCCTAAGAATTTCATGAATTCATTGTTTCTAATGGCTGAATAGTACTCCATTGTGTAGATATACCACATTTTTTGCATCCACTCTTCTGTTGAGGGATACCTGGGTTCATTCCAGCATCTGGCAATTACAAATAGGGCTGCTATGAACATAGTAGAGCATGTATCCTTATTACATGGTGGGGAGTCTTCTGGGTATATGCCCAGGAGTGGTATAGCAGGATCTTCTGGAAGTAAGGTGCCCAGTTTTCGGAGGAACCGCCAGACTGATTTCCAGAGTGGTTGTACCAATTTGCAACCCCACCAGCAGTGGAGGAGTGTTCCTCTTTCTCCACACCCTCTCCAACACCTGCTGTCTCCTGAATTTTTAATCTTAGCCATTCTGACTGGTGTAAGATGAAATCTTAGGGTTGTTTTGATTTGCATTTCCCTAATGACTAATGAAGTTGAGCATTTTTTAAGATGCTTCTCCGCCATCCGAAGTTCTTCAGGTGAGAATTCTTTGTTTAACTCTGTACCCCATTTTTTAATAGGGTTGTTTGGTTTTCTGGAGTCTAACTTCTTGAGTTCTTTATATATATTGGATATTAGCCCTCTATCTGATGTAGGATTGGTGAAGATCTTTTCCCAATTTGTTGGTTGCCGATTTGTCCTCTTGATGGTGTCCTTTGCCTTACAGAAACTTTGTAATTTTATGAGGTCCCATTTGTCAATTCTTGCTCTTAGAGCATACGCTATTGGTGTTCTGTTCAGAAACTTTCTCCCTGTACCGATGTCCTCAAGGGTCTTCCCCAGTTTTTTTTCTATTAGCTTCAGAGTGTCTGGCTTTATGTGGAGGTCCTTGATCCATTTGGATTTGAGCTTAGTACAAGGAGACAAGGATGGATCAATTCGCATTCTTCTGCATGCTGACCTCCAGTTGAACCAGCACCATTTGTTGAAAAGGCTATCTTTTTTCCATTGGATGTTTTCAGCCTCTTTGTCGAGGATCAAGTGGCCATAGGTGTGTGGGTTCATTTCTGGATCTTCAATCCTGTTCCATTGATCCTCCTGTCTGTCACTGTACCAATACCATGCAGTTTTTAACACTATTGCTCTGTAGTATTGCTTGAGGTCAGGGATACTGATTCCCCCAGATTTCCTTTTGTTGCTGAGAATAGTTTTAGCTATCCTGGGTTTTTTGTTGTTCCAGATGAATTTGATAATTGCTCTTTCTAGCTCTGTGAAGAATTGAGTTGGGATTTTGATGGGTATTGCATTGAATCTGTATAGTGCTTTAGGCAAAATGGCCATTTTAACTATATTGATTCTGCCGATCCACGAGCATGGGAGGTTTTCCCATTTTTTGAGGTCTTCTTCCATTTCCTTCTTCAGAGTCTTGAAGTTCTTGTCATACAGATCTTTCACATGTTTGGTAAGAGTCACCCCAAGATACTTTATACTGTTTGTGGCTATTGTGAAGGGGGTCATTTCCCTAATTTCTTTCTCAGCCTGCTTATCCTTTGAGTATAGGAAGGCCACTGATTTGCTTGAGTTGACTTTATAACCTGCCACTTTGCTGAAGTTGTTTATCAGCTGTAGGAGCTCTCTAGTGGAGTTCTTTGGGTCACTTAGGTAGACGATCATGTCGTCTGCAAATAATGATAGTTTGACTTCTTCCTTTCCAATTTGTATCCCTTTGACCTTCCTTATATGGTGGTATTCTTACATATTCTTTCGAGAGCAAACTCTCCTGTGCCTTCTCTTTTGAGGCTACATGCTTAGACATACACGTAAACCAAAGATTTTCTAGTTACAATATGTTGTTTAGGAAAAACAAGATAATTTCGCAAGATGCGGGATTTCCATAAAACGTGGTTTTCTGAAAAATTTTGACAAAAGAAAAGTATCCTGTGGGTTCTCTTTTGAGGCTACACATTTAGACGTACAGGCCACACTAAATCCTTTCGAGTTACAACGTGTTGTTTAGGAGATACAATCTGATTTTGTACGATGCGTTATTTTGTCTCATAAAGTGTTTCCAATACATACGTATTTGTCTTTAATCTGCAACACTGTATTTCCTTATAACATGGCATTCTTACATATTCTTTCGAGAGAAAACTCTCCTGTGCATTCTCTTTTGAGGCTACACGCTTAGACATACACGCAACACCAAAGCTTTTAGAGTTACAATGTGTTGCTTAGGAAAAACTAGATAATTTCGCACGATGAGGGATTTCCATAAAACGTGGTTTTCTGACAAATTTTGACGAAAGAAAATTATCCCGTGGGTTCTCTTTTGAGGCCACACGTTTAGACGTACACGCCACACCAAATCATTTCGAATTACAATGTGTTGTTTAGGAGATACAAGCTAATGTGCACGAAGAGTTATTTCTTCTCGTAAAGTGTTTCCAATACGTACGTATTTGTCTTTACTCTGCAACATTGTATTTCCTTAAAACGTGGTATTCTTACATATTCTTTCGAGAGAAAACTCTCCTGTGCTTTCTCTTTTGAGGCTACACTCTTAGACATACACACAACACCAAAGCTATGTGAGTGACAACGTGTTGTTTAGGAAAAACATGATAATTCCGCACGATGCGGGGTTTCCTTAAAACGTGGTTTTCTGACAAATCTTGACAAAAGAAAATTCTCCTGTGGGTACTCTTTTGAGGCTACACGTTTAGACGTACATGCCACATCAAATCTTTTCGAGTTACAACGTGTTGTTTAGGAGATACAAGCTAATTTTGTACGATGCGTTATTTCTTCTTGTAAAGTGTTGCCAATACGTACGTTTTTGTCTTTACTCTGCAACACTTTATTTCCTTAAAACGTGGTATTCTTACATATTCTATCGAGAGAAAACTCTCCTGTGCCTTCTCTTTTGAGGATACACGCTTAGACATACACGCAACACCAAAGCTTTTCGAGTTACAATGTGTTGTTTAGGAAAAACAAGAGCATTTCGCATGATGCAGGATTTCCTTAAAACGTGGTTTTCTGAAAAATTTTGACGAAAGAAAATTCTCCTGCCGGTTCTCTTTTGAGGCTACACGTTTAGATGTAAATGCCTCACCAAATCTTTTCGAGTTACAACCTGTTGTTTAGGAGATACAAGGTAATTTGTACTTTGTGTTAATTTTTCTCATAAAGTGTTTCCAATATGTAAGTATTTTTCTTTATTCTGCAACATTGTTTTTCCTTATAACATGGTATTCTTATATATTCTTTGGAGAGAAAACTCTCCTGTGCATTCTCTTTTGAGGCTACATGCTGAGACACACACGCAACACCAAAGCTTTTCGAGTTAGGACGTGTTGTTTAGGAAAAACGAGATAATTTCGCAAGTTGCGGGATTTCCTTAAAACGTGGTTTTCTGACAAATTTTGACTAAAGAAAATTCTCCTGTGGGTTCTCTTTTGAGGCTACATGTTTAGACGTACACGTGACAACAAATCTTTTCGAGTTACAACGTTTTGTTTAGGAGATACAAGCTAATTTTGTAGGAAGCTTTATTTTTTCTCGTAAAGTGTTTCCAATATGTACTTATTTGTCTTTACTCTGCAACACTGTATTTCCTTATAACGTGGTATTCTTACATATTCTTTCGAGAGAAAATTCTCTTGTGCCTTTTCTTTTGAGGCTACATGCTTAGACATACACGCAAGAACAAAGCTTTTCGAGTTACAATGTGTTGTTTAGGAAAAACAAGATAATTTCGCACGATGCTGGATTTCCTTAAAACCTGGTTTTCTGACAAGTTTTGACGAAAGAAAATTCTCCTGTGGGTTCTCTTATGAGGCTAAACGTTTAGACGTACACGCCACACCAAATCCTTTCGAGTTACAAGGTGTTGTTTAGGAGATACAAGCTAATTTTATACCATGCATTAATTCTTCTCATAAAGTATTTACAATACGTACCTATTTATCTTTACTCTGCAACACTGTATTTACTTATAACGTGGTATTCTTACATATTCTTTCGATAGAAAACTCACCTCTGCATTCTCTTTTGAGGCTACACGCTTAGACATACACGCAACACCAAAGCTTTTTGAGATACAACGTGTTGTTTAGGAAAAACAAGGTAATTTCACAAGATGCGGGAATTCCTTAAAATGTGGTTTTCTGACAAATTTTGACAAAACAAAATTCTCCTGTGGGTTCTCTTTTGAGGCTACACGTTTAGATGTAAACAGCACACCAAATCAGTTCGAGTTACAACCTGTTGATTAGGAGATACAAGGTAATTTTGTACGATGCGTTATTTCTTCTCGTAAAGTGTTTCCAATACGTACATATTTGTCTTTACTCTGCAAAACTGTATTTCCTTATAACGTGGTATTCTTACATATTCTTTCGAGAGAAAACTCTCCTGTGCCTTCTCTTTTGAGGCTACACGCTTAGACATACACGCAAACCAAAGATTTTCGAGTTACAATGTGTTGTTTAGGAAAAACAAGATAATTTCGCACGATGCGGGATTTCCATACAACGTGGTTTTCTGAAAAATTTTGATGAAAGAAAATTGTCCTTTGGGTTCTCTTTTGAGGCTACACATTTAGTAGTACAGGCCACACCAAATCCTTTCGAGTTACAACGTGTTGTTTAGGAAATACAAGCAAATTTTTTACGATGCGTTATTTCTTCTCGTAAAGTGTTTCCAATATACACTATTTGTCTTTACTCTGCAACACTGTATTTCCTATAACCTGGTATTCTTACATATTCTTTCGAGAGAAAACTCTCCTGTGCCTTCTCTTTTGAGGCTACACGCTTAGACATACACGCAAACCAAAGATTTTCGAGTTACAATGTGTTGTTTAGGAAAAACAAGATAATTTCGCACGATGCAGGATTTCCATAAAACGTTGTTTTCTGAAAAATTTTGACGAAAGAAAATTATCCTGCGGGTTCTCTTTTGAGGCTACACATTTAGATGTACAGCCCACACCAAATCCTTTCGAGTTACAACGTGTTGTTTAGGAGATACAAGCTAATTTTGTACGATGCGTTATTTCTTCTCGTAAAGTGTTTCCAATATATACGTATTTGTCTTTACTCTGCAACACTGTATTTCCTTATAACGTGGTATTCTTACATATTCTTTCGAGAGAAACTCTCCTGTGCATTCTCTTTTGAGGCTACTTCTTAGACATACACGCAACACCAAAGCTTTTCGAGTTATAACGTGTTGTTTATGAAAAACTAGATAATTTGGCACGATGAGGGATTTCCATAAAACGTGGTTTTCTGACAAATTTTGATGAAAGAAAATTATCCTGTGGGTTCTCTTTTGAGGCCACACGTTTAGACGTACACGCCACACCAAATCATTTCGAGTTACAACGTGTTGTTTAGGAGATACAAGCTAATTTTTCCACAAAGAGTTATTTCTTCTCGTAAATTGTTTCCTATACGTACATATTTGTCTTTACTCTGCAACACTGTGTTTCATTATAACGTGGTATTCTTACATATTCTTTCGAGAGAAAACTCTTCAGTGCATTCTCTTTTGAGGCTACACACTTAGACATACAGACAACACCAAAACTTTTCGAGTTACAACTTGTTGTTTAGGAAAAACAAGATAATTTCGCAAGATGCGGGATTTCCTTAAAACGTGGTTTTCTGAAAAATTTTGATGTAAGAAAATTCTCCTGTGGGTTCTCTTTTGAGGCTACACGTTTAGACGTACACTCCACACCAAATCTTTTCGAGTTACAACGTGTTGTTTAGGAGATACAGACTAATTTTGTACGATGCATTATTTCTTCTCATAAAGTGTTGCCAATACGTACTTATTTGTCTTTACTCTGCAACTCTGTATTTCCTTAAAACGTGGTATTCTTACATATACTTTCGAGAGAAAACTCTCCTGTGCCTTCTCTTTTGAGGCTACAGGCTTAGACATACACGCAAACCAAAGATTTTCGAGTTATAATGTGTTGTTTAGGAAAAACAAGATAATTTCGCAAGATGCGGGATTTCCATAAAACGTGGTTTTCTGAAAAATTTTGACGAAAGAAAAGTATCCTGTGGGTTCGCTTTTGAGGCTACACATTTAGACGTACAGGCCACACCAAATCCTTTCGAGTTACAACGTGTTGTTTAGGTGATACAAGCTAATTTTGTACGATACGTAATTTCTTCTCGTAAAGTGTTTCCAATGTATACGTATTTGTCTTTACTCTGCAACACCTTATTTCCTTATAACATGGTATTCTTACATATTCTTTCAAGAGAAAACTCTCCTGTGCGTTCTCTTTTCGGCTACACGCTTAGACATACACGCAACACCAAAGCTTTTCGAGTTACAACGTTTTGTTTAGGAAAAACTAGATAATTTCGCACGATGAGGGATTTCCATAAAACGTGGTATTCTGACAAATTTTGACGAAAGAAAATTATCCCGTGGGTTCTCTTTTGAGGCCACACGTTTAGATGTACACGCCACACCAAATCATTTCGAGTAACAACGTGTTGTTTAGGAGATACAAGCTAAATTTGCACGAAGAGTTATTACTTCTCATAAAGTGTTTCCAATACGTAAGTATTTGTCTTTACTCTGCAACACTGTATTTCCTTATTACGTGGTATTCTTACATATTCTTTCGAGAGAAAACTCTCCTTTGCATTCTCTTTTGAGGCTACACGCTTAGACATACACGCAACACCAAAGCTTTTCAAGTTACAACGTGTTCTTTAGGAAAAACAAGATAATTTCGCAAGATGCGGGATTTCCTTAAAATGTGGTTTTCTGACAAATTTTGACGTAAGAAAATTCTCCTGTGGGTTCTCTTTTGAGGCTACACCTTTAGACATATACACCACACCAAATCTTTTCGAGTTACAACGTGTTGTTTAGGAGATACAAGCTAATTTTGTACGATGCATCATGTCTTCTCTTAAAGTGTTTCCAATACGTACGTATTTGTCTTTACTCTGCAACACTGTATTTCCTTAAAACGTGGTATGCTTACATATTCTTTCGAGAGAAAACCCTTCTGTGTGTTCTCTTTTGAGGCTACACGCTTAGACATACATGCAACACCAAAGCTATTCGAGTGACAACGTGTTGTTTAGGAAAAACATGATAATTTCGCACGATGCGGGATTTCCTTAAAACGTGGTTTTCTGACAAATCTTGACAAAAGAAAATTCTCCTGTGGGTTCTCTTTTGAGGCTACACGTTTAGACGTACACGCCACATCAAATCTTTTCGAGTTACAACGTGTTGTTTAGGAGATACAAGTTAATTTTTTACGATGCGTTATTTCTTCTTGTAAAGTGTTGCCAATACATACGTTTTTGTCTTTACTCTGCAACACTGTATTTCCTTAAAACGTGGTATTCTTACATATTCTTTCGAGAGAAAAGTCTCCTGTGCCTTCTCTTTTTTTAGGCTACATGCTTAGACATACATGCAACACCAAAGCTTTTCAAGATACGACGTGTTGTTTAGGAAAAACAAGATAATTTCACACGATGTGGGATTTCCTTAAAACGTGGTTTTCTGACAAATATTGACGAACGAAAATTCACCTGTGGGTTCTCTTTTGAGGCTACATGAAGAAATAAAGCATCGTTCAAAATTAGCTTGTATCTCCTAAACAACATGTTGTAACTCGAAAAGATTTGGTGTGGCGTGTACGTATAAACGTGTAGCCTCAAAAGAGAACCCACAGGAGAATTTTCTCTCGAAAGAATATGTAAGAATACCACGTTATAAGGAAATACAGTGATGCAGAATAAAGACAAATACGTACATATTGGAAACACTTTACGAGAAGAAATAATGCATCATACAAAATTAGCTTGTATCTCCTAAACAACAGGTTGTAACTCGAAAAGATTTGGTGTGACATGTATGTCTAAATGTGTAGCCTCAAAAGGGAATCCACAGGAGAATTTTCTTTCGTCAAAATATGTCAGAAAACCACGTTTAAGGTAATCCCGCATCGTGCGAAATTATCTTGTTTTTCTTAAACAACACGTTGTAACTTGAAAAGATTTGGTGTTGCGTGTATGTCTAAGAGTGTAGCCTCTAAAGCGAATGCACAGGAGAGTTTTCTCTCGAAAGAAGATGTAAGAATACCACGTTGTAAGGAAATACAGTGTTGTTGACTAAAGAAAATAAGTACGTATTGGAAACACTTTTAGAGATTAGCTTGTACTTCCTTAACAACACATTGTAACTCGAAACGATTTGGTGTAGCCTGTACGACTAAACGTGTAGCCTCAAAAGAGAACCCAGAGGAGAATTTTCTTTCTTCAAAATTTTTCAGAAATCACGTTTTATGGAAATCTCGCATCCTGCGAAATTATCTTGTTTTTCCTAAACAACACGTTGTAACTCGAAAAGCTTTAGTGTTACGTGTATGTCTAAGCGTGTAGTCTCAAAAGAAAACGCAGAGGAGAGTTATCTCTCAAAGAATATGTAAGAATACCACGTTGTGAGGAAATACAGTATTGCAGAATACAGACAAATACTTATTATTGGAAACACTTTACGAGAAGTAATAAAGCATCGTACAAAATTAGCTTGTATCTCCTAAACAACACGTTGTAACCTGAAAAGATTTGGTGTGGCGTGTATGTCTTAGCGTGTTGCCTCAAAAGCGAATGCACAGGAGAGTTTTCTCTTGAAAGAAGATGTAAGAATACCACGTTGTAAGGAAATACAGTGTTGTAGACTAAAGACAAATACGTATGGATTGGAAAAACTTTTAGAGATGAAATAACGCATCTTTCAAAATTAGCTTGTATCTCCTTAACAACACATTCTAACTCGAAACGATTTGGTGTGGCGTGTACGACTAAACGTGTAGCCTCAAAAGAGAACCCACAGGAGAATTTTCTTTCTTCAAAATTTTTCAGAAATCACGTTTTATGGAAATCTCGCATCCTGCAAAATTATCTTGTTTTTCCTAAACAACACGTTGTAACTCGAAAAGCTTTGGTGTTACGTGTATGTCTAAGCGTGTAGTCTCAAAAGAGAACGCAGAGGAGAGTTATCTCTCGAAAGAATATGTAAGAATACCACGTTATAAGGAAATACAGTATTGCAGAATAAAGACAAATTCGTATGTATTGGAAACACTTTATGAGAAGAAATAAAGCATCGTAGAAAATTAGCTTGTATCTCCTAAACAACACATTGTAACTCGAAAAGATTTGGTGTGGCGTGTATGCCTAAGCATGTATCCTCAAAAGAGAACGCACAGGGGAGTTTTCTCTCGAAAGAATATGTAAGAATACCACGTTATAAGGAAATACAGTGTTGCAAAATAAAGACAAATACGTACGTATTGGAAACACTTTATGAGAAGAAATAACGCATCGTACAAAATTATCTTGTATCTCCTAAACAACACGTTGTAACTCGAAAAGAGTTGGTGTGCCATGTACGTCTAAATGTGTAGCCTCAAAAGAGAACCCACAGGAGAATTTTCTTTCGTCAAAATATGTCAGAAAACCACGTTTTATGGAAATCCCGCATCATGCGAAATTATCTTGTTTTTCCTAAACAACACGTTGTAACTTGAAAAGCTTTAGTGTTGCGTGTATGTCTAAGCGTGTATCCTCAAAAGCGAATGCACAGGAGTGTTTTCTCTCGAAATAAGATGTAAGAATACCACGTTGTAAGGAAATACAGTGTTGCAGACTAAAGACAAATAGGTACTTATTGGAAACACTTTTAGAGATGAAATAACGCATCGTTCAAAATTAGATAGTATCTCCTAAACAACACGTTGTAACTTAAAACGATTTGGTGTGGCGTGTACGTTTAAACATGTAGCCTCAAAAGGGAACCCACAGGAGAATTTCTTTCGTCAAAATTTTTCAGAAATCACGTTTTTAGAAAATCCCGCATTGTGCGAAATTATCTTATTTTTCCTAAACAACACGTTGTAACTCAAAAAGCTTTGGTGCTACGTGTATGTCTAAGCATGTAGCCTCAAAAGAGAACGCACAGGAGAGTTTTCTCTCCAAAGAATATGTAAGAATACCACGTTATAAGGAAATACGGTGTTGCAGAGTAAAGACAAATACTTACATATTGGAAACACTTAACGAGAAGAAATAACGCATGGTACAAAATTAGCTTGTATCTCCTAAACAACACGTTGTAACTCGAAAAGATTTGGTGTGGTGTTTACATCTAAACATGTAGCCTCAAAAGAGAACCCACAGCAGAATTTTCTTTTGTCAAAATTTTTTCAGAAAACCATGTTTTAAGGAAGTCCTGCATCGTGCGAAATTATCTTGTTTTTCCTAAACAACACGTTGTAACTCGAAAAGCTTTGGTGTTGCGTGTATGTCTAAGGGTGTAGCCTCAAAAGAGAATGCACAGTAGAGTATTCTCTCAAAAGAATATGTAAGAATACCACGTTATAAGGAAATACAGTGTTGCAGAGTAAAGACAGATACTTACTTATTGGAAACACTTTTCGAGAAGGAATAATACATCTTACAAAATTAGCTTGTATTTCCTAAACAACACGTTGAAACTCGAAGGATTTGGTTTGGCGTGTAAATTCAAACGTGTAGTCTCAAAAGAGAACCCACAGGAGAATTTTCTTTCGTCAAAATTTGTCAAAAAACCACGTTTTAAGGAAATCCCGCATTGTGCGAAATTATCTTGTTTTTCCTAAACAACACGTTTTAACTCTAAAAGCTTTGGTGTTGCGTGTATGTCTAAACGTGTGGCCTCAAAAGAGAACGCACAGGAGAGTTTTCTCTCGAAAGAATATATAAGAATTCCACGTTATGAGGAAATACAGTGTTGCAGAGTAAAGACAAATACTTATGTATTGGAAACACTTTACGAGAAGAAATAAAGCATAGTACAAAATTAGCTTGTATCTCCTAAACAACAAGTTGTAACTCGAACAGATTTGGTTTGGCGTGTACGTCTAAACATGTAGCCTCAAAAGAGAACCCACAGGAGAATTTTCTTTCATCAAAATTTTTCAGATAATTTTAAGGAAATCCCGCATCGTGCGAAATCATCTTCTTTTTTCTAAACAACATGTTGTAACTCGAAAAGCTTTGGTGCTGCGTGTATGTGTAAGTGTGGAGCCTCAAAAGAGAAGGCACAGGAGAGTTTTATCTCGAAAGAATATATAAGAATACCACGTTATAAGGAAATACAATTTTGCAGAGTAAAGACAAATAAGTACAAATTGGAAACACTTTACGAGAAGAAATAATGCATCGTAAAAAATTAGCTTGTATCTCCTAAATAACACGTAGTAACTCGAAAAGTTTTGGTGTGACGTGTACGTCTAAACATGTAGCCTCAAAAGAGAACCCACAGGAGAATTTTCTTTCATCAAAATTTGTCAGAAACCACGTTTTAAGGAAATCTCGCATCTTGCGAAATTATCTTGTTTTTCCTAAACAACACGTTGTAACTCGAAATGCTTTAGTGTTGCGTGTATGTCTAAGCGTGTAGCCTCAAAAGAGAACGCACAGGAGAGTTTTCTCTCGAAAGAATATGTAGGAATACCACGTTAAAAGGAAATACAATGTTGCAGAGTAAAGACAACTACTTACATATTGGAAACACTTTAAGAGAAGAAATAACGCATCGTACAAAATTAGCTCTTATCTCCTAAACAACACTTGGTAACTCGAAAAGATTTGGTGTGGCTCCTACCTCTACAAGTGTAGCCTCAAAAGAGAACCCACAGGAGAACTTTCTTTAGTCAAATTTTTCAGAAAACCACGTTTATGGAAATCTCGCATCGTGCGAAATTATCTAGTTTTCCTAAACAACACGTTGTAACTCGAAAAGCTTTGGTGTTGCGTGTATGTCTAAACATGTAGCCTCAAAAGAGAACGCACAGGAGAGTTTTCCCTCGAAAGAATATATAAGAATACTACGTTATAAGGAAATACAGTGTTGCTGAGAAAGACAAATATGAACGGTTTGGAAACACTTTACGAGAAGTAATAACACATCGTACAAAATTAGCTTGTATCTCCTAAACAACACGTGGTAACTCGAAAGGATTTGGTGTGGTGTGCACGTCTAAATGTGTAGCATCAAAAGAGAACCCACAGGAGAATTTTCTTTCGTCAAAATTTGTCAGAACACAGAGGTTTAAGGAAATCCCGCATTGTGCGAAATTATCTTGTTTTCATAAACAACACATTGTAATTCGAAAAACTTTGGTGTTGCCTGTATGTCTAAGTGTGTAGCCTCAAAAGGGAATGCAAAGGATAGTTTTCTCTCGAAAGAATATATAAGAATACCACGTTTTAAGGAAATACAATGTTGCAGAGTAAAGACAAATACATAGTATTGGAAACACTTTATGAGAAGAAGTAACACATCTTAAAAAATTAGCTTGTATCTCCGAAACAACACTTTGTAACTCGAAAAGATTTGGTGTGCTGTGTACGTCTAAACGTGTAGCCTCAAAAGAGAACCCACAGGAGAATTTTCTTTCGTCAAAATTTTTCAGAAAACCACTTCTTAAGGAAATCCCGCATCGTGCGAAATCATCTTCTTTTTCCTAAACAGCATGTTGTAACTCGAAAAGCTTTGGTGTTGCGTTTATGTGTAAGCGTGGAGCCTCAAAAGAGAAGGTACAGGAGTGTTTTCTCTCTAAAGATTATGTAAGACTACCACCTTATAAGGAAATACAATTTTGCAGGGTAAAGACAAATAAGTACATATTGGAAACACTTTACAAGAAGAAATAACGCATCATACAAAATTAGCTTGTATCTCCTAAACAACACGTTGTAACGCGAAAAGATTTGGTGTGACGTGTACGTCTAAGCTTGTAGCCTCAAAAGGGTACCCACAAGAGAATTTTCTTTCATCAAAATTTGTCAGAAACCACGTTTTAAGGAAATCTCGCATCGTGCGAAATTATCTTGTTTTTCCTAAACATCACGTTGTAACTCGAAAAGCTTTGGTGTTGCGTGTATGTCTAAGTGTGTAACCTCAAAAGAGGACGCACAAGATAGTTTTCTCTCAAAAGAATATGTAAGAATATCACGTTATAAGGAAATACAGTGTTGCAGAGTAAAGACAAATAAGTACATATTGGAAACACTTTATGAGAAGAAGTAATGCATCTTACAAAATTAGCTTGTAACTCCGAAACAACACTTTGTAACTCGAAAAGATTTGGTGTGCCGTGTATGTCTAAACGTGTAGCCTCAAAAGAGAACCCACAGGAGAATTTTCTTTCGTCAAAATTTTTCAGAAAACCACGTTTTAAGGAAATCCTGCATCGTGAGAAATCATCTTCTTTTCCCTAAACAACATGTTGTAACTCGAAAAGCTTTGGTGTTGCGTTTATGTGTAAGTGTGGAGCCTCAAAAGAGAAGGTACAGGAGAGTTTTCTCTCGAAAGATTATGTAAGAATACCACGTTATAAGGAAATACAATTTTGCAGAGTAAAGACAAATAAGTACATATTGGAAACACTTTACAAGAAGAAATAACGCATCGTACAAAATTAGCTTGTATCTCCTAAACAACACGTTGTAACTCGAAAAGATTTGGTGTGACTAATACGTCACAAGTACGTCTAAGCATGTAGCCTCAAAGGGAACCCACAAGAGGATTTTCTTTCATCAAAATTTGTCAGAAACCGCGTTTTAAGGAAATCTCGCATCTTGCGAAATTATCTTGTTTTTCCTAAATAACACGTTGTAACTCGAAAAGCTTTGGTGTTGCGTGTATGTCTAAGTGTGTAATCTCAAAAGAGAACGCACAGGATAGTTTTCTCTCGAAAGAATATGTAAGAATACCACGTTATAAGGAAATACAATGTTGCAGAGTAAAGACAAATATGTATGTATTGTAAACACATTACGAGAAGAATTAACGCATCGTAAAAAATTAGGTTTTATCTCCTAAACAACACGTTGTAACTCGAAAATATTAGGTGTGGCATGTACGTCTAAACGTGTAGCCTCAAAAGAGAACCTACAGGAGAATTTTCTTTCTTCAAAATTTTTCAGAAAACCACGTTTTAAGGAAATCCCACATCGTGGGAAATCATCTTCTTTTTCTAAACAACATGTTGTAACTCAAAAAGCTTTGGTGTTGCGTGTATGTGTAAGTGTGGAGCCTCAAAAGTGAAGGCACAGGAGAGTTTTCTCTCGAAACAATATGTAAGAATACCACGTTATAAGGAAATACAATTTTGCAGAGTAAAGACAAATAAGTACATATTGGAAACACATTACAAAAAGAAATAACGCATCGTAGAAAATTAGCTTGTATCTCCTAAACAACACATTGTAACTCGAAAAGATTTGGTGTGACGTATACGTCTAAAAGTGTAGCCTCTAACGAGAACGGACAGGAGAATTTTCTTTCATCAAAATTTGTTAGAAACCACGTTTTAAGGAAATCTCGCATCGTGCGAAATTATCTTGTTTTTCCTAAACAACACGTTGTAACACGAAAAGCTTTGGTGTTGCATGTATGTCTAAGCGTGTTGCCTCAAAAGAGAACGCACAGAAGAGTTTTCTCTCGAAAGAATATGTAAGAATACCACGTTATAAGGAAATACAGTGTTGCAGAGTAAAGACAACTACGTACGTATTGGAAACACTTTAAGAGAAGAAATAACGCATCCTAAAAAAAATTGCTTGTATCTCCTAAACAACACGTAGTAACTCAAAAAAATTGGTGTGGCTCGTACCTCTACACGTGTAGCCTCAAAAGAGAACCCACAAGAGATCTTTGTTTCGTCAAAATTTTTCAGAAAACCACGTTTAATGGAAATCTCGTATCGTGCAAAATTATCTTGTTTTTCCTAAACAACACGTTGTAACTCGAACAGCTTTGGTGTTGCGTGTTTGTCTGAGCATGTAGCCTCAAAAGAGAATGCACAGGAGAGTTTTCCCTCGAAAGAATATGTAAGAATACCACGTTATAAGGTAATACAGTGTTGCAGAGTAAAGACAAATAAGTACGTATTGGAAACACTATATGAGAAGAAATAACGCATCGTACAATATTTGCTTGTATCTCCTAAACAACACATTGTAACATGAAAATATTTGGTGTGGCTTGTACGTCTACACGTGTAGCCTCAAAAGAGAAACCACAGGAGAACTTTCTTTTGTAAAAATTTGTCAGAAAACCACGTTTAAAGGAAATCCCACATCCTGCAAAATTATCTTGTTTTTCCTAAACAACACGTTGTAACTCGAAAAGCTTTGGTGTTGCGTGTATGTCTGAGCATGTAGCCTCTAAAGAGAATGCACAGGAGAGTTTTCTCTGGAAAGAACATGTAAGAATACAACGTTATAAGGAAATACTGTGTTGCAGATTAAAGACAAATACGTACGTATTGGAAACACTTTACGAGAAGAAGTAATGCATCATAAAAAATTAGCTTGTATCTCCTAAACAACACGAGGTCACTCGAAAGGATTTGCTGTGGCGTGTACGGCTAAACGTGTAGCCTCAAAAGAGAACCCACAGGAGAATTTTCTTTCGTCAAAATTTGTCAGAAAACCACGTTTTTGGAAATCTCGCATCATGCGAAATTATCTTGTTTTTCCTAAACAACACATTGTAACTCGAAAGGCTTTGGCGTTGCGTGTTTGTCTAAGCTTGTAACCTCAAAAAAGAATGCACAGGAGAGTTCTCTCTCGAAAGAATATGTAAGAATACCACATTATAAGAAAATACAGTGTTGCAGAGTAAAGACAAATACGTACATATTGGAAACACTCAAAGGGAAGAAATAACGCATCGTAAAAAATTAGCTTGTATCTCCTAAACAACACGTTGTAACTCGAAAAGATTTGTTGTGGCTCGTACCTCTACACGTGTAGCCTCAAAAGAGAACCCACAGGAGAACTTTCTTTGGTCAAAATTTTTCAGAAAACCACGTTTTATGGAAATCTCGCATCGTGCTTAATTATCTTGCTTTTCCGAAACAACACATTTTAACTCGAAAAGCTTTGGCGTTGCGTGTTTGTCTAAGCGTGTAGCCTCAAAAGGGAACGCACAGGAGAGTTTTCTCTCGAAATAATATGTAAAAATACCAAGTTATACAGAAATACCGTGTTGCAGAGTAAAGATAAATAAGTACGTATTGGAAACACTTACCAGAAGAAATAACGCTTCTTACAAAATTTGCTTGTATCTCCTAAACAGCACGTTGTAACTCGAAAAGATTTGGTGTGGCTCATACGTGTACATGTGTAGCCTCAAAAGAGAACCCACAGAAGAACTTTCTTTCGTCAAAATTTGTCAGGAAACCACGTTTTAAGGAAATCCCGCATCGTGCAAAATTACCTTGTTTTTCCTAAACAACACGATGTAACTCGAAAAGATTTGGTGTTGCGTGTATGTCTAAGCGTGTAACCTCTCAAGAGAACGCACAGGGGAGTTTTTTCTCGAAAGAATATGTAAGAATACAACGTTATAAGGAAATACAGTGTTACAGAGTAAAGACAAATACTTACGTATTGGAAACACTTCACGAGAAGAAATAATGCATCGTACAAAATTAGCTTGTATCTCCTAATCAGCACGTGGTAACTCGTAAGGATTTGGTGTGGCGTGTACGTCTAAACGTGTAGCCTCAAAAGAGAACCCACAGGAGAATTTTCTTTCGTCAAAATTTTTCAGAAAACCACGTTTTAAGGAAATGCCACATCGTACGAAATTATCTTGTTTTTCATAATTCAACACCTTGTAACTCGAAAAGCTTTGGTGTTGCCTGTATGTCTAAGTGTGTAGCCTCAAAGGGTAACGCACAGGATAGTTTTCTCTCGAAAGAATATGTACGAATACCACGTTATAAAGAAATAAAATGTTGCAGAGTAAAGACAAATACTTATGTATTGGAAACACTTTATAAGAAGAAGTAACGCATCGTACAAATTAGCTTGTATCTCCTAAAAAACACGTTGTAACTCGAAAAGATTTGGTGTGGCGTGTAAGTCTTAACGTGTAGCCTCAAAAGAGAACCCACAGGAGAATTTTCTTTCGTCAAAATTTTTCAGAAAACCACATTTTAAGTAAATCCCGCATCGTGCGAAATCATCTTCTTTTTCCTAAACAACATGTTGTAACTTGAATAGCTTTGGTGTTGCGTGTATGTGTAAGCATGGAGCCTGAAAAGAGAAGGCACAGGAGAGTTTTCTCTCGAAAGAATATGTAAGAATACCACGTTATAAGGAAATACAATTTGCAGAGTAAAGAAAAATAAGTACATATTGGAAACACTTTATGAGAAGAAATAACGCATCGTACAAAATTAGCTTGTATCTCCTAAACAACACGTTGTAACTCGAAAAGATTTGGTGTGGCTCGTACCTCTACACGTGTAGCCTCAAAAGAGAACCCACAGGAGAACATTTTTTCGTCAAAATTTTTCAGAAAACCTCGTTTTATGGAAATCTCGCATCGTGCGAAATTATCTTGTTTTTCCTAAACAACAAGTGGTAACTCGAAAAGCTTTGGTGTTGCGTGTATGTCTAAGCGTGTAGCCTCAAAAGAGAAGGCTCAGGAGAGTTTTCTCTTGATAGAACATGTAAGAATTCAACGTTATAAGGAAATACAGTGTTGCAGAGTAAAGACAAATACGTACATATTGGAAACAGTTTACGAGAAGAAATTAAGAATCACACAATATTAGCTTGTATCTCCTAAACAACAAGTGGAAACTCAAAAACATTTGGTTTGGCGTGTACGTCTAAAAGTTTAGCCTCAAAAGAGAACCCACTGGAGAATTTTCTTTCCTCAAAATTTGTCAGAAAACCACGGTTTAACGAAATCTCGCATCCTGCGAAATTATCTTGTTTTTCCTAAACAACAAGTTGTAACTCGAAAAGCTTTGGTGTTGCGTGTATGTCTCAGTGTGTAGCCTCAAAAGAGAACACCCAGGAGAGTTTTCACTCGAAAGAATATGTAAGAATACCAGGTTATAAGGAAATACAGTGTTGCAGAGTAAAGGCAAATATGTACATATTGGAAACACTTTATGAGAAGAAATAACGCATCATACAAAATTAGCTTGTATCTCCTAAACAACACGTTGTAACTCGAAAAAATTTGGTGTGGCGTGTACGTCTAAACGTGTAGCCTCAAAAAGAGAACCCAAAGGAGAATTTTCTTTGGTCAAATTTGTCACAAAACCACGTATTAAGGAAATCCTGCATCGTGCGAAATTATCTTGTTTTTCCTAAACAACACGTTGTAACTCGAAAAGCTTTGGTGTTGCGTGTATGTCTCAGCGTGTAGCCTCAAAAGAGAACACACAGGAGAGTTTTCTCTCAAAAGAATATGTAAGAATACCACGTTATAAGGAAATACAGTGTTGCAGAGTAAAGACAAATACGTACGTATTGGAAACCCTTAAACTTTACTAGATGAAATAAAGCATCTTACAAAATTAGCTCGTATCTCCTAAACAACACGTTGTAACTCGAAAAGATTTGGTGTGGCGTGTACGTCTAAACTTGTAGCCTCAAAAGAGAACCCATAGGAGAATTTTCTTTCGTCAAAATTTTCAGAAAACCACATTTTAAGGAAATCCAGCATCGTGCGAAATTATCTTGTTTTTCCTAAATAACACGTAGTAACTCGAAAATCTTTAGTGTTGCGTGTATGTCAAAGCATGTAGCCTCAAAAGAGAACACACAGGAGAGTTTTCTCTCGAAAGAATATGTAAGAATACCACGTTATAAGGAAGTACAATGTTGCAGAATAAAGACAAATACTTATGTATTGGAAACCTATAAACTTTACGAGATGAAATAAATCATTGTACAAAATTAGCTTGTATCTCCTAAACTACACGTTGTAACTCAAAAAGATTTGGTGTGGCGTGTACGTCTAAATGTGTAGCCTCAAAAGAGAATCACAGGACAATTTTCTTTCGTCAAAATTTGTCAGAAAACCACGTTTTAAGGATATTCCGCATCATGAGAAATTATCTTGTTCTTCATAAACAACACATTGTAACTCAGAAAGCTTTGGTGTTGCGTGTATGTCTAAGTGTGTAGCCTCAAAAGGGAACGCACAGGAGAGTTTTCTCTTGAAAGAATATGTAAGAATACCATGTTATAAGGAAATACCATGTTGCAGAGTAAAGACAAATATGTACTTATTGGAAACAGTTTACGAGAAGAAATAACGCATCGTAAAAAATTAGCTTGTATCTCCTAAACAACAGGTTGTAACTCGAAAAGATTTGGTGTGGCGTGTACGTCTAAACGTGTAGACTCAAAAGAGAACCCACGGGAGAATTTTCTTTGGTCAAAATTTTTCAGAAAACCACGTTTTAAGGAAATCCCGCATCATGCGAAATTATCTAGTTTTCCTAAACAACACGTCGCAACTCTAAAAGCTTTGGTGTTGCGTGTATCTCTAAGCATGTAGCCTCAAAAGAGAATGCACAGATGAGTTTTCTCTTGATAGAATATGTAAGAATACCACGTTATAAGGATACACAGTGTTGCAGAGTAAAGACAAATATGTATGTACAGAAAAAACTTTATGAGAAGAAATAGCGCATCATAAAAAATTAGCTTCTATCTCCTAAACACCACGTTGTAACTCGAAAATATTTGGTGTGGCGTGTACGACTAAATGTGTAGCCTCAAAAGAGAATGCACAGGAGAATTTTCTTTCGTCAAAATTTGTCAGAAAACCACGTTTTAAGGAAATCACGCATCGTGCGAAATTATCTTGTTTTTCCTAAACTCCAAGTTGTCACTCGAAAAACTTTGGTGTTGCGTGTTTGCCTAAGAGTGTAGCCTCAAAAGAGAACACACAGGAGAGTTTTCTCTCAAAAGAATATGTAAGAATACCACGTTAAAAGGAAATACAGTGTTGCAGAATAAAGACAAATATGTACATATTGGAAACACTTTATGAGAAGAAATAACGCATCGTACAAAATTAGCTTGTATCTCCTAAACAACAAGTTGCAACTTGAAAAGATTTGATGTGGCGTGTGCGTCTAAACGTGTAGCCTCAAAAGAGAAACCACAGGAGAATTTTCTTTCGTCAAAATTTGTCAGAAAACCACGTTTTAAGGAAATCCCGCATCGTGCGAAATTATCTTGTTTTTCCTAAAAAACAAGTCATAACTTGAAAAGCTTTGGTGTTGCATGTATGTCTAAGCATGTAGCCTCAAAAGAGAAGGCACAGGAGATTTTTCTCTCGAAAGAATATGTAAAAATACCACGTTATTAGGAAATAGAGTGTTGCAGAATAAAGAAAAATCCGTACTTATTGGAAAAACTTTACGAGAAAAAATAACGCAACATACAAAATTAGCTTGTATCTCCTAAACAACACGTTGTAACTCGAAAAGATTTGGCGTGATGTGTACGTCTAAACATGTAGCCTCAAAAGAGAACCCACAGGAGAATTTTCTTTTGTCAAAATTTCTCAGAAAACCATGTTTTAAGGAAATCCCGCATCGTGCGAAATTGTCTTGTTTTTCCTAAACAACACGTTGTAACTCGAAAAGCTTTGGTGTTGCATGTTTGTCTAAGCGTGTAGCCTCAAAAGAGAACGCACAGGAGAGTTTTCTCTCGAAGGAATATGTAAGAATACCACGTTATAAGGAAATACAGTGTTGCAGAATAAAGACAAATACGTACATATTGGAAACACTTTATGAGAAGAAATAACACATGGTAAAAAATTAGCTTGTATCTCCTAAACAACAAGTTGTAACTCGAAGGGATTTGATGTGGCATGTGCGTCTAAACATGTAGCCTCAAAGGAGAACCCACAGAGGAATTTTCTTTCGTCAAAATTGGTCAGAAAACCACGTTTTAAGGAAATCCCACATCGTGCGAAATTATCTTGTTTTTCCTAAACAACATGTCATACCTCGAAAAGCTTTGGTGTTGCGTGTATGTCTAAGCATGTAGCCTCAAAAGAGAATGCACAGGAGAGTTTTCTCTCGAAAGAATATGTAAGAATACCATATTATAAGGAAATACAGTGTTGCAGAATAAAGAAAATCCGTACATATTGGAAACATTTTACGAGAAGAAATAACGCAACATACAAAATTAGCTTGTATCTCCTAAACAAAACGTTGTAACTCGAAAATATTTGGTGTGGTGTGTACGACTAAACATGTAGCCTCAAAAGAGAACCCACCGGAGAATTTTCTTTCATCAAAATTTGTCAGAAAACCACGTTTTAAGGAAATTCCGCATCCTGCGAAATTGTCTAGTTTTTCCTAAACAACACGTTGTAACTCGAAAACATTGGTGATGCGAGTATGTCTAAGCGTGTAGCCTCTAAAGAGAAGGCACAGGAGAGTTTTCTCTCGAAAGAATATGTAAGAATACCACGTTATAAGGATATACAGTGTTGCAGAGTAAAGACAAATACGTACGTATTGGAAACACTTTACGAGAAGAAATAACGCATCGTACAACATTACCTTGTATCTCCTAAACAACACGTTGTAACTCGAAAAGATTTGGTGTGGCCTTTACAATTAAACATGTAGCCTCAAAAGAGAACCCACAGGATAATTTTCTTTCGTCAAAATTTGTCAGAAAACCACGTTTTAAGGAAATCCCGCATCATGCGAAATTATCTTGTTTTTCCTAAACAACACGTTGTAACTCGAAAAGCTTTGGTGTTGCGTGTATGTCTATGCATGTAGCCTCAAAAGAGAACGGACAGGAGAGTTTTCTCTCGATAGAATATGTAAGAATACCACGTTATAAAGAAATACAGTGTTGCGGAGTAAAGACAAATATATATGTATTGGAAACACTTTACGAGAAGAAATAACGTATCATAAAAAAATTAGCTTGTATCTCCTAAACAACACGTTATAACTCGAAAATATTTGGTGTGGCGTGTATGTCTAAACATGTAGCCTCAAAAGAGAACCCATAGGAGATTTGACTTTTGTCAAAATTTTTCTGAACACCACGTTTTAAGGAAATCCCACATCGTGCGAAATTATCTTGTTTTTCCTAAACAACACGTCGTAACTCGAAAAGCTTTGGGGTTGAGTCTATGTCTAAGCATGTAGCCTCAAAAGAAAAGGCACAGGAGAGTTTTCTCTCGAAAGAATATGAAAGAATACCACGTTATAAGGAAATACAGTGTTGCAGAGTAAAGACAAATACCTACGTATTGAAAACACTTCAGGAGAAGAAATAATGCATCGTACAAAATTACCTTGTATCTCCTAAACAACACGTTGTAACTCAAAAAAATTGGTGTGGCGTTTACAACTAAACATGTAGCCTCAAAAGAGAACCCACAGGAGAATTTTCTTTCGTCAAAATTTTTCGGAAAACCACGCTTTAAGGAAATCCCGCATCTTGCGAAATTATCTTGTTTTTCCTAAACAACACGTTGTAACTAGAAAAGCTGTGGTGTTGCGTGTATGTCTAAGCGTGTAGCCTCAAAAGACAAGGCACAGGAGAGTTTTCTCTCGAAAGAATATGTAAGAATACCACGTTTTAAGGAAATACAGTGTTGCAGAGTAAAGACAAATATGTACATATTGGCAACACTTTGCGAGAAGAAATATCACATTGTACAAAATTAGCTTGTATCTCCTAAACACCACGTTGTAACTCGAAAAGATTTGGTTTGGCATGTACGTCTAAACGTGTAGCCTCAAAAGAGAACCCACAGGAGAATTTTCTTACATCAAAAATTGTCAGAAAACCACGTTTTAAGTAAATCCCGCATCGTGCGAAATTATCTTGTTTTTCCTAAACAACACGTTGTAACTCGAAAAGCTTTGGTGTTGCGTGTATGTCTCAGCGTGTAGCCTCAAAATAGAAGGCACAGGAGAGTTTTCTCTCGAAAGAATATGTAAGAATACCACGTTATAAGGAAATACAGTGTTGCAGAGTAAAGACAAATACGTACGTTTTGGAAACACTGTTCGAGAAGAAATAACGCATTGTACAATATTAGCTTGTATCTCCTAAACAACACATAGTAACTCTAAAAGATTTGGTGTGGCGTATACATCTTAACATGTAGCCTCAAAGGGAACCCACAGGAGAATTTTCTTTCTTCAAAATTTTTCAGAAAACCACGTTTTAAGGAAATCCCGCATCGTGCGAAATTATCTTGTTTTTCCTAAACAACACATTGTAACTCGAAAAGCTTTGGTGTTGCTTGTTTGTCTAAGCGTGTATCCTCAAAAGAGATCGCACAGGAGAGTTTTCTGTCGAAAGAATATGTAAGAATACCACGTTTTAAGGAAATACAGTGTTGCAGAGTAAAGACAAAAACGTATGTATTGGCAACACTTTACAAGAACAAATAACGCATCGTACAAAATTAGCTTGTATCTCCTAAACAACACGTTGTAACTCGAAAAGATTTGATGTGGCGTGTACGTCTAAACGTGTGGCCTCAAAAGAGAACCCACAGGAGAATTTTCTTTTGTCAATATTTGACCGAAAACCACGTTTTAAGGAAATCCCGCATCGTGCGAAATTATCATGTTTTTCCTAAACAACACGTTGTCACTCGAAAAGCTTTGGTGTTGCTTGTAAGTCTAAGCGTGTAGCCTCAAAAGAGAACGCACAGGAGAATTTTCTCTCGAAAGAATATGTAAGAATACCACGTTTTAAGGAAATACAGTGTTGCAGAGTAAAGCAAATATGTACGTATTGGAAACACTTTAAAGAAGAAATAACGCATCATAAAATATTAGCTTGTATCTCCTAAACAACACATTGTAACTCAGAAAGATTTGATGTGGCTTTTACGTCTAAACGTGTACGCTCAAAGGAGAACCCACAGCAGAATATTCTTTAGTCAAAATTTGTCAGAAAACCACGTTTTATGGAAATCCCGCATCGTGCGAAATTATCTTGTTTTTCCTAAACAACACTTTGTAACTCGAAAAGCTTTAGTGTTGCGTGTATGTCTAAGCGTGTAGCCTCAAAAGAGAAGGCACAGAAGAGTTTTCTCTCGAAAGAATATGTAAGAATACCACGTTATAAGGAAATACAGTGTTCCAGAGTAAAGACAAATACGCACATATTGGAAACACTTTAGGAGAAGAAATAAAGCTTCTTACAAAATTAGCTTGTATCTCCTAAACAACACGTTGTAACTCAAAAAGATTTGGTGTGTCCTGTATGTCTAAACGTTTAGCCTCAAACGAGAACCTACAGGAAAATTTTCTTTCGACAGATTTGTCAGAAAACCACGTTTTAAGGAAATCCAGCATCGTGCGAAATTATCTTGTTTTTCCTAAACAACACGTCATAACTCGAAAAGCTTTGGTGTTGTGATTATGTCTAAGCGTGTAGCCTCAAAAAAGAATGCACAGGAGAGTTTTCTCTCGATAGAATATGTAAGAATACCCCGTTATAAGGAATTACAGTGTTGCAGAGTAAAGACAAATACGTATATATTGGAAAAAGTTTACGAGAAGAAAAAACGCATCGTACAAAATTACCTTGTATCTCCTAAACAGAACGGTGTAACTCGAAAGATTTGGTGTTGCATTTACAACTAAACATGTAACCTCAAAATAGAACCCACAGCAGAATTTTCTTTTGTCAAAATTTTTCAGAAAACCACGTTTTAAGGAAATCCCGCATCGGGCGAAATTATCTTGTTTTTCCTAAACAACACGTTGTAACTCAAAAAGCTTTGGTGTTGCGTGTATATCTAAGCGTGTAGCCTCAAAAGGGAAGGCACAGGAGAATTTTCTCTCGAAAGAATATGTAAGAATACCACGTTATAAGGAATTACAGTGTTGCAGAGTAAAGACAAATACGTACGTATTGGAAACACTGTACGAGAAGAAATAACGCATCATAAAAAATTAGCTTGAATCTCCTAAACAACACGTTGTAACTCAAAAATATTTGGTGTGGTGTGTACGTCTAAAGGTGTAGCCTCAAAGGAGAACCCATAGGAGAATTTTCTTTCGTCAAAATTTGTCAGAAAACAAGGTTTTAGGAAATCCTGCATCCTGCGAAATTATCTTGTTTTTCCTAAACAACACGTTGTCACTCGAAAAGCTTTGGTGTTGCATGTATGTCTAAGCGTGTAGTCCCAAAAGAGAACGCACAGAAGAGTTTTCTCTCGAAAGAATATGTAAGAATACCACGTTATAAGGAAATACAGTGTTGCAGTGTAAAACAAATACGTACGTATTGGAAACACTTTAAACAAGAAATAACGCATCCTACAAAATTAGCTTGTATCTCCTAAATAACACGTTGTAACTCGTAAAGATTTGATGTGGCTTGTACGTCTAAACGTGTAGCCTCAAAGGAGAACCCACAGGAGAATATTCTTTAGTCAAAAATTGTCTGAAAACCACATTTTAAGGAAAACCCGCATCGTGCGAAATTATCTTGTTTTTCCTAAACAACACGTTGTAACTCGAAAAGGTTTGGTGTTGCGTGTATCTCTAAGCATGTAGCCTCAAAAGAGAACGCACAGAAGAGTTTTCTCTGGAAAGAATATGTAAGAAAACCACATTATAAGGAAATACAGTGTTGCAGAGTAAAGACAAATAGGTACATATTGGAAACACTTTAGGGGAAGAAATAAAGCTTCGTACAAAATTAGCTTGTATCTCCTAAACAGGACCTTGTAACTCGAAAATATTTGGTGTGGCGTGTACGTCTAAACGTGTAGTCTCAAAAGAGGACCCACAGGAGAAATTTCTTTCTTCAAATTTTGTCAGAAAACCACGTTTTAAGGAAATCCCGCATCTTGCGAAATTATCTTGTTTTTCCTAAACAACACGTCGTAACTCGAAAAGCTTTGGTGTTGCGTGTATGTCTAAGCGTGTACCCTCAAAAGAGAAGTCGCAGGAGAGTTTTCTCTCGAAAGAATATGTAAGAATACCACGTTCTAAGGAAATACAGTGTTGCAGAGTAAAGACAAATACGTACATAATGGAAACTCTTTACAAGAAGAAATAACACATCTTACAAAATTAGCTTGTATTTCCTAAACAACATGTTGTAATTTGAAAAGATTTAATGTGGCGTGTATGTCTACACATGTAGGCTCAAAAGAGAATCCACAGGAGAATTTTCTTTCGTCAAAATTTTTCAGAAAGCCACGTTTTAAGGAAATCCCGCATTGTGCGAAATTATCTATTTTTTCCTAAACAACACGTCGTAACACGAAAAGCTTTGGTGTTGCATGTATGTCTAACGTATAGCCTCAAAAGAGAACGCACAGGAGAGTTTTCTCTCGAAAGAATATGTAAGAATACCACGTTATAAGGAAATACAGTGTTGCAGAATAAAGAAAAATACGTACATATTGGAAACACTTTACCTGAAAAAATAATGCAACGTACAAAATCAGTTGTATCTCCTAAACAACACGTTGTAAATCGAAAAGATTTGGTGTGGCATTTACAATTAAACATGTATCCTCAAAGAGAACCCACAGGACAATTTTCTTTCGTCAAAATTTTTCAGAAAACTACGTTTTAAGGTAATCCTGCATCGTGCGAAATTATCTTGTTTTTCCTAAACAACACGTTGTAACTCGAAAAGCTTTGGTGTTGCGTGTATGTCTAAGCGTGTAGCCTCAAAAGAGAAGGCACGTGAGAGTTTTCTCTCGAAAGAATATGTAAGAATACCAGGTTTAAGGAAATACAATGTTGCAGATTAAAGACAAATACGTACGTATTGGAAACACTTTACGAGAAGAAATAATGCATCGTACAAAATTAGCTTGTATCTCCTAAACAACAAGTTGTAATTCGAAAAGATTTGGTGTGGCATATATGTCTAAACGTGTAGCCTCAAAAGAGAACCCACAGGAGAATTTTCTTTCGTCAAAAATTGTCAGAAAACCATGTTTTAAGGAAATCCCGCACGTTATAAGGAAATACATTGTTGCAGAGTAAAGACAAATACGTACCTATTGGAAACATTTTACAAGAAGAAATAACGCATCGTACAAAATTAGCTTGTGTCTCCTAAACTACACGTTGTAATTCGAAAAGATTTGGTGTGGCGTGTACGTCTAAACGTGTAGCCTCAAAGAGAACCCACAGGAGAATTTTCTATTGTTAAACTTTGTCAGAAAAGAGAACGCACAGGAGAGTTTTCTCTCAAAAGAATATATAAGAATATCACGTTATAAGAAAATACAGTGTGGCTAAGTAAAGACAAATACGAACCTTTTGGAAACACTTAAACTTTATGAGAAGAAATAAAGCATAGTACAATATTAGCTTGTATCTCTAAACAACACGTTGTAACTCGAAAATCTTTGGTGTTGCGTGTATGTCTAAGTGTATAGCCTCAAAAAGAATGAACAGGAGAGATTTCTCTCGAAAGAATATGTAAGAATACCACGATACAAGGAAATACAGTGTTGCAAAGTAAAGACATATATGTACGTTTTGGAAACACTTAAACTTTACGAGAAGAAATAAAGCATCGTACAAAATTAGCTTGTATCTCCTAAACAACACCTTGTAACTCGAAAAGATTTGTTGTGTCATGTACGTCTAAATGTGTAGCCTCAAAAGAGAACCCACAGGAGAATTTTACTTCGTAAAAATTTGTCAGAAAACCACGTTTTAAGGAAATCCCTCATGCAGTGAAATTATCTTGTTTTTCCTAAACAACACATTGTAACTCCAAAAGCTTTGGTTTTGCATGTATGTCGAAGCGTGTAGCCACAAAAGAGAATGCACTGGAGAGTTTTTTCTCGAAAGAATATTTAAGAATACCGTGTTATAAGTAAATACAGTGTTGTAGAGTAAAGAAAAATACGTATGTATAGGAAACACTTTACGAGAAGAAATAACGCATTGTAAAAATTAGCTTGTATCTCCTAAACAACCCGTTGTAACTCGAAAAGATTTGGTGTGGCGTGTACGTCTAAACGTGTAGCCTCAAATGAAAACCCACAGGAGAATTTTCTTTTGTCAAAATTTGTCAGAAAACCGCTTTTTAAGGAAATCACTCATCGTGCGAAATTATCTTGTTTTTCCTAAACAACACGTTCTAACTCGAAATGCTTTGGTGTTGCGTGTATGTCTAAGCGTGTAGCCTCCAAAGAGAAGGCACAGGAGAGTTTTCTCTCGAAATAATATGTAAGAATACCATGTTATAAGGAAATACAGTGTTGTAGAATAAAGACATATACGTACGTATTGGAAACACTTTAGGAGAAGAAATAATGCATCGTACAAAATTAGATGTATCTCCTAAACAACACGTTGTAACTCGAAAAGATTTGGTGTGGCGTGTATGTCTAAACGTGGAGCCTCAAAAGAGAACCCACAGGAGAATTTTCTTTCGTCGAAATTTGTCAGAAAACCACGTTTTAAGGAAATCCCGCATCGGGCGTAATTATCTTGTTTTTCCAAAACAACACATTGTAACTCGAAAAGCTTTGGTATTGCATGTATGTCTAAGCGTGTAGCCTCAAAAGAGAAGGCACAGTAGAGTTTTCTCTCGAACGAATATGTAAGAATACCACGTTATAAGGATATAAAGTGTTGCAGAGTAAAGACAAATATGTACGTATTGGAAACACTTTATGAGAAGAAATAATGCATCGTACAAAATTAGCTTGAATCTCCTATACAACACGTTGTAACTCGAAGAGTTTTGGTATGCCGTGTACATCTCAAAGTGTAGCCTCAAAAGAGAATCCACAGGACAATTTTGTTTCGTCACAATTTGCCAGAAAACCACGTTTTAAGGAAATTCTGCATCGTGCGAAATATTCTTGTTTTTCCTAAACAACACGTTGTAACTCGAAAAGCTTTGGTGTTGCGTGAATGTCTAAGCATGTAGCCTCAAAAGAGAATGCACAGGAGAGTTTTCTCTCGAAAGAATATGTAAGAATACCATGTTATAAGGAAATACAGTGTTGTAGAATAAAGACAAATATGTGCGTATTGAAAACACTTAAACTTTAGGAGAAATAACACATCATACAAAATTAGCTTGTATCTCTTAAACAACACGTTGTAACTCGAAAAGCTTTGGTGTTGCGTGTATTTCTAAGCATGTAGCCTCAAAAGAGAAGGCACAGGAGAGTTTTCTCTGGAAAGAATATATAAGAATACCACGTTGTTAGGAAATACAGTGTTGCAGAGTAAAGACAAATACATACATATTGGAAACACTTTATGAGAAGAAATAACGCATGGTACAAAATTAGCTTGTATCTCCTAAACAACACATTGTAACCCGAAAAGATTTGGTGTGGCATGTACGTCTAAACGTGTAGCCTCAAAAAAGAACCCACAGGAGAATTTTTTTTTCGTCAAAATTTGTCAGACAACAATATTTTAAGGAAATCCCGCACATTATAAGGAAATACAGTGTTGCAGAGTAAAGACAAATACGTACCTATTGGAAACACTTTACAAGAAGAAATAACGCATCGTACAAAATTAGATTGTGTCTCCTAAACAACACTTTGTAATTCGAAAAGATTTGGTTTGGCATGTACGTCTAAACGTGTAGCCTCAAAAGAGAAGCCACAGGAGAATTTTTTTCGTTAAAATTTGTCAGAAAAGAGAACGCACAGGAGAATTTTCTCTCGAAAGAATGTATAAGAATAACACGTTATAAGAAAATACAGTGTTACAAAGTAAAGACAGATAGGTACCTTTTGGAAACACTTAAAATTTACGAGAAGAAATAAAGCATAGTACAAAATTAGCTTGTATCTCTTAAACAACACGCTGTAACTTGAAAAGCTTTGGCGTTGCGTGCATTTATAAGCCTGTAGCCTCAAAAGTGAAGGCACAGGAAGAAATAACGCATGGCAAAAAATTAGCTTGTATCTCCTAAACAACATGTTGTAACTCTAAAAGATTAGGTGTGGCGTGTATGTCTAAACGTGTAGCCTCAAAAGAGAACACACAGGAGAATTTTCTTTCGTCAAAATTTGTCAGACAACCTCGTTTTCAGGAAATCCCGCATAGTGCGATATTATCTTGTTTTTCCTAAACAACACGTTGTAACTCGAAAAGCTTTGGTGTTGTGTGTATGTCTAATCGTGTAGCCTCAAAAGAGAACGCACAGGAGAGTTTTCTCTCGAAAGAATATGTAAGAATACCACGTTATAAGGAAATATAATGATGCAGAGTAAAGAAAAATACGTACGTATTGGAAACACTTTACGAGAAGAAATAATGCATCGTACAAAATTAGCTTGTATCTCTTAAACAACACGTTGTAACTCGAAAAGATTTGGTGTGCCGTGTACGTCTAAACGTGTAGCCTCAAAAGAGAACCCACAGGAGAATTTTTTTTCGTTAAAATTTGTCAGAAAACCATGTTTATGGAAATCACTCATCGTGAGAAATTATCTTGTTTTTCCTAAACAACACGTTGTAACTCGAAAAGCTTTGATTTTGCGTGTATGTCTAAGCTTATAGCCTCAAAAGAGAGCGCACAGGAGAGTTTTCTCTCGAAAGAACATGTAAGAATACCACATTATAAGGAAATACAGTTTTGCAGAGTAAAGACAAATACGTATATATTTGAAACACTTTACGAGAAGAAATAACGCATTGTAAACAATTACTTTGTATCTCCCAAACAACACGTTGTAACTTGAAAAGATTTGGTGTGGCGTGTACGTCTAAATGTGTAGCCTCAAAAGAGAACTCACAAGAGAATTTTCTTTCGTCAAATTTGTGAAAAAACCACTTATTAAGGAAACCCCGCATCGTGCGAAACTATCTTGTTTTTCCTAAACAACTCATTGTAACTCAAAAATCTTTGGTGTTGCGTGTATGTCTAAGCACGTAGCCTCAAAAGAGAATGCACAGGAGAGATTTCCCTCGAACGAGAATGTAAGAATACCACGTTATAAGGAAATACAATGTGGCAAATTAAAGTTAAATACGTACATTTTGGAAACACTTAAACTTTACGAGAAGATATAAAGCATCGTAAAAAATTAGCTTGTATCTCCTAAACAACACGTTGTAAGTCGAAAGGATTTGGTGTGGCGTGTACGTCTAAATGTGTAGCCTCAAATGAAAACCCACAGGAGAATTTTCTTTCGTCAAAATTTGTCAGAAAACCACGTTTTAAGGAATTCCGGCATCGTGCGAAATTATCTTGTTTTTCCTAAACAACACGTTGTAACTCGAAAAGCTTTGGTGTTGCGTGTATGTCTAGGCATGTAGCCTCAAAAGAGAACGCACAGGAGAGTTTTCTCTCGAAAGAATATGTAAGAATACCACGTTATAAGGAAATACAGTGCTGCAGAGTAAAGACAAATACATAGGTATTGGAAACACTTTAGGAGAAGAAATAACGCATCATAAAAAATTAGCTTGTATCTCCTAAACAACAAGTTGTAACTCGAAAATATTTGGTGTGGCGTGTACGTATAAACGTGTAGCCTCAAAAGAGAACCCACAGGAGAGTTATCTTCCGTCAAAATTTGTCAGAAACCCATGTTCTAAGTAAATCCCGCATCATGCGAAATTATCTTGTTTTTCCTAAAATACACGTTGTAACTCGAAAAGCTTTTGTGTTGCGTGTAGGTCTAAGCGTGTAGCCTCAATACAGAACGCACAGGAGAGTTTTCTCTCGAAAGAATATGTAAGAATACCACGTTATAAGGAAATACAGTGTTGCAGAGTAAAGACTAATATGTATGTATTGGAAACACTTTACGAGAAGAAATAACGCATCATAAAAAATTAGCTTGTATCTCCTAAACAACACCTTGTAACTCGAAAGGATTTGGTGTGGCGTGTACCTCTAAATGTGTAGCCTCAAAAGAGAACCCACAGGAGAATTTTCATTGGTCAAAATTTGTCAGAAAACCACGTTTTAAGGAAATCCCGCATCGTGCGAAATTATCTTGTTTTTCCTAAACAACATATTTTAACTCGAAAAGCTTTGGTGTAGCGTGTATGTCTAAGTGTGTAGCCTCAAAAGAGAGCACACAGGAGAGTTTTCTCTCGAAAGAATATGTAAGAATACCACCTTAAAAGGAAATACAGTGTTGCAGAGTAAAGAAAAATACTTACATATTGGAAAAACTTTCCGAGAAGAAAAAACGCATCATACAAAATTAGCTTGTATCTCCTAACCAACACCTTGTAACTCGAAAGGATTTGGTTTGGAGTGTACGTCTAAATGTGTAGCCTCAAAAGAGAACCCACAGGAGAATTTTCTTTTGTCAAAATTTGTCAGAAAACCACGTTTTAAGGAAATCCCGCATCTTGCGAAATTATCTTGTTTTTCCTAAACAACACGTTGTAACTCGAAAAACTTTGGTGTTGCGTGTATGTCTAGGCGTGTAGCCTCAAAAGAGAACACACAGGAGAGCTTTCTCTCGAAAGAAAATGTAAGAATACCACGTTATAAGGAAATACAGTGTTGCAAAGTAAAGACAAATACATACGTATTGGAAACACTTTACTAGAAGAAATAATGCATCATAAAAAATTAGCTTGTATCTCCTAAACAACACATTGTAACTCGAAAATATTTGGTGTGGCGTGTACATCTACACGTGTAGCCTCAAACGAGAACCCACAGGAGAATTTTCTTCCATCAAAATTTGTCAGAAAACCATGTTATAAGGAAATCCTGCATCGTGCGAAATTATCTTGTTTTTCCTAAACTACACTTTGTAACTCGAAAAACTTTGGTGTTGCGTGTATGTCTAGTCGTGTAGCCTCAAAAGAGAACGCACAGGAGAGTTTTCTCTCGAAAGAATATGTAAGAATACCACGTTATAAGGAAATACAGTGTTGCAGAGTAAAGACAAATACATACGTATTGGAAACACTTTACGAGAAGAAATAACGCATTGTAAAAAATTAGCTTGTATCTCCTAAACAACACGTTGTAACTTGAAAAGCTTTGATGTTGCGTGTATCTCTAAGCGTGTAGCCTCAATAGAGTACGCACAGGAGAGTTTTCTCTTGAAAGAATATGTAAGAATAGACGTTATAAAGAAATACAGTGTTGCAGAATAAAGACAATTACGTACGTATTGGAAACACTTTACGAGAAGAAATAACGCATCATACAAAATTAGCTTGTACCTCCTAAACAACACCTTGTAACTCGAAAGGATTTGTTGTGGTGTGTGCGTCTAAACATGTAGCCTCAAAAGGGAACCCACAGGAGAATTTTATTTCATCAAAATTTGTCAGAAAACCACGTTTTTAGCAAATCCCGCATCGTGCGAAATTATAAGCGTGTAGACTCAAAAGAGAACGCACAGGAGACTTTTCTCTTGAAAGAATATGTAAGAATATCACGTTATAAGGAAATACAGTGTTGCAGAGTAAAGACAAATACATACGTATTGGAAACACGATACGAGAAGAAATAAAGCATCGTACAAAATTAGCTTGTATCTCCTAAACAACACCTTGTAACTCGAAAGGATTTGGTTTGGAGTGTACGTCTAAATGTGTAGCCTCAAAAGAGAACCCACAGGAGAATTTTCTTTTGTCAAAATTTGTCAGAAAACCACGTTTTAAGGAAATCCCGCATCTTGCGAAATTATCTTGTTTTTCCTAAACAACACGTTGTAACTCGAAAAGCTTTGGTGTTGCGTGTATGTCTAGGCGTGTAGCCTCAAAAGAGAACGCACAGGAGAGTTTTCTCTCGAAAGAATATGTAAGAATACCACGTTATAAGGAAATACAGTGTTGCAAAGTAAAGACAAATACATACGTATTGGAAACACTTTACTAGAAGAAATAATGCATCATAAAAAATTAGCTTGTATCTCCTAAACAACACATTGTAACTCGAAAATATTTGGTGTGGCGTGTACATCTACACGTGTAGCCTCAAACGAGAACCCACAGGAGAATTTTCTTCCATCAAAATTTGTCAGAAAACCATGTTATAAGGAAATCCTGCATCGTGCGAAATTATCTTGTTTTTCCTAAACTACACGTTGTAACTCGAAAAACTTTGGTGTTGCGTTTATGTCTAGTCGTGTAGCCTCAAAAGAGAACGCACAGGAGAGTTTTCTCTCGAAAGAATATGTAAGAATACCACGTTATAAGGAAATACAGTGTTGCAGAGTAAAGACAAATACATACGTATTGGAAACACTTTACGAGAAGAAATAACGCATTGTAAAAAATTAGCTTGTATCTCCTAAACAACACGTTGTAACTTGAAAAGCTTTGATGTTGCGTGTATCTCTAAGCGTGTAGCCTCAAAAGAGTACGCACAGGAGAGTTTTCTCTTGAAAGAATATGTAAGAATAGACGTTATAAAGAAATAGAGTGTTGCAGAATAAAGACAATTACGTACGTATTGGAAACACTTTACGAGAAGAAATAACGCATCATACAAAATTAGCTTGTACCTCCTAAACAACACCTTGTAACTCGAAAGGATTTGTTGTGGTGTGTGCGTCTAAACATGTAGCCTCAAAAGGGAACCCACAGGAGAATTTTATTTCATCAAAATTTGTCAGAAAACCACGTTTTTAGCAAATCCCGCATCGTGCGAAATTATAAGCGTGTAGACTCAAAAGAGAACGCACAGGAGACTTTTCTCTTGAAAGAATATGTAAGAATATCACGTTATAAGGAAATACAGTGTTGCAGAGTAAAGACAAATACATACGTATTGGAAACACGATACGAGAAGAAATAAAGCATCGTACAAAATTAGCTTGTATCTCCTAAACAACACCTTGTAACTCGAAAAGCTTTGGTGTCGCATGTATGTCTAAGCGTGAAGCCTCAAAAGAGAATCCACAGCAGAGTTTTCTCTCGAAAGAATATGTAAGAATACCACGTTATAAGGAAATACAGAGTTGCAGAGTAAAGACAAATAAGTACGTATCAGAAACACTTTATGAGAAGAAATAACGCATTGTACAAAATTAGCTTGTATGTCCTAAACAACACCTTGCAAGTCGAATGGATTTGGTGTGGCATGTACCTCTAAATGTGTAGCCTCAAAAGAAAACCCACAGGAGAATTTTCTTTCGTCAAAATTTGTCAGAAAACCACGTTTTAAGGAAATCCCGCAATGTGTGAAATTATCTTGTTTTTCCTAAACAACACGTTGTAACTCGAAAAGCTTTGGTGTTGCGTGTATGTCTAAACGTGTAGCCTCAAAAGAGAACGCACAGGAGAGTTTTCTATGAAAAGAATATGTAACAATACCACGTTATAAGGAAATACAGTGTTGCAGAGTAAAGATAACTAGGTAGTTATTGTAAATACGAGAAGAAATAACGCATGGTGCAAAATTAGCTTGTATCTCCTAAATAACACGTTGTTATTCGAAAATATTTGGTGTGGCGTGTACGTCTAAACGTGTAGCCTCAAAAGAGAACCCACAGGAGAATTTTCTTTCGTCGAAATTTTTCAGAAAACCACGTTTTAAGGAAATCCCTCATCGTGCGAAATTATCTTGTTTTTCCTAAACAACACATTGTAACTCGAAAAGCTTTGGTGTTGCCTGTATGTCTAAGCGTGTAGCCTCAAAAGGAAAATCACAGGAGAGTTTTCTCTCAAACGAATATGTAAGAATACCACGTTATAAGGAAATACAGTGTTGCAGAGTAAAGATAAATAGGTAGTTATTTTAATACTTTACAAGAAGAAATAAAGCATGGTACAAAATTAGATTGTATCTCCTAAACAACACGTTGTAATTCGAAAATATTTGGTGTGGCATGTACGTCTGAACGTGTAGCTTCAAAAGAGGACCCACAGGAGAATTTTCTTTGGTCAAAATTTTTCAGGAAACACGTTTTAAGAAATCCCTCATCGTGCGAAATTATCTTGTTTTTCCTAAACAACACGTTGTAACTCGAAAAGCTTTGGTGTTGCGTGTATGTCTAAGCGTGTAGCCTCAAAAGAGAATGCACAGGAGAGTTTTCTCTCGAAAGAATATGTAAGAATACCACGTTATAAGGAAATACAGTGTTGCAGAGTAAAGACAAATACGTATGTATTGGAAACACTTTACGAGAAGAAATAAAGCATCATAAAATATTAGCTTTTATCTCCTAAACAACACTTTGTAACTCGAAAGATTTGGTGTGGCGTGTATGTCTAAACGTGTAGCCTCATAAGAGAACCCGCAGTTGAATTTTCTTTCATCAAAATTTGTCAGAAAACCACGTTTTTAGGAAACCCCACATCCTGCGAAATTATAAGCGTGTAGCCTCAAAAGAGAAGGCACGGGAGAGTTTTCTCTCGAAAGAATATGTAAGAATACCACGTTATAAGGAAATACAGTGTTGCAGAGTAAAGACAAATACATATGTATTGGAAACACTTTACAAGAAGAAATAACGCATCGTACAAAATTAGGTTGTATCTCCTAAAGAACACGTTGTAACTCGAAAATATTAGGTGTGGCGTGTACGACAAAACATGTAGCCTCCAACAAGAACCCACAGGATAATTTTCTATCGTCAAAATTTGTCAGAAAACCACGTTTTAAGGAAATCCCACATCTTGCAAAATTATCTTGTTTTTCCTAAACAACACGTTTTAACTCGAAAAGCTTTGGTGTTGCCTGTATGTCTAAGCGAGTAGCCTCAAAAGTGAACGCACAGGAGAGTTTTCTCTCGAAAGAACATGTAAGAATGCCATGTTATAAGGAAATACAGTGTTGCAGATAAAGACAAATACGTAGGTATTGGAAACACTTTACCAGAAGAAATAATGCATCATACAAAATTAGCTTGTATCTCCTAAACAACTCATTGTAACTCGAAAAGATTTGGTGTGGCGTGTACATCTAAACATGTAGCCTCAAAAGAGAACCCACAGGAGAATTTTCTTTCGTCAAAATTTGTCAAAACACAACATTTTAAGGAAATACAGTGTTGCAGACTAAAGACAAATATGAACGTATTGGATACAATTTAGGAGAAGAAATAACGCATCGGACAAAATTAGCTCGTATCTCCTAAACAACACCTTGTAACTCAAAATGCTTTGGTGTTGCGCTTATGTCTAAGCGTGTAGCCTCAAAAGAGAATGCACAGGAGAGTTTTCTCTCGAAAGAATATGTAAGAATACCACGTTATAAGGAAATACAGAGTTGCAGAGTAAAGACAAATATGTACTTATTGGAAACACTTTATGAGAAGAAATAACGCATCGTACAAAATTAGCTTGTATCTCCTAAACAACACGTTGTAACTCGAAAAGATTTGGTGTGGCCTGTACGTCTAAACGTATAGCCTCAAGAGAGAACCCACAGGAGAATTTTCTTTGGTCAAAATTTGTCAGAAAACCACGTTTTAAGGAAATCCCGCATCGTGCGAAATTATCTGGTTTTTCCTAAACAACATGTTGTAACTCGAAAAGCTTTGGTGTTGCGTGTATGTCTAAGCGTGTAGCCTCAAAAGAGAACGCACAGGAGAGTTTTCTCTCGAAAGAATATGTAAGAATACCACGTTATAAGGAAATACAGTGTTGCAGAATAAAGACAATTACGTACGTATTGCAAACACTTTACGAGAAGAAATAACGCATCGTGAAATTTAGCTTCTATCTCCTAAACAACACGTTGTAACTCGAAAAGATTTGTTGTGGCGTGTACGTCTAAACGTGTAGCCTCAAAAGAGAACCCACAGGAGAATTTTATTTGGTCAAAATTTGTCAGAAAACCACGTTTTAAGGAAATCCCGCATCGTGAGAAATTATCTTGTTTTTCCTAAACAACATGTTTTAACTCGAAAAGCTTTGGTGTAGCGTGTATGTCTAAGTGTGTAGCCTCAAAAGAGAGCGCACAGGAGAGTTTTCTCTCGAAAGAATATGTAAGAATACCACCTTAAAAGGAAATACAGTGTTGCAGAGTAAAGAAAAATACGTACATATTGGAAAAACTTTCCGAGAAGAAAAAACGCATCATACAAAATTAGCTTGTATCTCCTAAACAACACCTTGTAACTCGAAAGGAATTGGTTGGAGTGTACGTCTAAATGTGTAGCCTCAAGAGAGAACCCACAGGAGAATTTTTTTTTCGTCAAAATTTGTCAGACAACCATATTTTAAGGAAATCCCGCACATTATAAAGAAATACAGTGTTGCAGAGTAAAGACAAATACGTACCTATTGGAAACACTTTACGAGAAGAAATAACGCATCGTACAAAATTAGCTTGTGTCTCCTAAACAACACTTTGTTATTCGAAAAGATTTGGTTTGGCAAGTACGTCTAAACGTGTAGCCTCAAAAGAGAAGCCACAGGAGAATTTTTTTCGTTAAAATTTGTCAGAAAAGAGAACGCACAGGAGAGTTTTCTCTCAAAAGAATATATAAGAATAACACATTATAAGAAAATACAGTGTTGCAAAGTAAAGACAGATACGTACCTTTTGGAAACACTTAAAATCACGAGAAGAAATAAAGCATAGTACAAAATTAGCTTGTATCTCTTAAACAACACGCTGTAACTTGAAAAGCTTTGGTGTTGCGTGCATTTATAAGCCTGTAGCCTCAAAAGTGAAGGCACAGGAAGAAATAACGCATCGCAAAAAATTAGCTTGTATCTCCTAAACAACATGTTGTAACTCGAAAAGATTAGTTGTGGCGTGTATGTCTAAACGTGTAGCCTCAAAAGAGAACACACAGGAGAATTTTCTTTCGTCAAAATTTGTCAGACAACCTCGTTTTAAGGAAATCCCGCATAGTGCGAAATTATCTTGTTTTTCCTAAACAACACGTTGTAACTCGAAAAGCTTTGGTGTTGCGTGTATGTCTAAGCATATAGCCTCAAAAGAGAATGCACAGGAGAGTTTTCTCTCGAAAGAACATGTAAGAATACCACGTTATAAGGAAATACAGTGTTGCAGAGTAAAGACAAATACATACGTATTGGAAACACGTTACGAGAAGAAATAAAGCATCATAAAAAATTAGCTTTTATCTCCTAAACAACACTTTGCAACTCAAAAGATTTGGTGTGGCGTGTATGTCTAAACGTGTAGCCTCAAAAGAGAACCCGCAGTTGAAAATTCTTTCATCAAAATTTGTCAGAAAACCACGTTTTTAGGAAACCCCTCATCCTGCGAAATTATAAGCGTGTAGCCTCAAAAGAGAAGGCACAGGAGAGTTTTCTCTCGAAAGAATATGTAAGAATACCACGTTATAAGGAAATACAGTGTTGCAGAGTAAAGACAAATACATATGTATTGGAAACACTTTACAAGAAGAAATAACGCATCGTACAAAATTAGGTTGTATCTCCTAAAGAACACGTTGTAACTCGAAAATATTAGGTGTGCCGTGTACGTCTAAATGTGTAGCCTCAAAAGAGAACCCACAGGAGAATTTTTTTTCGTTAAAATTTGTCAGAAAACCATGTTTAAGGAAATCACTCATCGTGAGAAATTATCTTGTTTTTCCTAAACAACACGTTGTAACTCGAAAAGCTTTGATTTTGCGTGTATGTCTAAGCGTATAGCCTCAAAAGAGAATGCACAGGAGAGTTTTCTCTCTAAAGAACATGTAAGAATACCACATTATAAGGAAATACAGTTTTGCAGAGTAAAGACAATTACGTATGTATTTAAAACACTTTACGAGAAGAAACAACGCATTGTAAAAAATTAGTTTGTATCTCCCAATCAACACGTTGTAACTCGAAAAGATTTGGTGTGGCGTGTACGTCTAAATGTGTAGCCTCAAAAGAGAACCCACAGGAGAATTTTCTTTGGTCAAAATTTGTGAGAAAACCACTTATTAAGGAAATCCCGCATCGTGCGAAACTATCTTGTTTTTCCTAAACAACACGTTGTAACTCGAAAATCTTTGCTGTTGCGTGTATGTCTAAGAATGTAGCCTCAAAAGAGAACGCACAGGAGAGATTTCCCTCGAACGAGAATGTAAGAATACCACGTTATAAGGAAATACATTGTGGCAAATTAAAGTTAAATACGTACCTTTTGGAAACACTTAAACTTTATGAGAAGATATAAAGCATCGTAAAAAATTAGCTTGTATCTCCTAAACAACACGTTGTAACTCGAAAGGATTTGGTGTGGCGTGTATGTCTAAATGTGTAGCCTCAAATGAAAACCCACAGGAGAATTTTCTTTCCTCAAAATTTGTCAGAAAACCACGTCTTAAGGAATTCCGGCATCGTACGAAATTATCTTGTTTTTCCTAAACAACACGTTGTAACTCGAAAAGCTTTGGTGTTGTGTGTATGTCTAGGCGTGTAGCCTCAAAAGAGAACGCACAGGAGAGTTTTCTCTCGAAAGAGTATGTAAGAATACCACGTTATAAGGAAATACAGTGTTGCAGAGTAAAGACAAATGCATAGGTATTGGAAACACTTTATGAGAAGAAATAACGCATCATAAAAAATTAACTTGTATCTCCTAAACAACAAGTTGTAACTCGAAAATATTTGGTGTGGTGTGTACGTATAAGCGTGTAGCCTCAAAAGAGAACCCACAGGAGAATTATCTTCCGTCAAAATTTGTCAGAAAACCATGTTCAAAGGAAATCCCGCATCATGCGAAATTATCTTGTTTTTCCTAAAATACACGTTGTAACACGAAAAGCTTTGGTGTTGCGTGTAGGTCTAAGCGTGTAGCCTCAAAACAGAACGCACAGGAGAGTTTTCTCTCGAAAGAATATGTAAGAATACCACGTTATAAGGAAATACAGTGTTGCAGAGTAAAGACTAATATGTACCTATTGGAAACACTTTACGAGAAGAAATAACGCATCATACAAAATTAGCTTGTATCTCCTAAACAACACCTTGTAACTCGAAAGGATTTGGTGTGGCGTGTACCTCTAAACGTGTAGCCGCAAAAGACAACCCACAGGAGAATTTTCATTGGTCAAAATTTGTCAGAAAACCACGTTTTAAGGAAATCCCGCATCGTGCGAAATTATCTTGTTTTTCCTAAACAACATGTTTTAACTCGAAAAGCTTTGGTGTAGCGTGTATGTCTAAGTGTGTAGCCTCAAAAGAGAGCACACAGGAGAGTTTTCTCTCGAAAGAATATGTAAGAATACCACCTTAAAAGGAAACACAGTGTTGCAGAGTAAAGAAAAATACGTACATATTGGAAAAACTTTCCGAGAAGAAAAAACGCATCATACAAAATTAGCTTGTATCTCCTAACCAACACCTTGTAACTCGAAAGGATTTGGTTTGGCGTGTACGTCTAAATGTGTAGCCTCAAAAGAGAACCCACAGGAGAATTTTCTTTTGTCAAAATTTGTCAGAAAACCACGTTTTAAGGAAATCCCGCATCTTGCGAAATTATCTTGTTTTTCCTAAACAACACGTTGTAACTTGAAAAGCTTTGGTGTTGCGTGTATGTCTAGGCGTGTAGCCTCAAAAGAGAACGCACAGGAGAGTTTTCTCTCAAAAGAATATGTAAGAATACCACGTTATAAGGAAATACAGTGTTGCAGAGTAAAGGCAAATACATACGTATTGGAAACACTTTACTAGAAGAAATAACGCATCATAAAAAATTAGCTTGTATCTCCTAAACAACACATTGTAACTCGAAAATATTTGGTGTGGCATGTACATCTACACATGTAGCCTCAAAAGCGAACCCACAGGAGAATTTTCTTCCATCAAAATTTGTCAGAAAACCATGTTATAAGGAAATCCTGCATCGTGCGAAAGTATCTTGTTTTTCCTAAACTACACGTTTTAACTCGAAAAGCTTTTGTGTTGCGTGTATGTGTAGGCGTGGAGCCTCAAAAGAGAACGCACAGGAGAGTTTTCTCTCAAAAGAATATGTAAGAATACCACGTTATAAGGAAATACAGTGTTGCAGAGTAAAGACAAATACATACGTATTGGAAACACTTTACGAGAAGAAATAAGGCATCGTAAAAAATTAGCTTGTATCTCCTAAACAACACGTTGTAACTTGAAAAGCTTTGATGTTGCGTGTATCTCTAAGTGTGTAGCCTCAAAAGAGTACGCACAGGAGAGTTTTCTCTCGAAAGAATATATAAGAATAGACTTTATAAGGAAATACAGTGTTGCAGAATAAAAACAATTACGTACGTATTGGAAACACTTTACGGAAGAAATAACGCATCATACAAAATTAGCTTGTACCTCCTAAACAACACCTTGTAACTCGAAAGGATTTGGTGTGGCGTGTGCGTCTAAACATGTAGCCTCAAAAGGGAACCCACAGGAGAATTTTATTTCGTCAAAATTTGTCAGAAAACCACGTTTTTAGCAAATCCCGCATCGTGCGAAATTATAAGCATATAGCCTCAAAAGAGAACGCACAGGAGAATTTCTCTTGAAAGAATATGTAAGAATACCACGTTATAAGGAAATACCGTGTTGCAGAGTAAAGACAAATACATACGTATTGGAAACACGATAAGAGAAGAAATAAAGCATCGTACAAAATTAGCTTGTATCTCCTAATCAACACCTTGTAACTCGAAAAGCTTTGGTGTCGCATGTATGTCTAAGCGTGAAGCCTCAAAAGAGAATGCACATCAGAGTTTTCTCTCGAAAGAATATGTAAGAATACCACGTTATAAGGAAATACAGAGTTGCAGAGTAAAGACAAATAAGTACGTATCAGAAACACTTTATGAGAAGAAATAACGCATTGTACAAAATTAGCTTGTATGTCCTAAACAACACCTTGTAACTCGAATGGATTTGGTGTGGCATGTACCTCTAAATGTGTAGCCTTAAAAGAAAACCCACAGGAGAATTTTCTTTCGTCAAAATTTGTCAGAAACCACGTTTTAAGGAAATCCCGCAACGTGTGAAATTATCTTGTTTTTCCTAAACAACACGTTGTAACTTGAAAAGCTTTGGTGTTGCGTGTATGTCTAAGCGTGTAGCCTCAAAAGAGAACACACAGGAGGCTTTTCTATCGAAAGAATATGTAAGAATACCACGTAAAAGGAAATACAGTGTTGCAGAGTAAAGATAACTAGGTAGTTATTGTAAATACTTTACGAGAAGAAATAACGCATGGTACAAAATTAGCTTGTATCTCCTAAACAACACGTTGTTATTCGAAAATATTTGGTGTGGCGTGTACGTCTAAACGTGTAGCCTCAAAAGAGAACCCACAGGAGAATTTTCTTTCGTCAAAATTTTTCAGAAAACCACGTTTTAAGGAAATCCCTCATCGTGCGAAATTATCTTGTTTTTCCTAAACAACACATTGTAACTCGAAAAGCTTTGGTGTTGCCTGTATGTCTAAGCGTGTAGCCTCAAAAGGGAAATCACAGGAGAGTTTTCTCTCGAAAGAATATGTAAGAATACCACGTTATAAGGAAATACAGTGTTGCAGAGTAAAGATAAATAGGTAGTTATTGTAAATACTTTACGAGAAGAAATAAAGCATGGTACAAAATTAGATTGTATCTCCTAAACAACACGTTGTAATTCGAAAATATTTGGTGTGGCATGTACGTCTGAACGTGTAGCTTCAAAAGAGGACCCACAGGAGAATTTTCTTTGGTCAAAATTTTTCAGGAAACACGTTTTAAGGAAATCCCTCATCGTGCGAAATTATCTTGTTTTTCCTAAACAACATGTTGTAACTCGAAAAGCTTTGGTGTTGCGTGTATTTCTAAGCGTGTAGCCTCAAAAGAGAATGCACAGGAGAGTTTTCTCTCGAAAGAATATGTAAGAATACCACGTTATAAGGAAATACAGTGTTGCAGAGTAAAGACAAATACGTATGTATTGGAAACACTTTACGAGAAGAAATAAAGCATCATAAAAAATTAGCTTTCATCTCCTAAACAACACTTTGCAACTCGAAAGATTTGGTGTGGCGTGTATGTCTAAACGTGTAGCCTCAAAAGAGAACCTGCAGTTGAATTTTTTTTCATCAAAATTTGTCAGAAAACCACGTTTTTAGGAAACCCCACATCCTGCGAAATTATAAGCGTGTAGCCTCAAAAGAGAAGGCACAGGAGAGTTTTCTCTCGAAAGAGTATGTAAGAATACCACGTTATAAGGAAATACAGTGTTGCAGAGTAAAGACAAATACATATGTATTGGAAACACTTTACAAGAAGAAATAACACATCGTACAAAATTAGGTTGTATCTCCTAAAGAACACGTTGTAACTCGAAAATATTTGGTGTTGCGTGTACGACAAAACGTGTAGCCTCCAACGAGAACCCACAGGATAATTTTCTTTCGTCAAAATTTGTCAGAAAACCACATTTTAAGGAAATCCCACAGCTTGCAAAATTATCTTGTTTTTCCTAAACAACACGTTTTAACTCGAAAAGCTTTGGTGTTGCCTGCATGTCTAAGCGAGTAGCCTCAAAAGTGAACGCACAGGAGAGTTTTCTCTCGAAAGAACATGTAAGAATACCATGTTATAAGGAAATACAGTGTTGCAGATAAAGACAAATACGTACGTATTGGAAACACTTTACCAGAAGAAATAATGCATCATACAAAATTAGCTTGTATCTCCTAAACAACTCATTGTAACTCGAAAAGATTTGGTGTGGCGTGTACATCTAAAAGCGTAGCCTCAAAAGAGAACCCACAGGAGAATTTTCTTTCGTCAAAATTTGTCAAAAAACAACATTTTAAGGGAATACAGTGTTGCAGACTAAAGACAAATACGAACGTATTGGAAACAATTTAGGAGAAGAAATAACGCATCGGACAAAATTAGCTCGTATCTCCTAAACAACACCTTGTAACTCAAAATGCTTTGGTGTTGCGTGTATGTCTAAGCGTGTAGCCTCAAAAGAGAATGCACAGGAGAGTTTTCTCTCGAAAGAATATGTAAGAATACCACGTTATAAGGAAATACAGAGTTGCAGAGTAAAGACAAATATGTACTTATTGGAAACACTTTACGAGAAGAAATAACGCATCGTTCAAAATTAGCTTGTATCTCCTAAACAACACGTTGTAACTCGAAAAGATTTGGTGTGGCCTGTACGTCTAAACGTATAGCCTCAAGAGAGAACCCACAGGAGAATTTTCTTTGGTCAAAATTTGTCATAAAACCACGTTTTAAGGAAATCCCGCATCGTGCGAAATTATCTGGTTTTTCCTAAACAACATGTTGTAACTCGAAAAGCTTTGGTGTTGCATGTATGTCTAAGCGTGTAGCCTCAAAAGAGAACGCACAGGAGAGTTTTCTCTCGAAAGAATATGTAAGAATACCATGTTATAAGGAAATACAGTGTTGCTGAATAAAGACAAATACGTACGTATTGCAAACAGTTTACGAGAAGAAATAACGCATCGTGAAAATTAGCTTCTATCTCCTAAACAACACGTTGTAACTCGAAAATATTTGGTGTGGCGTGAACGTCTAAACGTGTAGCCTCAAAAGAGAACCCACAGGAGAATTTTCTTTGGTCAAAATTTGTCAGAAAACCACGTTTTAAGGAAATCCCGCATCGTGCGAAATTATCTTGTTTTTCCTAAACAACATGTTGTAACTCGAAAATCTTTGGTGTTGCGTGTACGTCTAAGCGTGTAGCCTCAAAAGAGAATGCACAGGAGAGTTTTCTCTCGAAAGAATATGTAAGAAACCACGTTATAAGGAAATACAGTGTTGCAGAATAAAGACAAATACGTACTTATTGGAAACACTTTACGAGAAGAAATAACGCTTCGTAAAAATTAGCTTGTATCTCCTAAACAACACATTGTAACTCGAAAAAATTTGGTGTGGTGTGTACGTCTAAACGTGTAGCCTCAAAAGAGAACCCACAGGAGTATTTTCTTCCGTCAAAATTAGTCAGAAAACCATATTCTAAGGAAATGCTGCATCTTGCGAAATTATCTTGTTTTTCCTAAACAACATGTTGTAACTCGAAAAGCTTTGATGTTGCGTGGAGGTCTAATCGTGTAGCCTCAAAAGAGAACGCACAGGAGAGTTTTCTCTCAAAATAATATGTAAGAATACCACCTTATAAGTAAATACAGTGTTGCAGAATAAAGAAAAACACGTACATATTGGAAAAACTTTACGAGAAGAAATAATGCAACGTTCAAAATTAGCTTGTATCTCCTAAACAACACCTTGTAACTCGAAAGGATTTGGTTTGACTTGTACGTCTAAACGTGTAGCCTCAAAAGAGAACCCACAGAAGAATTTTCTTTCGTCAAAATTTTTCAGAAAACCACGTTTTAAGGAAATCCCGCATCGTGCGAAATTATCTTGTTTTTCCTAAACAACACATTGGAACTCGAAAAGCTTTGGTGTTGCGTGTATGTCTAAGCGTGGAGCCTCAAAAGGGAAAACTCAGGAGAGTTTTCTCTCGAAAGAATATGTAGGAATACCACGTTATACGGAAATACAGTGTTGGAGAGTAAAGAAAAATAGGTAGTTATTGTAAATACTTTACTAGAAGAAATAACGCATGGTACAAAATTAGATTGTATCTCCAAAACAACACGTTGTTATTCGAAAATATTTGGTGTGGCATGTAAGTCTAAACGTGTAGCCTCAAAAGGAGACCCACAGGAGAATTTTCTTTCGTCAAAATTTTTCAGAAAACATGTTTTAAAGAAATCCCTCATCGTGTGAAATTATCTTGTTTTTCCTAAACAACACGTTATAATTCGAAAAGCTTTGGTGTTGCGTGTATGTCTAAGCGTGCAGCCTCAAAAGAGAATGCACAGGAAATTTTCTCTCGAAAGAATATGTAAGAATACCGCGTTATAAGGAAATACAGTGTTGCAGAGTAAAGACAAATACGTATGTATTGGAAACACTTTACGAGAAGAAATAAAGCATCGTAAAAAATTAGCTTTATCTCCTAAACAACACTTTGTAACTCGAAAGATTTGGTGTGGCGTGTACATCTATACGTGTAGCCTCAAATAGAACCCACAGGAGAATTTTCTTTCGTCAAAATTTGTCAGAAAACCATGTATTAAGGAAATCCCGTATCGTGCAAAATTATCTTGTTTTTCCTAAACAACACGTTGAAACCGACAAGCTTTGGTGTTGCATGTATGTCTATGCATGTAGCCTCAAAAGAGAACGCACAGGAGAGTTTTCTCTCAAAAGAATATGTAAGAATACCACGTTATAAGGAAATACATTGTTGCAGAGTAAAGAAAAATACATACGTATTGGAAACACTTTACGAGAAGAAATAACACATCGTAAAAAATTAGCTTGTATCTCCTAAACAACACCTTGTAACTCGAAAGGATTTGGTGTGGCGTGTACGTCTAAACGTGTAGCCTCAAAAGAGAACCCACAGGAGAATTTTCTTTCGTCAAAATTTGTCAGAAAACCACGTTTTTAGGAAATCACGCATCGTGCGAAATTATAAGCGTGTAGCCTCAAAAGAGAAAGCACAGGAGAGTTTTCTCTCGAAAGAATATGTAAGAATACCACGTTATAAGGAAATAGAGTGTTGCAGAGTAAAGACATATAAGTATGTATTGGAAACACTTTACGAGAGAAATAACGCATCATACAAAAATAGGTTGTATCTCCTAAACAACAAGTTGTAATTCGAAAAGATTTGGTGTGGCGTGTACGACTAACCGTGTGGCCTCCAACGAGAACCCACAGGATAATTTTCTTTCGTCAAAATTTGTCAGAAAACCACGTTTTAAGGAAATCCCACATCTTGCGAAATTATCTTGTTTTTTCAAAACAACACGTTTTAACTCGAAAAGCTTTGGTGTTGCGTGTATGTCTAAGCGAGTAGCCTCAAAAGAGAATGCACAGGAGAGTTTTCTCTTGAAAGAACATGTAAGAATACCATGTTATAAGGAAATACTGTGTTGCAGATACAGACAAATACGGACGTATTGGAAACACTTTACGAGAAGAAATAATGCATCATACAAAATTAGCTTGTATCTCCTAAACAACTCGTTGTAACTCGAAAAGATTTGGTGTGGCGTGTGCGTCTAAACATGTAGCCTCAAAAGAGAACCCACAAGAGAATTTTCTATCGTCAAAATTTGTCAAAAAACCACATTTTAAGGAAATACAGTGTTGCAGACTAAAGACAAATATGTAAATATTGGAAACACTTTAGGAGAAGAAATAAGGCATCGGGCAAAATTAGCTCGTATCTCCTAAACAACACCTTGTAACTCCAAAAGCTTTGGTGTTGCGTGTATGTCTAACCGTGTAGCCTCAAAGAGAACTCACAGGAGAGTTTTCTCTCGAAATAATATGTAAGAGTACCATGTTATAAGGAAATACAGAATTGCAGAGTAAAGACAAATATGTACTTATTGGAAACACTTTACGGGAAGAAATAACGCATCATAAAAAATAGCTTGTATCTCCTAAACAACACGTTGTAACTCGAAAAGATTTGGCGTGTCATGTACGTCTAAACGTGTAGCCTCAAAAGAGAACCAACAGGAGAATTGTGTTTCCTCAAAATATGTCAGAAAACCACATTTTAAGGAAATCCCGCATCATGCGAAATTATCTTGTGTTTCCTAAACAACATGTTGTAACTCGAAAAGCTTTGGTGTTGCGTGTATGTCTAAGCGTTTAGCCTCAAAAGAGAACGCACAGGAGAGTTTTCTCTCGAAAGAATATGTATGAATACCACGTTGTAAGGAAATACAATGTTGCAGAATGAAGACAAATACTTACCTATTGGAAACACTTTACAAGAAGAAATAACGCATAGTAAAAATTAGCTTGTATCTCCTAAACAACACGTTGTAACTCGAAAATATTTGGTGTGGCATGTACGTCTAAACGTGTAGCCTCAAAAGAGAACTCACAGGAGAATTTTCTTTGGACAAAATTTGTCAGAAAACCACGTTTTAAGGAAATCCCGCATCGCGCGAAATTATCCGTTTTTTCCTAAACTACATGTTGTAACTCGAAAATCTTTGGTGTTGCGTGTAGGTCTAAGCGTGTAGCCTCAAATGAGAATGCACAGGAGAGTTTTCTCTCAAAAGAATATGTAAGAATACCACGTTATATTAATTACAGTGTTGCAGAGTAAAGACTAATACGTACGTATTGGAAACACTTTACGAGGAGAAATAATGCATCATACAAAATTAGCTTGTATCTCCTAAACAAACCTTGTAACTCGAAAGGATTTGGTGTGGTGTGTACATCTAAACGTGTAGCCTCAAAAGAGAAACCACAGGAGAATTTTCTTTCGTCAAAATTTGTCAGAAAACCACGTTTTAAGGAAATTCCTCATCGTGCGAAATTATCTGGTTTTTCCTAAACAACATGTTGTAAATCGAAAAGCTTCGTTGTTGCGTGTATGTCTAAGTGTGTAGCCTCAAAAGAGAGTTCAAAGTAGAGTTTTCTCTCGAAAGAATATGTAAGAATACAACCTTATAAGGAAATACAGTGTTGCAGAGTAAAGAAAAATAAGTACATATTGGAAAAACTTTACTAGAAGAAATAACGCATCCTAAAAAATTAGCTTGTATCTCCTAAACAACAACTTGTAACTCGAAAGGATTTGTTTTGGCGTGTAAGTCTAAACGTGTAGCCTCAAAAGAGAACCCACAAGAGAATTTTCTTTTGTCAAAATTTGTCAGAAAACCACGTTTTAAGGAAATCCTGCATCGTGCGAAATTATCTTGTTTTTCCAAAACAACACGTTGTAACTCGAAAAGCTTTGGTGTTGCGTATATGTCTAAGCGTGTAGCCTCAATAGAGAACGCACAGGAGAGTTTTCTCTCGAAAGAATATGTAAGAATACCACGTTATAAGGAAATACAGTGTTGCAGAGTAAAGATAAATAGGTAGTTATTGTAAATACTTTAGAAGAAGAAATAACGCATGGTACAAAAGAGTTTTCTATTGAAAGAATATGTAAGAATACCACATTATAAGGAAATACAGTGTTGCAGGGTAAAGACAAATACGTTCGTATTGGAAACACTTTACTAGAAGAAATAACGCATCATAAAAAATTAGCTTGTATCTCCTAAACAAACCTTGTAACTCGAAAAGATTTGGTGTGGCGTGTACGGCTAAATGTGTAGCCTCAAAAGAGAAGGCATAGGAGAATTTTCTTTCGTCAAAATTTTTCAGAAAATCACGTTTTAGGGACATCCCGCATCGTGCGAAATTATCTTGTTTTTCCTAAAGAACACGTTGTCACTCGAAAAGCTTTCGTGTTGCCTGTATGTCTACGTATGTAGCCTCAAAGGAGAAGGCACAGGAGAGTTTTCTCTCCAAAGAATATGTGAGAATACCACGTTATAAGGATATACAATGTTGCAGAGTAAAGACAAATATGTACCTATTGGAAACACTTAACAAGAAGAAATAATGCATCGTACAAAATTAGATTTTATCTCCTAAACAACACGTTGTAACTCGAAAAGATTTGGTGTGGCGTGTACGTCTCAACGTGTAGCCTCAAAAGAGAACCCATAGGAGAATTTCCTTTCCTCAAATTTTTCAGAATATCTCGTTTAAAGGAAATCCTGCATCGTGCGAAATTATCTTGTTTTTCCAAAAGAACACGTTGTAACTCGAAAAGCATTAGTGCTGTGTGTATGTCTAAATGTGTAGCCTCAAAAGAGAAGGCACAGGACAGTTTTCTCTCGAAAGAATATGTAAGAATACCACATTATAAGGAAATACAGTTTTGCAGAGTAAAGACAAATAAGTACATATTGGAAACACTTTACAAGAAGAAATAAAGCATCATACAAAATTACCTTGTATCTCCTAAACAACACTTGATAACTCGAAATGATTTGGTGTGACGTGTACGTCTCAACGTGTAGCCTCAAAAGAGAACCCATAGGAGAATTTCCTTTCCTCAAATTTTTCAGAAAATCACGTTTTAAGAAAATCCTGCATCTTGCGAAATTATCTTGTTTTCCTAAACAACAGGTTGTAACTCGAAAAGCTTTAGTGCTGCGTGTATGTCTAAGTGTGTAGCCTCAAAAGAGAAGGCAGAGGAGAGTTTTCTCTCGAAAGTATATGTAAGAATACCACATTATAAGGAAATACAGTTTTGCAGAGTAAAGACAAATATGTACGTATTGGAAACACTTTTCGAAAAGAAATAACGCATCGTACAAAATTAGGATGTATCTCCTAAACAACATGTTGTAACTCGAAATGAATTGGTGTGGCGTGTACGTCTAAACGTGTAGCTTCAAAGGAGTACCCATAGGAGAATTTTGTATCATCAACATTTTTCAGAAAATCACGTTTTATGGAAATCCCGCATCGTGCGAAATTATCTTGTTTTTCCTAAACAACACGGTGTAACTCGAAAAACTTTCGTGTTGCGTGTATGTCTAAGTGTGTAGCCTCAAAAGAGAAGGCAGAGGAGAGTTTTCTCTCGAAAGAATATGTAAGAATACCACATTTTAAGGAAATACAGTGTTGCAGAGTAAAGACAAATACGTACTTATTGGAAAAACTTTATGAGAAGAAATAACGCATTGTACAAAATTAGATTGTATCTCCTAAACAACACGTTGTAACTCGAAAAGAATTGGTGTGGCGTGTACGTCTAAACGTGTAGCCTCAAAAGAGAACCCATAGGAGAATTTTCTTTTGTCAAATTTTTTCAGAAAATCACGTTTTAAGGAAATCCCAAATCGTGCGAAATTACCTTGTTATTCCTAAACAACACGTTGTAACTCGAAAAACTTTCTTGTTGCGTGTATGTCTAAGTGTGTAGCCCCAAAAGAGAAGGCACAGGAGAGTTTTCTCTCGAAAGAATATGTAAGAATACCTCGTTATAAGGAAATACAGTGTTGCAGAGTAAAGACAAATACGTACGTATTGGAAACACTTTACGAGAAGAAATAACGCATCGTAAAAAATTAGCTTGTATCTCCTAAACAACACGTTGTAACTCGAAAGGATTTGGTGTGGCGTGTACGTCTAAACGTGTAGCCTCAAAAGAGAACACATAGGAGAATTTCCTTTCGTCAAAATTTTTCAGAAAATCACGTTTTATGGAAATCCCGCATCGTGCGAAATTATCTTGGTTTTCCTAAACAACATGTTGCAACTCGAAAAGCTTTGGTATTGCCTGTATGTCTAAGCATGTAGCCTCAAAAGAGAAGGCACAGGAGAGTTTTCTCTCGAAAGAATATGTAAGAATACCACGTTATAGGGAAATACAGTGTTGCAGATTAAAGACAATTAGGTACGTATTGGAAACACTTTATGAGAAGAAATAACCCATGGTAAAAAATTAGCTTGTATCTCCTAAACCACACGTTGTAACTCGAAAATATTTGGTGTGGCGTTTACATCTAAACGTGTAGCCTCAAAAGACAACCCACAGAAGAATTTTCTTTCGTCAAAATTTTTCAGAAACCACGTTTTAAGGAAATCCAGCATAGTGTGAAATTATCTTGTTTTTCCTAAACAACACATTGTAACTCGAAAAGCTTTGATGTTGCGTGTATGTCTAAGCATGTAGCCTCAAAAGACAAATACATACATATTGGAAACACTTTACGAGAAGAAATAACGCATGTTTAGGAGATACAAAATTAGCTTGTATCTCCTAAACAACACGTTATAACTCGAAAAGATTCAATGTGGCGTGTACGTCTAAACGTGTAGCCTCAAAAGGGAACCCACAGGAGAATTTTTTTCGTCAAAATTTTGCAGAAAACCACGTTTTAAGAAAATCCCGCATCGTGCGAAATTATCTTGTTTTTCCTAAACAACACGTTGTAACTCGAAAAGCTTTGATGTTGCGTGTATGTCTAAGCATGTAGCCTCAAAAGAGAATGCACAGAAGAGTATTCTCTCGAAAGAATATGTAAAAATACTGCGTTATAAGAAATACATTGTTTCAGAGTAAAATCAAATACGTAAGTATTGGAAACACTTTACGAGAAGAAATAATGTATCGTACAAATTTAGCTTGTATCTCCTAAACAACACGTTGTAACTCGAAAAGCTTTGGTGTTGCGTGTATGTCTAAGCATGTAGCCTCAAAAGAGAAGGCACAGGAGCGTTTTCTCTCGAAAGAATATGTAAGAATACCACGTTATAAGGAAATACAGTGTTGTAGAATAAAGACAAATACATATGTATTGGAAACACTTACGAGAAGAAATAGCGCATCGTACAAAATTAGCTTGTATCTCCTAAACAACACGTTGTAACTCGAAATGATTTGGTGTGGCGTGTACGTCTAAACGTGTAGCCTCAAAAGAGAACCCACAGATGAATTTTCTTTGGACAAAATTTGTCAGAAAACCACGTTTTAAGGAAATCCAGCTTCCTTTGTAATTATCTTGTTTTTCCTAAACAACACGTTGTAACTCAAAAAGCTTTGGTGTTGCATGTATGTCTAAGCGTGTAGCCTCAAAAGAGAACGCACAGGAGAGTTTTCTCGCGAAAGAATATGTAAGAATACCACGTTATAAGGAAATACAGTGTTGCAGAATAAAGACAAATACGTATGTATTGGAAACACTTTACGAGTATTGAAAACACTTTACGAGAAGAAATAACGCATCGTAAAAATTAGCTTGTATCTCCTAAACAACACGTTGTAACTCGAAAAGATTTTGTGTGGCGTGTACGTCTAAACCTGTAGCCTCAAAAGAGAATCCACAGGAGAATTTTCTTTCGTCAAAATTTGTCAGAAAACCACGTTTTAAGGAAATCCTGCATTGTGCGAAATTATCTTGTTTTTCCTAAACAACACGTTGTAACTCGAAAAGCTTTGGTGTTCGGTGTATGTCTAAGCGTGTAGCCTCAAAAGAGAATGCACAGGAGAGTTTTCTCTCGAAAGAATATGTAAGAATACCACCTTATAAGGAGATACAGTGTTGCAGAATAAAGACAAATACGTACAAATTGGAAACACTTTACGAGAAGAAATAACGCATGGTACAAAATTACCTTGTATCTCCTAAAAACACGTTGTAACTCGAAAATATTTGGTGTGGCGTGTACGTCTAAACGTGTAGCCTCAATTGAGAACCCACAGGAGAATTTTCATTTGTCAAAATTTTTCAGAAAACCACGTTTTTAGGAAATCCCTCATCGCGAGTAATTATCTTGTTTTTTCTAAACAACACGTTGTAACTCGAAAGCTTTGGTGTTGCGTGTATGTGTAAGCTTGTAGCCTCAAAAGAGAAAGCACAGGAGAGTTTTCTCTCGAAAGATTATGTAAGAATACCACGTTAAGAGGAAATACAGTGTTGCAGAGTAAAGACAAATAAGTACCTATTAGAAACACTTTACTAGAAGAAATAATGCATCTTAAAAAATTAGCTTGTATCTCCAAAATGACATGTTGTAACTCGAAAAGATTTGGTGTGGCGTGTATGTCTAAAAGTGTAGGCTCAAAAGAGAACCCACATGAGAATTTCCTTTCGTCAAAATTTGTCAGAAAACCATGTTTTAAGGAAATCCCTCATCGTGCGAAATTATCTTGCTTTTCCTAAACAACACGTTGTAACTCGAAAAGCTTTGGTGTTGCGTGTATGTCTAAGCATGTAGCCTCAAAAGAGAGTGCACAGGAGAGTTTTCTCTCGAAAGAATATGTAAGAATACCACGTTATATGGAAATACAGTGTTGCAGAATAAAGACAAATAAGTACGTATCGGAAACACTTTAGGAGAAGAAATAACTCATCGTACAAAATTAGCTTGTATCTCCTAAACAACACACACGTTGTAACTCGGAAAGATTTGTTGTAGCGTGTACGTCTAAATGTGTAGCCTCAAAAGAGAACCCACAGGAGAATTTTCTTTCGTCAAATCTTGTCAGAAAACCACGTTTTAAGGATATCCCGCATCCTGAGAAATTATCTTGTTTTTCCTAAACAACACGTTGTAACTCGAAAAGCTTTGGTGTTGCGTGTATATCTCAGCGTGTAGCCTCAAAAGAGAACGCACAGGAGAGTTTTCTCTCGAAAGAATATGTAAGAATACCACGTTATAAGGAAATACATTGTTGCAGAGTAAAGACGAATACATAAGTATTGGAAACACTTTACGAGAAGAAATAATGCATCGTACAAAATTAGCTTGTATCTCCTAAACAACACGTTGTAACTCTAAAAGATTTTGTGTGGCGTGTATGTCTAAACATGTAGTCTCAAAAGAGAACCCACAGGAGAATTTTCTTTCATCAAAATTTTTCAAAAAAACACGTTTAAGGAAATCCCGCATTGTGCGAAATTATCTATTTTTTCCTAAACAACACGTTGTAACTCGAAAAGCTTTGGTGTTGCATGTATGTCTAAGTGTGTAGCCTCAAAAGAGAATGAACAGGAGAATTTTCTCTCGAAAGTATATGTAAGAATACCACGTTATAAGGAAATACAGTGTTGCAGAATAAAGACAAATAAGTACGTATTGGAAACACTTTAGGAGAAGATATAACGCATCGTACAAAATTAACTTGTATCTCCTAAACAACACGTTGTAACTCGAAAAGATTTGGTATAGCGTGTACGTCTAAACATGTAGCCTCAAAAGAGAACCGACAGGAGAATTTTGTTTCGTCAAAATTTGTCAGAAAACCACGTTTTAAGGAAATCCCTCATCGTGCGAAATTATCATGTTTTCCTAAACAAACCTTTGTAACTCGAAAAGCTTTGGTGTTGCGTGTATGTCTAAGCGTGTAGCCTCAAAAGAGAACGCACAGGAGAGTTTTCTCTCAAAAGAATATGTAAGAATACCACGTTATAAGGAAATACAGTGTTGCAGAGTAAAGAAAAATATGCATTTATAGGAAACACTTTACCAGAAGAAATAATGAATCGTACAAAATTAGTTTGTATCTCCTAAACAACAAGTTGTAATTCGAAATGATTTGGTGTGGTTTGTATGTCTAAATGTGTAGCCTCAAAAGAGAACCCACAGGAGAATTTTCTTTCAGCAAAATTTGTCAGAAAACTACGTTTTAAGGAAATCCCGCATCGTGCGAAATTATCTTGTTTTTCCTAAACAACACTCTGTAACTCGAAAAGCTTTGGTGTTGCATGTATGTCTAAGGCTGTAGCCTCAAAAGAGAAGGCACAGGAGAGTTTTCTCTCGAAAGAATCTGTAAGAATACCACGTTATAAGGAAATACAGTGTTGCAGAATAAAGAAAAATACGTATGTATTGGAAACACTTTACAAGAAGAAATAACGCACTGTACAAAATTACCTAGTATCTCCTAAACAACACGTTGTAACTCGAAAATATTTGGTGTGGCGCGTACCTCTAAACGTGTAGCCTCATAAGAGAACCCACAGGAGAATTTTCTTTCGTCAAAATTTTTCAGAAATCACGTTTTTAGGAAATCCCGCATTGTGCGGAATTATCTGGTTTTTCCTAAACAACACGTTGTAACTCGAAAAGGTTTGGTGTTGCGTGTATGTCTAAGCGTGTAGCCTCAAAGGAGAACGCATAGGAGAGTTTTATCTCGAAAGAATATGTAAGAATACCACGTTATAAGGAAATACAGTGTTGCAGAGTAAAGACAAATATGTACGTATTGGAAACACTTTATGAGAAGAAATAACGCATGGAACAAAATTAGCTTGTATCTCCTAAACTACACGTTGTAACTTGAAAAGATTTGGTGTGGCGTTTACATCTAAACTTGTAGCCTCAAAAGAGAACCCACAGAAGAATTTTCTTTCGTCAAAATTTTTCAGAAAACCACGTTTTAAGGAAATCCCGCATCGTGCGAGAGTATCTTGTTTTTCCTAAACAACACGTTGTAATTCGAAAAGCTTTGGTGTTGCGTGTATGTCTAAGCGTGTAGCCTCAAAAGAGAACACACAGGAGAGCTTTCTCTTGTAAGAATATGTAAGAATACCACGTTATAAGGAAATAGAGTGTTGCAGAGTAAAGACAAATACGTATGTATTGGAAACACTTTATGAGGCAAAATAATGCATCATAAAAAATTAGCTTGTATCTCCTAAACAACACCTTGTAACTCGAAAGGATTTGGTGTGGCGTGTATGTCTAAACATGTAGCCTCAAAAGAGAACCCACAGGAGAATTTTATTTCATCAACATTTGTCAGAAAACCACGTTTTAAGGAAATCCCGCATTGTGCGAAATTATCTTGTTTTTCCTAAACAACAGGATTTAACTCGGAAAGCTTTGGTGTTGCGTGAATGTCTAAGCGTGTAGTCTCAAAAGAGAATGCACAGGAGAGTTTTCTCTCGAAAGAATATGTAAGAATACCACGTTATAAGGGATTACAGTGTTGCAGAGTAAAGATAAATAGGTATGTATTATAAATACTTTACAAGAAGAAATAATGCATGGTACAAAATTAGCTTGTTTCTCCTAAACAACACCTTGTAACTCGAAAGGATTTGGTGTGGCATGTACGTCTAAACGTGTAACCTCAAAAGAGAACCCAAAGGAGAATTTTCTTTCATCAAAATTTTTCAGAAAACCACGTTTAAAGAAAATCCCTCATCGTGCGAAATTATCTTGTTTTTCCTAAACCACATGTAGTAACTCGAAATGCTTTTGTGTTGCGTGTATGTCTAAGAGTATAGCGTCAAAAGAGAATACACAGGAGAGTTTTCTCTTGAAAGAATATGTAAGAATACCACGTTATAAGGAAATACAGTGTTGCAGAGAAAAGACAAATACGTACGTATTGGAAACACTTTATGAGAAGAAATAATGCATGGAAAAAAATTAGCTTGTATCTCCTAAACTACACGTTGTAACTTGAAAAGATTTGGTGTGGCGTTTACATCTAAACGTGTAGCTTCAAAAGAGAACCCACAGGAGAATTTTCTTTCGTCAAAATTTTTCAGAAAACTGCGTTTTAAGGAAATCCCGCATCGTGAGAGAGTATCTTGTTTTTTTTAAACAACACGTTGTAATTCTAAAAGCTTTGGTGTGGTGTGTATGTCTAAGCATGTAGCCTCAAAAGAGAACGCAAAGGAGAGTTTTCTCTTGAAAGACTATGTAAGAATACCACGTTAAAAGGAAATACAGTGTTGCAGAGTAAGGACAAATACATACGTATTGGAAACACTTTATGAGGCGAAATAATGCATCATACACAATTAGATTGTATCCCCTAAACAACACCTTGTAAAATGAAAGGATTTGATGTGGCATGTATGTGTAAAGGTGTAGCCTCAAAAGAGAACCCACAGGAGAATTTTCTTTCCTCAAAATTTGTCAGAAAACCACGTTTAAAGGAAATCCCGCATCATGCAAAATTATCTTGTTTTTCCTAAACAACACGTTGTAACTCGAAAAGCTTTGGTGTTGCGTTTATGTCTAAGAGTGTAGCCTCAAAAGAGAACGCACAGGAGAGTTTTCTCTTGAAAGAATATGTAAGAATACCAAGTTATAAGGAAATACAGTGTTGCAGAGTCAAGACAAATACGTACATATTGGAAACACTTCACAAGAAGAAATAATGCATCGTACAAAATTAGCCTGTATCTCCTAAACAACACATTGTAATCCGAAAAGATGTGCTGTGGCGTGTACGTCTAAACGTGTAGCCTCAAAAGAGAACCCACAGGAGAATTTTCTTTCGTCATAATTTTTCAGAAAACCACGTTTTAAGGAAATCCCGCTCGTGCGAAATTATCTTGTTTTTCCTAAACAACACGTTGTAACTCGAAAACTTTGGTGTTGCGTGTATGTCTAGGCTTGTAGCCTCAAAAGAGAAGGCACAGGAGAGTTTTCTCTCGAAAGAATATGTAAGAATACCACGTTATAAGGAAATACAGTGTTGCAGAATAAAGACAAATATGTATGTATTGGAAACACTATAAGAGAAGAAATAAAGCACTGTACAAAATTAGCTTGTATCTCCTAAACAACAAGCTGTAACTCTAAAAGATTTGGTGTGGCGTGTATGTCTAAACGTGTAGCCTCAAAAGAGAACCCACAGGAGCATTTTCTTTCGTCAAAATTTTTCAGAAATCACGTTTTTAGAAAATCCCACATTGTGTGAAATTATCTGTTTTTTCCTAAACAACACGTTGTAACTCGAAAAGTTTTGGTGCTGCGTGTATGTCTAAGCGTTTAGCCTCAAAAGAGAATTCACAGGAGAGTTTTCTCTCGAAACAATATGTAAGAATACCACGTTATAAGGAAATACAGTGTTGCAGAGTAAAGACAAATGCTTACTTATTGGAAACACTTTAGGAGAAGAAATAATGCATTGTACAAAATTAGCTTGTATCTCCTAAACAACACACACGTTGTAACCCGAAAAGATTTGTTGTGGCGTGTACGTCTAAACATGTAGCCTCAAAAGAGAACCCACAGGAGAATTTTCTTTCATCAAATCTTGTCAGAAAACCAAGTTTTAAGGAAATCCCGCATCGTTTGAAATTATCTTGTTTTTCCTAAACAACACGTTGTAACTCGAAAAGCTTTGGTGTTGCATGTATGTCTAAAAATGTAACATCAAAAGAGAACGCACAGAGGAGTTTCCTTTCGAAATAATATGTAAGAATACCACGTTATAAGGAAATACAGTGTTGCAGAGTAAAGACAAATACGTACGTATTGGACACACTTTAGGAGAAGAAATAACGCATTGTAAAAATTAGCTTGTATCTCCTAAACAACACGTTGTAACTCGAAAAGATTTTGTGTAGCGTGTACGTCTAAACGTGTAGCCTCAAAAGAGAACCGACAGGAGAATTTTCTTTCGTCAAAATTTGTCAGAAAACCACATTTTAAGGAAATCCCTCATCGTGCGAAATTATCTTGTTTTTCCTAAACAACACTTTGTAACTCGAAAAGCTTTGGTGTTGCATGTATGTCTAAGCGTGTAGCCTCAAAAGAGAATGCACAGGAGAGTTTTCTCTCAAAAGAATATGTAAGAATACCACATTATAAGGAAATACAGTGTTGAAGAGTAAAGAAAAATGCATACGTATAGGAAACACTTTACCAGAAGAAATAATGCATCTTACAAAATTAGCTTGTATCTCCTAAACAACAAGTTGTAACTCGAAAAGATTTGGTGTGGCTTGTATGTCTAAAGGTGTAGCCTCAAAAGAGAACCCACAGGAGAATTTTCTTTCGTCAAAATTTGTCAGAAAATCACGTTTTAAGGAAATCCCGCATCGTGTGATATTATCTTGTTTTTCCTAAACAACACTTTGTAACTCGAAAACCTTTGGTGTTGCGTGTATGTCTAAGGTTGTAGCCTCAAAAGAGAACGCACAGAAGAGTTTTCTCTCGAAAGAATATGTAAGAATACCACGTTATAAGGAAATACAGTGTTGCAGAGTAAAGACAAATACATAAGTATTGGAAACACTTTAGGAGAAGAAATAAAGCATCGTACAAAATTAGCTTGTATCTCCTAAAGAACATGTTGTAACTTGAAAAGATTTGGTGTGGCGTGTACGTCTAAACGTGTAGCCTCAAAAGAGAAACCACAGGAGAATTTTGTTTCGTCAAAATTTGTCAGAAAACCACGTTTTAAGGAAATCCCGCATCGTGCGAAATTTTCTGGTTTTTCCTAAACAACACGTTGTAACTCGAAAAGCTTTGGTGTTGCGTGTATGTCTCAGCATGTAGCCTCAAAAGAGAATGCACAGGAGAGTTTTCTCTCAAAAGAATATGTAAGAATACCACGTTATAAGGAAATACATTGTTGCAGAGTAAAGACAAATACATAAGTATTGGAAACACATTACGAGAAGAAATAATGCATCGTACAAAATTAGCTTGTATCCCCTAAACAACACGTTGTAACTCTAAAATATTTTGTGTGGCGTGTACGTCTAAACGTGTAGTCTCCAAAGAGAACCCACAGGAGAATTTTCTTTCGTCAAAATTTGTCACAAAACCACGTTTTAAGAAAACCCCGCATCGTGCGAAATTATCTTGTTTTTCCTAAACAACATGTTGTAGCTCGGAAAGCTTTGGTGTTGCATGTATGTCTAAGTGTGTAGCCTCAAAAGAGAAAGCTCAAGAGAGTTTTCTCTCGAAAGAATATGTAAGAATACCACGTTATAAGGAAATACAGTGTTGCAGAGTAAAGGCAAATACGTACGTATTGGAAACACTTTACGAGAAGAAATAAAGCATCGTACAAAATTAGCTTGTATCTCCTAAACAACACCTTGTAACTCGAAAGGATTTGGTGTGGCGAGAATGTCTAAACGTGTAGACTCAAAAGAGAACCCACAGGAGAATTTTCTTTCATCAAAATTTGTCAGAAAACCATGTTTTAAGGAAATCCCGCATCGTGCGAAATTATCTTGTTTTTCCTAAACAACAGGATGTAACTCGAAAAGCTTTGGTGTTGCGTTTATGTCTAAGCGTGTAGCCTCAAAAGAGAACACACAGGAGAGTTTTCTCTCGAAAGATTATGTAAGAATACCACGTTATAAGGAAATACAGTGTTGCAGAGTAAAGATAAATAGGTACGTATTGTAAATACTTTAGGAGAAGAAATAATGCATGGTACAAAATTAGCTTGTATATCCTAAACAACACCTTGTAACTCGAAAGGATTTAGTGTGGCGTATACGTCTAAACGTGTAGCCTCAAAAGAGAACCCACAGGAGAATTTTCTTTCGTCAAAATTTGTCAGAAAACCACGTTTTAAGGAAATCACTCATCATGCGAAATTATCTTGTTTTTCCTAAACAACATGTTGTAACTCGAAAATCTTTGGTGTTGCGTGTACATCTAAGCGTGTAGCCTCAAAAGAGAATGCACAGGAGAGTTTTCTCTCAAAAGAATATGTAAGAATACCACGGTATAAGGAAATACAGTGTTGCAGAGTAAAACAGATACATACGTATTGGAAACACATTACGAGAAGAAATAACGCATGGAACAAAGGCTACAGAACAGAGGCTACACGCTTAGACATACACGCAATACCAAAGCTTTTCGAGTGACATCGTGTTGTTAGGAAAAACAAGATAATTTCGCACGATGCGGGATTTCCTTAAAACGTGGTTTTCTGACAAATTTTGACTAAAGAAAATTCACCGGTGGGTTCTCTTTTGAGGCTACACGTTTAGTTGTACACGCCACATCAAATCTTTTCCAGTTACAACTTGTTGTTTAGTAGATACAAGCTTATTTTGTACGATTCGTTATTTCTTCTCGTAAAGTGTTTCCAATATGTATGTATTTGTCTTTACTCTGCAAAACTGTATTTCCTTATAACGTGGTATTCTTACATATTCTTTCGAGAGAAAACTCTCCTGTGCCTTCTGTTTTGAGGCTACATGCTTAGACATACACGCAACACCAAAGCTTTTCGAGTTACAACGTGTTGTTTAGGAAAAACAAGATAATTTCGCACAATGAGGGATTTCCTTAAAACGTGGTTTTATGAAAAATTTTGACGAAAGAAAATTCTTCTGTGGGTTCTCTTTTGAGGCTACATGTTTAGTTGTTAACGCCACACCAAATCATTTCGAGTTATAACGTGTAGAGTTGGAGATATAGCTAATTTTGTTTGAAGCGTTATTTCGCCTCGTAAAGTGTTTCCAATACGTACGTATTTGTCTTTACTCTGAGACACTGTTTTTCCTTATAACGTGGTATTCTTTCATATTCTTTAGAGAGAAAACTCTCTTGTCCCTTCACTTTTGAGGGTACACGCTTAGACATACACGCAAAACCAAAGCTTTTCGTGTTACAACGTGTTGTTTAGGAAAAACAAGATAATTTCGCACGATGTGGTATTTCCTTAAAACGTGGTTTCTGACAAATTTTGACAAAAGAAAATTCTCCTGTGGGTTCTCTTTTGAGGCTACACATTTAGACGTACATGCCACACCAAATCTTCTTGAGTTACAAAGTGTTGTTTAGGAGACACAAGCTAATTATTTATGATGCGTTATTTTTTTTCTCATAAAGTGTTTCCAATATGTACATCTTTGTCTTTACTCTGCAACACTGTATTTCCTTATAATGTGGTATTCTTACATATTCTTTCGAGAGAAAACTCTCCTGTGCCTTCTCTTTTGAGGCTACATGCTTAGACATACACGCAACACCAAAGCTTTTCGAGTTACGAGGTGTTGTTTAGGAAAAACAAGATAATGTTGCACGATGTGGGATTTTCTTAAAACGTGTTTTTTTGACAAATTTTGATGAAAGAAAATTCTCCTATGGGTTATCTTTTGAGGCTATATGTTTAGACGTACACGCCACACCAAATTTTTTCGAGTTACAACGTGTTGTTTAGGAGATATAAGCTAATTTTGCACGAAGCGTTATTTGTTCTTGTAAAGTGTTTCCAATACGTATGTATTTGTCCTTATTCTGCAACACTGTTTTTCCTTATAACGTGGTATTCGTACAAATTCTTTCGAGAGAAATCTCTCCTGTGCCTTCTCTTTTGAGGCTACACGCTTAGACATACACTCAACACCAAAGCTTTTCGAGTTACAACGTGTTGTTTAGGAAAAACAAGATAATTTCGCATGATGTGTGATTTCCTTAAAACGTGGTTTTCTGACAAATTTTGACAAAAGAAAATTCTCCTGTGGGTTCTCTTTTGAGGCTACACGTTTAGATGTACACTCCACATCAAATCTTTTCGAGTTACAACATGTTGTTTAGGAGATACAAGCTAATTTTGTACGATGCATTATTTCTTCTCATAAAGTGTTTCCATTACGTACATATTTGTCTTTACTCTGCAACATTGTATTTCCTTTTAACGTGGTATTCTTACATATTCTTTCGAGAGAAAACTCTCCTGTGCCTTCTCATTTGAGGCTACACGCCTAGACATACATGCAACACCAAAGCTTTTTGAGTTACAACGTGTTGTTTAGGAAAAACAAGATAAATTCGCACGATGCAGGATTTCCTTAAAACGTGGTTTTCTGAAAAATTTTGACAAAAGAAAATTCTCCTGTGGGTTCTCTTTGAGGCTACATGTTTAGTTGTAAATGCCACACCAAATCTTTTCGAGTTACAACGTGTTGTTTAGGAGATACAACTAATTTTGTACGTTTCGATATTTCTTCTTGTAAAGTGTTTCCAATACGTATGTATTTTTCTTTATTCTGCAACACTGCATTTCCTTATAACGTGCTATTCTTACATATTCTTTCGAGAGAAAACTCTCCTGTGCATTCCCTTTTGAGGCTATACGCTTAGACATACACGCAACACCAAAGGTTTTCGAGTTACGACGTGTTGTTTAGGAAAAACAAGATAATTTCGCACAATGCGGGATTTCCATAAAACGTGGTTTTCTGAAAAATTTTGACGAGAGAAAATTCTCCTTTGGGTTCTCTTTTGAGCCTACATGTTTAGACGTACACGCCACACCAAATCCTTTCGAATTACAGCGTTTTGTTTAGGAGATACAAGCTAATTTTGTAAGATGTGTTATTTCTTCTCGTAAAGAGTTTCCAATATGTACGTATTTGTCTTTACTCTGCAACACTGTATTTGCTTAGAACGTGGTATTCTTACATATTCTTTCGAGAGAAAACTCTCCTGTGACTTCTCTTTTTAGGCTACATGCTTAGACATACATGCAACACCAAAGCTTTTCGAGTTACGACGTGTTGTTTAGGAAAAACAAGATAATTTCGCTAGATGCAGGATTTCCTTAAAACGTGGTTTTCTGACAAAATTTGACGAAAGAAATTTCTCCTGTGGGTTCTCTTTTGAGGCTACACGTTTAGACGTACACGCCACACCAAAACTTTTCGAGTTACAACGTGTTATTTAGGAAATGCTGCTACGTTTGTACGAATCTTTATTTTTTCTCCTAAAGTGTTTCCATTATGTACGTATTTGTCTTTACTCTGCAAAACTGCATTTCCTTATAACGTGGGTTTCTTGCATATTCTTTCCAGAGAAAACTCTCCTGTGCGTTCTCTTTTGAGGCTACATGCTTAGACATACACGCAACACCAAAGCTTTTCGAATTACAAAGTGTTTTTTAGGAAAAACAAGATAATGTCGCCCGATGCGGGATTTCCTCAAAATGTGGTTTTCAGACAAATTTTGACTAAAGAATATTCTCCTGTGGGTTCTCCTTTGAGGCTACACGTTTAGACGTACAATCCACATCAAATCTTTCCGAGTTACAACGTGTTATTTAGGAGATACAAGCTAATTTTGTAGGAAGCGTTATTTCTTCTTTAAAGTGTTTCCAATAAGTACGTATTTGCTTTACTCTGCAACACTGTATTTCCTTATAACGTGGTATTCTTACATATTCGTTCAAGAGAAAACTCTCCTGTGCGTTCTCTTTTGAGGCTACACGCTTAGACATACACGCAACACCAAAGCTTTTCGTGTGACAACGTGTTGTTTAGGAAAAACAAGATAATTTCGCAGGATGCGGGATTTCCTTAAAACATGGATTTCGGACAAATTTTGACGAAAGAGAATTCTCCTGTGGGTTCTCTTTTGAGGCTACACGTTTAGACGTACACACCACACCAAATATTTTCGAGTTACCATGGGTTGTTTAGGAGATACAAGCTAATTTTGTAAGTTGCGTTATTTCTTCTCATAAAGTGTTTCCAAAACGTACTTATTTTTCTTTATTCTGCAACACTGTATTTCCTTACAACATGGTATTCTTACATATTCTTTCAAGAGAAAACTCTCCTGTGCCTTCTCTTTTGAGACTACACGTTTAGACATACACGCAACACCAAAGCTTTCGAGTTATGACGTGTTGTTTAGAAAAAAACAAGATAATTTCGCATGATGAGCGATTTCCTTAAAACGTGGTTTTCTGACAAATTTGGTCGAAAGAAAATTCTCCTGTGGGTTCTCTTTTGAGGCTACACGTTTAGACGTACAGGCCACACCAAATCTTTTCGAGTTACAACGTGTTGTTTAGGAGATACAATTTAATTTTGTACGAAGCTTTATTTATTCTCCTAAAGTGTTTCCAATATGTGCTTATTTGTCTTTACTCTGCAACGCTGTATTTCCTTATAACGTGGTATTCTTACATATTCTTTCGAGAGAAAACTCTCCTGTGCCTTCTCTTTTGAGGCTACACGCTTAGACATACACGCAACACCAATGCTTTTAGAGTTACGACATGTTGTTTAGGAAAAAAAATAGATAATTTCGCACAATGCGGGATTTCCTTAAAACGTGGTTTTCTGAAAAATTTTCACGAAAGAGAAATCTCCTGTGGGTTCTCTTTTGAGCCTACATGTTTAAACGTACACGCCATACCAAATCTTTCCGAGTTACAGCGTGTTATTTAGGAGATACAAGCTAATTTTGTATGATGCGTTATTTCTTCTTCAAAGTGTTTCCAATACGTACTTATTTGCTTTACTCTGCAACACTGTATTTCCTTATAATGTGGTATTCTTACATATTCTTTCGAGAGAAAACTCTCCTGTGCGTTCTCTTTTGAGGCTAAACGCTTACAACATACCCGAAATACCAAAGCTTTTCGAGTGACAACGTGTTGTTTAGGAAAAACAAGATAATTTCGCACGATGCGGCATTTCCTTAAAACGTGGTTTTCTGACAAATTTTGACGAAAGAAAATTCTCCTGTGGGTTCTCTTTTGAGGCTACACGTTTAGATGTACACGCCACGTCAAATCTTTTCCAGTTACTACTTGTTGTTTAGGAGATACAAGCTAATTTTGTACGATGCTTTATTTCTTCTCATAAAGAGTTTCCAATATGTATGTATTTGTCTTTATTCTGCAACACTGTATTTCCTTATAACGTGGTATTCTTACATATTCTTTCGAGAGAAAACTATCCTGTGCCTTCTCTTTTGAGGCTACACGCTTTGACATACACGCAACACCAAAGCTTTTCGAGTTACAAAATGTTGTTTAGGAAAAACAAGATAATTTCGCACGATGCAGGATTTCCTTAAAACGTGGTTTTCTGAAAAATTTTGATGAAAGAAAATTCTTCTGTGGGTTCTCTTTTGAGGCTACATGCTTAGTTGTAAACGCCACACCAAATCTTTTCGAGTTACAACGTGTTGTTTAGGAGATACAAGGTAATTTTTTACGATGAGTTATTTCTTCTCGTAAAGTGTTTCCAATACGTACGTATTTGTCTTTACTCTGCAAAAGTGTATTTCCTTATAACGTGGTATTCTTATATATTCCTTCGAGAGAAAACTCTCCTGTGCCTTCTCTTTTGAGGCTACATGCTCAGACATACACGCAACACCAAAGCTTTTCGAGTTAGGACGTGTTCTTTAGGAAAAACAAGATAATTTCGCACGATGCGGGATTTCCTTAAAAGGTTGATTTTTGACAAATTTTGACGAAAGAAAATTCTCCTGTGGTTTCTCTTTTGAGGCTACACGTTTAGACCTACAAGCCACACCAAATCTTTTCGAGTTACAACGTTTGGTTAGGAGATACAAGCGAATTTTTTTACGAAGCGTTATTTCTTCTCCTACAGTGTTTCCAATATGTACGTATTTGTCTTTACTCTGCATCACTGTTTTTCCTTATAACATGGTATTCTTACATATTCTTTCCAGAGAAAACTCTCCTTTGCCTTCTCTTGGTACATGCAACACCAAATCTTGTCGAGTTACCACGTGTTGTTTAGGAGATACAAGTTATTTTTTTTTAATTTTTTATTCGATATAATTTATTTACATTTCAAATGATTTCCCCTTTTCTAGCCCTCCCCCTCCCCGAAACTCCTATAAGCCCCCGTCTCTTCCCCTGTCTTTCCTCCCACCCCTTCCCAGTTCCCCGTTCTGGTTTTGCCAAATACTGTTTCACTGAGTCTTTCCAGAACCAGGGACCACTCCTCCTTTCTTCTTGTATCTCATTTGATGTGTGGATTATGTTTTGGGTATTCCAGTTTTCTAGGTTAATAACCACTTATTAGTGAGTGCATACCATGATTCACCTTTTGAGTCTGGGTTACCTCACTTAGTATGATGATCTCTAGCTCCATCCATTTGCCTAAGAATTTCATGAATTCATTGTTTCTAATGGCTGAATAATACTCCATTGTGTAGATATACTACATTTTTTGCATCCACTCTTCTGTTGAGGGATACCTGGGTTCTTTCCAGCATCTGGCAATTATAAATAGGGCTGCTATGAACATAGTAGAGCATGTATCCTTATTACATGGTGGGGAATCCTCTGGGTATATGCCCAGGAGTGGTATAGCAGGATCTTCTGGAAGTGAGGTGCCCAGTTTTCGGAGGAACCGCAAGACTGATTTCCAGAGTGGTTGTACCAATTTGCAACCCCACCAGCAGTGGAGGAGTGTTCCTCTTTCTCCACACCCCCTCCAACACCTGCTGTCTCCTGAATTTTTAATCTTAGTCATTCTGACTGGTGTAAGATTAAATCTTAGGGTTGTTTTGATTTGCATGTCCCTAATGACTAATGAAGTTGAGCATTTTTTAAGATGCTTCTCCGCCATCTGAAGTTCTTCAGGTGAGAATACGTTGTTTAACTCTGTACCCCATTTTTTAATAGGGTTGTTCGGTTTTCTGGAGTCTAACTTCTTGAGTTCTTTATATATATTGGATATTAGCCCTCTATCTGATGTAGGATTGGTGAAGATCTTTTCCCAATTTGTTGGTTGCCGATCTGTCCTCTTGATGGTGTCCTTTGCCTTACAGAAACTCTGTAACCTTATGAGGTCCCATTTGTCAATTCTTGCTCTTAGAGCATACGCTATTGGTGTTCTGTTCAGAAACTTTCGCCCTGTACCGATGTCCTCAAGGGTCTTCCCCAGTTTCTTTTCTATTAGCTTCAGAGTGTATGGCTTTATGTGGAGGTCCTTGATCCATTTGGATTTGAGCTTAGTACAAGGAGACAAGGATGAATCAATTCGCATTCTTCTGCATGCTGACCTCCAGTTGAACCAGCACCATTTGTTGAAAAGGCTATCTTTTTCCATTGGATGTTTTCAGCCTCTTTGTCGAGGACCAAGTGGCCATTGGTGTGTGGGTTCATTTCTGGATCTTCAATCCTGTTCCATTGATCCTCCTGCCTCTCACTGTACCAATACCATGCAGTTTTTAACACTATTGCTCTGTAGTATTTCTTGGGGTCAGGGATACTGATTCCCCCAGATTTTCTTTTGTTGCTGAGAATAGTTTTAGCTATCCTGGGTTTTTTGTTGTTCCAGATGAATTTGATAATTGCTCTTTCTAACTCTGTGAAGAATTGAGTTGGGATTTTGATGGGTATTGCATTGAATCTGTATAGTGCTTTAGGCAAAATGGCCATTTTAACTATATTGATTCTACTGATCCATGAGCATGGGAGGTTTTCCCATTTTTTGAGGTCTTCTTCCATTTCCTTCTTCAGAGTCTTGAAGTTCTTGTCATACAGATCTTTCACATGTTTGGTAAGAGTCACCCCAAGATACTTTATACTGTTTGGGGCTATTGTGAAGGGGGTCATTTCCCTAATTTCTGTCTCAGCCTACTTATCCTTTGAGTATAGGAAGGCCACTGATTTGCTTGAGTTGATTTTATAACCTGCCACATTGCTCTTCTGAGGCGTATAGCCTCAAAAGAGAATACACAGGAGAGTTTTCTCTCGAAAGAATATGTAAGAATACCACGTTATAAGGAAATACAGTGTTGCAGAGAAAAGACAAATACGTACGTATTGGAAACACTTTATGAGAAGAAATAACGCATGGAAAAAAATTAGCTTGTATCTCCTAAACTACACGTTGTAACTTGAAAATATTTGGTGTGGCATTTACATCTAAACGTGTAGCCTCAAAAGAAAACCCACAGGAGAATTTTCTTCGTCAAAATTTTTCAGAAAACCGCGTTTTAAGGAAATCCCGCATCATGAGAGAGTATCTTGTTTTTCCTAAACAACACGTTGTAATTCGAAAAGCTTTGGTGTTGCGTGTATGTCTAAGCATGTAGCCTCAAAAGAGAACGCACAGGAGAGTTTTCTCTTGAAAGAATATGTAAGAATACCACGTTAAAAGGAAATACAGTGTTGGAGAGTAAAGACAAATACGTACGTATTGGAAACACTTTATGAGGCGAAATAATACATCATACAAAATTAGATTGTATCTCCTAAACAACACCTTGTAAATCGAAAGGATTTGGTGTGGCGTGTATGTCTAAACGTGTAGCCGCAAAAGAGAACCCACAGGAGAATTTTCTTTCCTCATAATTTGTCAGAAAACCACGTTTTAAGGAAATCCCTCATCATGCAAAATTATCTTGTTTTTCCTAAACAACACGTTGTAACTCGAAAAATTTTGGTGTTGCGTGTATGTCTAAGAGTGTAGCCTCAAAAGAGAACGCACAGAGGAGTTTTCTCTCGAAAGAATATGCAAGAATACCACGTTATAAGGAAATACAGTGTTGCAGATTAAAGACAAATACGTACATATTGGAAACACTTTACGAGAAGAAATAATGCATCGTACAAAATTAGCTTGTATCTCCTAAACAACACATTGTAACTCGAAAAGATGTGGTGTGGCATGTACGTCTAAACGTGTAGCCTCAATAGAGAACCCACAGGAGAATTTTCTTTCGTCAAAATTTGTCAGAAAACCACATTTTAAGGAAATCCGGCATCGTGCGAAATTATCTTGTTTTTCCTAAACAACACGTTGTAACTCGAAAACTTTGGTGTTGCGTGTATGTCTAAGCTTATAGCCTCAAAAGAGAAGGCACAGGAGAGTTTTCTCTCGAAAGAATATGTAAGAATACCACGTTATAAGGAAATACAGTGTTGCAGAATAAAGACAAATACGTATGTATTGGAAACACTTTACGAGAAGAAATAAAGCACTGTACAAAATTAGCTTGTATCTCCTAAACAACAAGCTGTAACTCTAAAAGATTTGGTGTGGCGTGTATGTCTAAACGTGTCGCCTCATAAGAGAACCCACAGGAGAATTTTCTTTCGTCAAAATTTTTCAGAAATCACGTTTTTAGGAAATCCCGCATTGTGCGAAATTATCTGTTTTTTCCTAAACAACACGTTGTAACTCGAAAAGCTTTGGTGTTGCGTGTATGTCTAAGCGTGTAGCCTCAAAAGAGAATGCACAGGAGAGTTTTCTCTCAAAACAATATGTAAGAATACCACGTTACAAGGAAATACAGTGTTGCAGAGTAAAGACAAATACGTACATATTGGAAACACTTTAGGAGAAGAAATAACACATCATACAAAATTAGCTTGTATCTCCTAAACAACACACACGTTGTAACTCGAAAAGATTTGTTGTGGCGTGTACGTTTAAACGTGTATCCTCAAAAGAGAACCCACAGGAGAATTTTCTTTGGCAAATCTTGTCAGGAAACCAAGTTTTAAGGAAATCCCGCATCGTGCAAAATTATCTTGTTTTTCCTAAACAACACGTTGTAACTCGAAAAGCTTTGGTGTTGCATGTATGTCTAAGAATGTAACATCAAAGGAGAATGCACAGGAGAGTTTCCTTTCGAAATAATATGTAAGAATACCACGTTATAAGGAAATACAGTGTTGCAGAGTAAAGACAAATACGTACGTATTGGAAACACTTTAGGAGAAGAAATAACGGATCGTACAAAATTAGCTTGTATCTCCTAAACAACACGTTGTAACTCGAAAGATTTTGTTTAGCGTGTACGTCTAAACGTGTAGCCTCAAAAGAGAACCGACAGGAGAATTTTCTTTCGTCAAAATTTGTCAGAAAACCACGTTTTAAGGAAATCCCTCATCGTGCGAAATTATCTTGTTTTGCCTAAACAACACTTTGTAACTCGAAAAACTTTGGTGTTGCGTGTATGTCTAAGCGTGTAGCCTCAAAAGAGAACGCACAGGAGAGTTTTCTCCCAAAAGAATATGTAAGAATACCACGTTATAAGGAAATACCGTGTTGCAAATTAAAGACAAATACATACGTATAGGAAACACTTTACCAGAAGAAATAATGCATCGTACAAAATTAGCTTGTATCTCCTAAACAACAAGTTGTAACTCGAAAAGATTTGGTGTGGCTTGTATGTCTAAACGTGTAGCCTCAAAAGAGAACCCACAGGAGAATTTTCTTTCGTCAAAATTTGTCAGAAAACCACGTTATAAGGAAATCCAGCATCGTGCGAAATTATCTTGTTTTTCCTAAACAACACTTTTTAACTCGAAAAGTTTTGGTGTTGTCTGTATGTCTAAGATTGTAGCCTCAAAAGAGAAGGCACAGGAGAGTTTTCTCTCAAAAGAATATGCAAGAATACCACGTTATAAGGAAATACAGTGTTGCAGAATAAAGAAAAATACGCATGTATTGGAAACACTTTACAAGAAGAAATAACGCACTGTAAAATATTACATTGTATCTCCTAAACAACACGTTGTAACTCGAAAATATTTGGTGTGGCGTGAACTTCTAAACGTGTAGCCTCATAAGAGAACCCACAGGAGAATTTTCTTTCGTCAAAATTTTTCAGAAAACCACGTTTTAAGAAAATCCCTCATCGTACGGAATTATCTGGTTTTTCCTAAACAACACGTTGTAACTCGAAAAGTTCTCGTGTTGCGTGTATGTCTAAGTGTGTAGCCGCAAAAGAGAAGGCACAGGAGAGTTTTCTCTCGACAGAATATGTATGAATACCACATTATAAGGAAATACAGTGTTGCAGATTAAAGACAAATAAATAACTATTGGAAACACTTTGCTAGAAGAAATAACGCATCGTACAAAATTAGCTTGTATCTCCTAAACCACACCTTGTAACCCAAAAGGATTGGGTGTGGCGTGTATGGCTAAAGGTGTAGCCTCAAAAGAGAACCTACATGAGAATTTTCTTCCGTCAAAATTTGTCAGAAAACCACGTTTTAATGAAATCCCGCATCGTACGAAATTATATTGTTTTTCCTAAACAACACGATGTAACTCGAAAAGCTTTCGTGTTCCGTGTGTTTCTAAGCGTGTAGCCTCAAAAGAGAACGCACAGGAGAGTTTTCTCTCGAAAGAATATGTAAGAATACCACGTTATATGGAAATACAGTGTTGCAGAGTAAAGATAAATAGGTACGTATTGTAAATACTTTAGGAGAAGAAATAATGCATGGTACAAAATTAGCTTGTATCTCCTAAAAAACACCTTGTAACTCGAAAGGATTTGGTGTGGCCTGTACATCTAAACATGTAGCCTCAAAAGAGAACCCACAGGAGAATTTTCTTTCGTCAAAATTTGTCCGAAAACCACGTTTTAAGGAAATCCCTCATCGTGTGAAATTATCTTGTTTTTCCTAAACAACATGTTGTAACTCGAAAAGCTTTGGTGTTACGTGTATGTCTAAGCGTGTAGCCTCAAAACGGAATGCACAGGAGAGTTTTTTCTCGAAAGAATATGTAAGAATACCACGTTATAAGGAAATACTGTGTTGCAGAGTAAAGACAAACACGTACGTATTGGAAACACTTAAACTTTACAATAAGAAATAACGCATCGTACAAAATTAGCTTGTATCTCCTAAACAACACGTTGTAACTCTAAAAGATTTGGTGTGGCGTGTACGTCTAAACGTGTAGCCTCATAAGAGAACCCACAGGAGAATTTTCTTTTGTCAAAATTTTTCAGAAATCATGTTTTTAGTAAATCCCTCATTGTGCGAAATTATCTGTTTTTTCCTAAACAACACGTTGTAACTCAGAAAGATTTGGTGTGGCGTGTACATCTAAACGTGTAGCCTCAAAGGGAACCCACAGGAGAATTTTCTTTGGTCAAAATTTGTCAGAAAACCACGTTTTAAGGAAATCCCGCATCGTGCAAAATTATGTTTTTTTTCCAGAACAACACGTTGTAACTCGAAAAGCTTTGGTGTTGCGTGTATGTCTAAGTGTGTAGCCTCAAAAGAGAACGCAGAGGAGAGTTTTCTCTCGAAAGAATATGTAAGAATACCACGTTATAAGGAAATACAGTGTTGCAGAGTGAAGACGAATACATGCTTATTGGAAACACTTTACAAGAAGAAATAAAGCATCGTACAAAATTAGCTTGTATCTCCTAAAGAACACGTTGTAACTCGAAAAGATTTTGTGTGGCATGTACGTCTAAATGTGTAGCCTCAAAAGAGAACCCACAGGAGAATTTTGTTTCGTCAAAAGATGTCAGAAAACCATGTATTAAGAAAATCCCACATCGTGAGAAATTATCTTCTTTTTCCTAAACAACACGTTGTAACTCGAAAAGCTTTGGTTTGCGTGTATGTCTGAGCGTGTAGCTTCAAAAGAGAAGGCACAAGAGAATTTTCTCTCGAAAGAATATGTAAGAATACCACGTTTTAAGGAAATACAGTGTTGCAGAGTAAAGACAAATACGTACATATGGGAAACACTTTATGAGAAGAAATAATGCATCATAGAAAATTACCTTGTATCTGATAAACAATACGTTGTAACTCGAAAAGATTTGGTGTGGCGTGTACGTCTAAACATGTAGCCTCAAAAGAGAAAACAGAGGAGAATTTTCTTTCGTCAAAATTTTTCAGAAAACCATGTTTTAAGGAAATCCCGCAACGTGCAAAATTATCTTGTTTTTCCTAAACAACACGTGGTAACTCGAAAAGCTTTGCTGTTGCGTGTATGTCTAAGCGTGTAGCCTCAAAAGAGAACGCACAGGAGAGTTTTCTCTCAAAAGAATATGTAAGAATACCACGTTATAAGGAAATACAGTGTTGCAGAGTAAAGACAAATACGTACGTATTGGAAACACTTTACGAGAAGAAATTACGCCTCATACAAAATTAGCTTGTATCTCCTAAACAACAGCTTGTACGTCGAAATGATTTGGTGTGGCATGTACGTCTAAATGTGTAGCCTCAAAAGAGAACCCAGAGGAGAATTTTCTTTCGTCAAAATTTTTCAGAAAACCACGTTTTAAGGAAATCCCGCATCGTGCGAAATTATCATGTTTTTCCTAAACAACAGGTTGTAACTCGAAAAGCTTTGGTGTTGCGTGTATGTCTAAGCGTGTAGCCTCAAAAGAGAACGCACAGGAGCTTTTCTATCAAAAGAATATGTAAGAATATCACATTATAAGGAAATACAGTGTTGCAGAGTAAAGATAAATAGGTACGTATTTTAAATACTTTACGAGAAGAAATAATGCATGGTACAAAATTAGCTTGTATCTCCTAAACAACACCTTGTAACTCAAAAGGATTTGGTGTGGCGTGTACGTCCAAACATGTAGCCTAAAATGAGAACCCACGGGATAATTTTCTTTCCTCAAAATTTGTCAGAAAACCACGTCTTAAGGAAATCCCTCATCGTGTGATTTTATCTTGTTTTTCCTAAACAACATGTTGTAACTCGAAAAGCTTTAGTGTTGCGTGCAGGTCTGAGCGTGTAGCCTCAAAAGAGAATGCACAGGAGAGCTTTCTCTCGAAAGAATATATAAGAATACCACGTTGTAAGGAAATACAGTGTTGCAGAGTAAAACAAATACTTACGTATTGGAAACACTTTACGAGAAGAAATAACGCATGGAACAAAATTAGATTGTATCTCCTAAACTACAAGTTGTAACTCGAATAGATTTGGTGTGGCGTTTACATCTAAACGTGTAGCCTCAAAAGAGAACCCACAGGAGAATTTTCTTTCATCAAAATTTGTCATAAAACGAGGTTTTAAGTAAATGCCGCATCATGTGAAATTATCTTGTTTTTCCGAAACAACACGTTGTAACTCAAAAAGCTTTGCTGTTGTGTGTATGTCTAAGCATGTAGCCTCAAAAGAGAAGGCAGAAGAGAGTTTTCTCTTGAAATATGTAAGAATACCACGTTATAAGGAAATACAGTTTTGCAGAGTAAAGACAAATACGTACATATTGGAAACACTTTATGAGAAGAAATAACACATCATACAAAATTAGCTTGTATTTCCTAAACAATACGTTGTAACTCGAAAAGATGTGGTGTGGCATGTACGTCTAAACGTGTAGCCTCAAAAGAGAACCCACAGGAGAATTTTCTTTGATCAAAATTTTTCAGAAAACCATGTTTTAAGGAAATCCCGCATCGTGCGAAATTATCTTGTTTTTCCTTAACAACATGTTGTAACTCAAAAAGCTTTGGTGTTGCGTGTATGTCTAAGTGTGTAGCCTCGAAAGAGAGTGCACAGGAGAGTTTTCTCTCGAAAGAATATGTAAGAATATCACCTTATAAGGAAATACACTGTTGCAGAGTAAAGAAAAATACGTACATATTGGAAAAACTTTACGAGAAGAAATAACGCATCATACAAAATTATCTTGTATCTCCTAAACAACACCTTGTAACACGAAAGGATTTGGTGTGGCGTGTACGTCTAAACGTGTAGCCTCAAAAGAGAACCCACAGGAGAATTTTCTTTTGTCAAAATTTGTCAGAAAACCACGTTTTAAGGAAATCCTGCATCGTGCGAAATTATCTTGTTTTTCCTAAACAACACGTTGTAACTCGAAAAGCTTTGGTTTTGCATGTATGTCTAAGCGTGTAGCTTCAAAAGAGAAAGCACAGGAGAGTTTTCTCTCGAAAGAATATGTAAGAATACCACGTTATAAGTAAATACATTGTTGCAGATTAAAAACAAATACATACGTATTGGAAACAGTTTAGGAGAAGAAATAATGCATTGTAAAAATTAGCTTGTATTTCCTAAACAACACGTTGTAACACGAAAAGATTTGGTGTGGCCTGTATGTCTAAATTTGCAGCCTCAAAAGAGAAGCCACAGTAGAATTTTCTTTTGTAAAAATTTGTCAGAAAACCACGTTTTAAGGAAATCCCGCATAGTGCAAAATTATCTTGTTTTTCCTAAATAACACGTTGTAACTCAAAAAGCTTTGGTGTTGCGTATATGTCTAAGCGTGTAGCCTCAAAAGAGAATGCACAGGAGAGTTTTCTCTCGAATGAATATGTAAGAATACCACGTTATAAGGAAATACAGTGTTGCAGAATTAAGACAAATATGTACACATAGAAAAAACTTTACGAGAAGAAATAACACATCGTACAAAATTAGCTTGTATCTCCTAAACAGCACGTTGTTACTCGAAAAGATTTGGTGTGGCATGGACGTCTAAACGTGTAGCCTCAAAAGAGAACCCAAAGGAGAATTTTCTTCCGTCAAAATTTGTCAGAAAACCATGTTCTAAGGAAATCATGCATCGTGCGAAATTATCTTGCTTTTCCTAAACTACACGTTGTAACTCGAAAAGCTTTGGTGTTGCGTGTATGTCTAAGCATGTAGCCTAAAAAGAGAGCGCACAGGAGAGAGTTTTCTTTCGAAAGAATATGTAAGAATACCAAGTTATAAGGAAATGCAGTGTTGCAGAGTAAAGAAAAATATGTACGTATTGGAAAAACTTTACAAGAAGAAATAAAGCATCGTAAAAATTAGCTTGTATCTCCTAAACAACACCTTGTAACTCGAAAGGATTTGGTGTGGCTTGTACGTCAAACGTGTAGCCTCAAAAGAGAACCCACAGGAGAATTTTCTTTGGTCAAAATTTTTCATAAAACCACGTTTTAAGGAAATCCCGCATCGTGCGAAATTATCTTGTTTTTCCTAAACAACACATAGTAACTCAAAAAGCTTTGCTGTTGCTTGTATGTCTAAGCGTGTAGCCTCAAAAGAGAAGGCAGAAGAGAGTTTTCTCTTGAATGAATATGTAAGAATACCACGTTATAAGGAAATACAGTTTTGCAGAGTAATGACAAATACGTACATATTGGAAACACTTTATGAGAAGAAATAACACATCATACAAAATTAGCTTGTATTTCCTAAACAATACGTTGTAACTCGAAAAGATGTGGTGTGGCGTGTACGTCTAAACGTGTAGCCTCAAAAGAGAACCCACAGGAGAATTTTCTTTTGTCAAAATTTGTCAGAAAACCACGTTTTAAGGAAATCCCGCATCGTGCGAAATTATCTTGTTTTTCCTAAACAACATGTTGTAACTCGAAAAGCTTTGGTGTTGCGTGTATGTCTAAGTGTGTAGCCTCGAAAGAGAGTGCACAGGAGAGTTTTCTCTCGAAAGAATATGTAAGAATATCACCTTATAAGGAAATACAGTGTTGCAGAGTAAAGAGAAATACGTACATTTTGGAAAAACTTTACGAGAAGAAATAACGCATCATACAAAATTATCTTGTATCTCCTAAACAACACCTTGTAACACGAAAGGATTTGGTGTGGCGTGTACGTCTAAACGTGTAGCCTCAAAAGAGAACCCACAGGAGAATTTTCCTTTGTCAAAATTTGTCAGAAAACCACGTTTAAGAAATCCCGCATCGTGCGAAATTATCTTGTTTCTCCTAAACAACACGTTGTAACTCGAAAAGGTTTGGTTTTGCGTGTATATCTAAGCGTTTAGCTTCAAAAGAGAAAGCACAGGAGAGTTTTCTCTCGAAAGAATATGTAAGAATACCACGTTATAAGGAAATACAGTGTTGCAGATTAAAAACAAATTTATACGTATTGGAAACAGTTTAGGAGAAGAAATAATGCATCGTAAAAATTAGCTTGTATCTCCTGAACAACACGTTGTAACTCGAAAAGATTTGGTGTGGCCTGTATGCCTAAATTTGCAGCCTCAAAAGAGAAGCCACAGTAGAATTTTCTTTCGTAAAAATTTGTAAGAAACCACGTTTTAAGGAAATCCCACATCGTGCAAAATTATCTTGTTTTTCCTAAATAACACGTTGTAACTCAAAAAGCTTTGGTGTTGCGTGTATGTCTAAGCGTGTAGCCTCAAAAGAGAACGCACAGGAGAGTTTTCTCTCGAAACAATATGTAAGAATACCACGTTATAAGGAAATACAGTGTTGCAGAATTAAGACAAATATGTACGCATAGAAAAAACTTTACGAGAAGAAAAAACGCATCGTACAAAATTAGCTTGTATCTCCTAAACAGCACGTTGTAACTCGAAAAGATTTGGTGTGGCATGGACGTCTAAACCTGTAGCCTCAAATGAGAACCCACAGGAGAATTTTCTTCCGTCAAAATTTGTCAGAAAACCATGTTCTAAGGAAATCACGCATCGTGCGAAATTATCTTGTTTTTCCTAAACAACACGTTGTAACTCGAAAAGCTTTGGTGTTGCGTGTTTGTCTAAGCATGTAGCCTAAAAAGAGAGCGCACAGGAGAGTTTTCTCTCGAAAGAATATGTAAGAATACCACGTTATAAGGAAATACAGTACGTATTGGAAAAACTTTACAAGAAGAAATAAAGCATAGTAAAAAATTAGCTTGTATCTCCTAAACAACACCTTGTAACTCGAAAGGATTTGTTGTGGCTTGTATGTCAAACGTGTAGCCTCAAAAGAGAACCCACAGGAGAATTTTCGTTGGTTAAAATTTGTCAGAAAACCACGTTTTAAGGAAATCCCGCATCTTGCGAAATTATCTTGTTTTTCCTAAACAGCACGCTGTAACTCGAAAAACTTTGGTGTTGCGTGTATGTCTAAGCGTGTAGCCTCAAAAGAGAACGCACAGGAGAGTTTTCTCTTGAAAGAATATGTAAGAATACCACGTTATAAGGAAATACAGTGTTGCAGAGTAAAGACAAATGCGAACGTATTGGAAACACTTTAAGAGAAGAAATAACACATCGTACAAAATTGGATTGTATCTCCTAAACAACACGTGGTAACTCGAAAGGATTTGGTGTGGCATGCACGGCTAAACGTGTAGCCTAAAAAGAGGACCCACAGGAGAATTTTCCTTTGTCAAAATTTGTCAGAACACCACGTTTTAAGGAAATCCTGCATCGTGCGAAATTACCTTGTTTTTCATAAACAACACGTTGTAACTCGAAAAGCTTTGGTGTTGCCTATATGTCTAAGTGTGTAGCCTCAAAAGAGAATGCACAGGATAGTTTTCTCTCGAAAGAATGTGTAAGAATACCACGTTATAATGAAATACAGTGTTGCAGAGTAAAGACAATTATGTACGTATTGGAAACACTTTACAAGAAGAATTAACGCATCGTACAAAATTAGCTTGTATCTCCTAAACAACACGTTGTAACTTCAAAAGATTTGGTGTGGCGTGTACATCTAGTCATGTAGCCTCAAAAGAGAAACCACAGGAGAATTTTCTTTCATCAAAATTTGTCAGAAACCACTTTTAAGGAAATCTCGCATCGTGGGAAATTATCTTGTTTTTCCTAAACAACACGTTATAACTCGAAAAGCTTTGGTTTTGCGTGTATGTCTAAGCATGTAGCCTCAATAGAGAACACACGGGAGAGTTTTCTCTCGAAAGAATATGAAAGAAAACCACGTTATAAGGAAATACAGTGTTGCAGAGTAAAGACAAATTCATACGTATTGGAAACACTTTACTAGAGTTTTCCCTCGAAAGAATATGTAAGAATACCATGTTATAAGGAAATACAGTGTTGCAGAGTAAAGACAAATAAGTATTTATTGGAAACACTTTAAGATAAGAAATAACGCATCATACAAAATTTGCTTGTATATCCTAAACACCACATTGTAACTCGAAAAGATTTGGTGTGGCTCGTACGTCTACCCGTGTACCCTCAAAAGAGAACCCACAGGAGAACTTTCTGTCGTCAAAATTTGTCAGAAAACCACGTTTTAAGGAAATCCCGCATCGTGCAAAATTATCTTGTTTTTCCTAAACAACATGTTGTAACTCGAAAAGCTTTGGTGTTGCGTGAATGTCTAAGCGTGTAGCCTCTAAAGAGAAAGCACAGGAGAGTTTTCTCTCGAAAGAACATGTAAGAATACAAGGTTATAAGGAAATACAGTGTTGCAGAGTAAAGACAAATATGTACTTATTGGAAACACTTTAAGAGAAGAAATAACGCATCGTACAAAATTAGCTTGTATCTCCTAAGCAACAGGTGGTAACTTGAAAGGATTTGGTGTGGCATGTACGTCTAAACATGTAGCCTCAAAAGAGAACCCACAGGAGAATTTTCTTTTGTCAAAATTTGTCAGAAAACCACGTTTCAAGGAAATCCCGCATCGTGCGAAATTATCTTGTTTTTCATATACAACACGTTGTAACTCGAAAGGGTTTGGTGTTGCCTGTATGTCTAAGTGTGTAGCCTCAAAAGGGAATGCACAGGATAGTTTTCTCTCGAAAGAATATGTAAGAATACCACGTTATAAGGAAATACAGTGTTGCAGATTAAAGACAAGTAAGTACATATTGGAAACACTTTGCGAGAAGTATTAAGGCATCGTACAAAATTAGCTTGTATCTCCTAAACAACAAGTTGTAACTCGAAAAGAATTGGTGTGGAGTTTACGTCTAAACATGTAGCCTCAAAAGAGAAACCACCGGAGAATTTTCTTTCGTCAAAATTTTTCAGAAAACCACGTTTTAAGGAAATCCCGCATTGAGCGAAATAATCTTCTTTTTCCTAAACAAAATGTTGTAACTCGAAAAGCTTTGGTGTTGCGTGTATGTGTAAGCATGGAGCCTCAAAAGAGAAGGCACAGGAGAGTTTTCTCTCGAAAGAATATGTAAGAATACCACGTTATAAGGAAATACAATTTTGCAGAGTAAAGACAAATAAGTACATATTGGAAACACTTTACGAGAAGAAATAACGCATCGTACAAAATTAGCTTGTATCTCCTAAACAACACGTTGAAACTAGAAAAGATTTGGTGTGACATGTTCATCTAAACGTGTAGTCTCAAAGAGAACCCACAGGAGAATTTTCTTTCATCAAAATTTGTCAGAAACCACGTTTTAAGGAAATCTCGCATCGTGCGAAATTATCTTGTTTTTCCTAAACAACACATTGTAACTCGAAAAGCTTTGGTGTTGTGTGTATGTCTAAGCGTGTAGCCTCAAAAGAGGACACACAGGAGAAATTTCTCTCGGAAGAATATGTAAGAATACCACGTTGTAAGGAAATACAGTGTTGCAGAGTAAAGACAACTACATACGTATTGGAAACACTTTAAGAGAAGAAATAATGCATCGGACAAAATTAGCTTGTATCTCCTAAACAACACTTTGTAACTCGAAAAGATTTGGTGTACCAAATACACCTGTAGCCTCAAAAGAGAACCCACAGGAGAATGTTCTTTCGTCAAAATTTTTCAGAAAACCACGTTTTATTGAAATCTCGCATCTTGCGATATTATCTTGTTTTTCCTAAACAACACGTTCTAACTCGAAAATCTTTGGTGTTGCCTGTATGTCTAAGCATGTAGCCTCAAAAGAGAACGCACAGGAGAGTTTTCCCTCGAAAGAATATGTAAGAATACCACGTTATAAGGAAATACAGTGTTGCAGACTAAAGACAAATAAGTACATATTGGAAACACTTTAGGAGAAGAAATAAGGCATCGTAAAAAATTTTCTTGTATCTCCTAAAAAACACGTTGTAACTCGAAAGATTTGGTGTGGCTCATACGTCTAAACGTGTAGCCTCCAAAGAGAACCCACAGGAGAACTTTCTTTCATCAAAATTTGTCAAAAAACCACGTTTTAAGGAAATCCCGCATCGTGCGAAATTATCTTGTTTTTCCTAAACAACACGTTGTAACTCGAAAAGCTTTGGTGTTGCGTGTATGTCTAAGCGTGTAGCATCTAACGAGAATGCACAGGAGAGTTTTCTATTGAAAGAACATGTAAGAATACAACGTTATAAGGAAATACAGTGTTGCAGAGTAAAGACAAATACGTACGTACATATTGGAAACACTTTACGAGAAGAAATAACGCATCATACAAATTAGCTTGTATCTCCTAAACAACACGTGATAACTCGAAGGGATTTGTTGTGGCGTGTACTTCTAAACGTGTAGACTCAAAAGAGAACCCACAGGAGAATTTTCTTTCGTCAAAATTTGTGAGAACACCACGTTTTAAGGAAATCCTGCATCGTGCGAAATTATCTTGTTTTTCATAAACAACACGTTGTAACTCGAAAAGCTTTGGTGTTGCCTGTATGTCTAAGTGTGTATCCTCAAAAGGGAACGCACAGGATAGTTTTCTCTCGAAAGAATATGTAAGAATACCACGTTATAAGGAAATACAGTGTTTCAGAGTAAAGACAAAAAGGTATGTATTGGAAACACTTTACGAGAAGAAATTACGTTATCATACAAAATTAGCTTGTATCTCCTGAACAAAACATGATAACTCGAAAGGATTTGGTGTGGCGTGTACGTCTAAACATGTAGACTCAAAAGAGAACCCACAAGAGAATTTTCTTTCGTCAAAATTTGTCAGAACACCACGTTTTAAGGAATTCCTGCATCATGTGAAATTATCTTGTTTTTCATAAACAACACGTTGTTACTCGAAAAGCTTTGGTGTTGCCTGTATGTCTAAGTGTGAAGCCTCAAAAGGGAATGCACAGGATAGTTTTCTCTCGAAAGAATATGTAAGAATACCACGTTATAAGGAAATACAGTGTTGCAGAGTAAAGACAAAAAGGTACGTATTGGAAACACTTTACGAGAAGAAATAACGCATCCTACAAAATTAGCCTGTATCTCCTAAACAACACGTGGTTACTCGAAAGGATTTGGTGTGGCGTGTATGTCTAAACGTGTAGCCTCAAAAGAGAACCCACAGGAGAATTTTCTTTCGTCAAAATTTTTCAGAAAACCACGTTTTAAGGAAATCCCGCATCATGCGAAATCATCTTCTTTTTCCTAAACAACGTGTTGTAACTCGAAAAGCTTTGTTGTTGAGTGTATGTGTAAGCGTGGAGCCTCAAAAGAGAAGGCACAGGAGAGTTTTCTCTCGAAAGAATATGTAAGAATACCACGTTATAAGGAAATACAATTTTGCAGAGTAAAGACAAATAAGAACCTATTGGAAACACTTTACGAGAAGAAATAACGCTTCGTACAAAATTAACATGTATCTCCTAAACAACACCTTGTAACTTGAAAAGATTTGGTGTGATGTGTATGTCTAAATGTGTAGCCTCAAAAGAGAACAGAAAGGAGAACTTTCTTTCATCAAAATTTATCAGAAAACCACGTTTTAAGGAAATCCCGCATCGTGCGAAATTATCTTGTTTTTCCTAAACAACAGGTTGTAACTCGAAAAGCTTTGGTGTTGTGTGTATGTCTAAGCGTGTAGCCTCTAAAGAGAACGCACAGGAGAGTTTTCTCTCGAAAGAACATGTAAGAATACAACGTTATAAGGAAATACAGTGTTGCAGAGTAAAGACAAATACGTACGTATTGGAAACACTTTACCAGAAGAATTAAAGCATCAAACAAAATTAGCTTGTATCTCCAAAACAACACGTTGTAACTGGAAAAGATTTGGTGTGGCGTGTACATATGAACATGTAGCCTCAAAAGAGAACCCACAGGAGAATTTTCTTTCATCAAAATTTGTTAGAAACCACGTTTTAAGGAAATCTCGCATCGTGCGAAATCATCTTCTTTTTCCTAAACAACATGTTGTAACTCGAAAAGCTTTGGTGTTGCGTGTATGTCTAAGCGTGTAGGCTCAAAAGCGAATGCACAGGAGAGTTTTCTCTCAAAAGAATATGTAAGAATACCACGTTATATGGAAATACACTATTGCAGAGTAAAGACAAATACGTACGTATTGGAAACACTTTATGAGAAGAAATAACGCATCGTACAAAATTAGCTTGTATCTCGTAAACAAGACGTTGTAACTCGGAAAGATTTGATGTGGCGTGTACGTTTAAACGTGTAGCCTCAAAAGAGAACCCACAGGAAAATTTTCCTTCGTCAAATTTGTCAAAATACCATGTTTTAAGAAAATCCCACATCGTGCAAAATTATCTTGTTTTTCCTAAACAACATGTCGTAACTCGAAAAGCTTTGGTGTTGCGTGTATGTCTAAGCATGTAGCCTCAAAAGAGAAGGCACAGGAGAATTTTCTCTCCAAAGAATATGTAAGAATACCACGTTATAAGGAAATACAGTGTTGCAGAGTAAAGACAAATACGTACGTATTGGAAACACTTTACGAGACGAAATTACACATCGTACAAAATTACCTTGTATCTCCTAAACAACACGTTGTAACTCGAAAAGATTTGGTGTGGCATTTACAACTAAACATGTAGCCTCAAAAGAGAACCACAGGAGAATTTTCATTCGTCAAAATTTTTCAGAAAACCACATTTTAAGGAAATCCCGCATCGTGCGAAATTATCTTGTTTTTCCTAAACAACAGGTTGTAACTCGAAAAACTTTGGTGTTGCGTGTATGTCTAAGCATGTAGCCTCAAAAGAGAAGGTACAGGGGAGTTTTCTCTCTAAAGAATATGTAAGAATACCATGTTATAAGGAAACACAGTGTTGCAGAATAAGACAAATACTTACGTTTTGGAAACCCTTTACGAGAAGAAATAACACATCGTACAAAATTAGCTTGTATCTCTTAAACAACACATTGTACTTGAAAATATTTGGTGCGGCGTGTACATCTAAACAGGTAGAATCAAAAGAGTATCCACAGGAGAATTTTCTTTCGTTAAAATTTTTCAGAAAACAACGGTTATGGAAATCCCACATTGTGCGAAATTATCTTGTTTTTCCTAAACAACACGTCGTAACTTGAAAAGCTTTGGTGCTGCATGTATGTCTAAGCGTGTAGCCTCAAAAGAGAAGGTACAGGGGAGTTTTCTGTCAAAAGAATATGTAAGAATACATAGTTAAAAGGAAATACAGTGTTGCAGAGTAAAGACAAATATGTACATATTGGAAACACTTTAGGAGAAGAAATAAAGCATCGTAAAAAATTACCTTGTATCTCCTAAACAACACGTTGTAACTCGAAAAGATTTGGTGTGGCATTTACAAATAAACATGTAGCCTCAAAAGGGAACCCACAGGAGAATTTTCTTTCGTCAAATTTTTTCAGAAAACCACGTTAATGGAAATCCCACATCGTGCGAAATTATCTTGTTTTTCCTAAACAACACGTCGTAACTTGAGAAGCTTTGGTGTTGCATGTATGTCTAAGCGTGTAGCCTCAAAAGAGAAGGCACAGGGGAGTTTTCTCTCAAAAGAATATGTAAGAATACCAAGCTATAAGGAAATACAGTGTTGCAGAGTAAAGACAAATATGTACATATTAGAAACATTTTGGGAGAAGAAATAACGCATCGTACAAAATTCCCTTGTATCTCCTAAACAACACGTTGTAACTCGAAAGATTTGTTGTGGCGTTTACAACTAAACATGTAGCCTGAAAAGAGAACTCACAGGAGAATTTTCTTTCGTCAAAATTTTTCAGAAAATCACGTTTTAAGGAAATCGCGCATCCTGCGAAATTATCTTGTTTTTCCTAAACAACACGGTGTACCTCGAAAGGCTGTGGTGTTGCGTGTATGTCTAAGCGAGTAACCTCAAAAGAGAAGGCACAGGAGAGTTTTCTCTCAAAAGAATATGTAAGAATACCACGTTTTAAGGAAATACAGTGTTGCAGAGTAAAGACAAATATGTACGTATTGGCAACACTTTACAAGAAGAAATAACGCATCGTACAAAATTAGCTTGTATCTCCTAAACCACACGTTGTAACTCGAAAAGATTTGGTGTGGCGTGTATATCTAAACGTGTAGCCTCAAAAGAGAACCCACAGGACAATTTTCTTACGTCAAAATTTGTCAGAAAACCACGTTTTAAGGAAATCCCGCATCGTGCGAAATTATCTTGTTTTTCCTAAAGATCACGTTGTAACTCAAAAAGCTTCGTGTTGCATGTATGACTAAGTGTGTATCCTCAAAAGAGAACGCACAGGAGAGTTTTCACTCGAAAGAATATGTAAGAATACCACGTTATAAGGAAATACAGTGTTGCAGACTAAAGAAAAATACATACATATTAGAAACACTTTACGAGAAGAAATAACGCATCGTACAAAATTAGCTTGTATCTCCTAAACAACAAGTTGTAACTCGAAAATATTTGGTGTGGCGTGTACGTCTAAACGTGTAACCTCAAAAGAGAACCCACAGGAGAATTTTCTTTCATCAAAATTTGTCAGAAAACCACGTTTTACCGAAATCCCACATCGTGCGTAATTATCTTGTTTTTCCTAAACAACACGTTGTAACTTGAAAAGCTTTGGTGTTGCGTGAATGTCTAAGCGTGTAGCCTCAAAAGAGAAGGCCCAGGAGAGTTTTCTCTCGAAAGAATATGTAAGAATACCATGTTTTAAGGAAATACAGTGTTGCAGAGTAAAGACAAATACGTACTTATTGGAAACACTTAAGGAGAAGAAATAACGCATCGTACAAATTACCTTGTATCTCCTAAACAACACGTTGTAACTCGAAAAGATTTGGTGTGGCGTGTACATCTAAACGTGTAGCCTCAAAAGAGAACACACAGGAGAATTTTCTTTCGTCAAAATTTTTCAGAATACCACGTTTCAGGGAAATCCCGCATCGTGCGAAATTATCTTGTTTTTCCTAAACAAGACCTTGTAACCCCAAAATCTTTGGTATTGTGTGTTTGTCTAAGCGTGTAGCCTCAAAAGAGAAGGCACAGGAGAGTTTTCTCTTGAAAGAATATGTTAGAATACCACGTTATAATTAAATACAGTGTTGCAGATTAAAGACAAATACATACGTATTGGAAACACTTTAAGAGAAGGAATAATGCATCGTACAAAATTACCTTGTATCTCCTAAACATCACGTTGTAAATCGAAATGATTTCGAGTGGAGTTTACAACTAAACATGTCGCCTCAAAAGAGAACCCACAGGAGAGTTTTCTTTCGTCAAAATTTGTCAGAAAACCACGTTTTAAGGATATTCCTCATCCTGAGAAATTATCTTGTTTTTCCTAAACAACACGTTGTAACTCGAAAAGCTTTGGTGTTGCGTGTATGTCTAAGCGTGTATCCTCAAAAGAGAACGCACAGGAGAGTTTTCTCTTGAAAGAATATGTAAGAATACAATGTTATTAGGAAATACAGTATTGCAGAGTAAAGACAAATATGTACATATTGGCAACACTATACAAGAAGAAATAAAGCATAGTACAAAATTACCTTGTATCTCCTAAACAACATGTTGTAACTCAAAAAGATTTGGTGTGGCGTTTACAGCTAAACATGTAGCCTCAAAAGAGAACCCACAGGAGAATTTTCTTTTGTCAAAATTTTTCAGAAAACCACATTCTATGGAAATCCCGCATCGTGCGAAATTATCTTGTTTTTCCTAAACAACAAGTTGTAACTCGAAAAGCTGTCGTGTTGCCTGTATGTCTAACCATGTAAACTCAAAAGAGAAGGCACAGGAGAGTTTTCTCTCAAAAGAATATGTAAGAATACCACGTTTTAAGGAAGTACAGTGTTGCAGAGTAAAGACAAATATTTATGTATTGGCAACACTTTACGAGAAGAAAAAACACATCGTACAAAATTGGCTTGTATCTCCTAAACAACACGTTGTAACTAGAAAAGATTTGGTGTGGCGTGTACGTCTAAACGTGTAGCCTCAAAAGAGAACCCACAGGAGAATTTTCTTACGTCAAAATTTGTCAGAAAACCACATTTTAAGGAAATCCCGCATCGTGCGAAATTATCTTGTTTTTCCTAAACAACACGTTGTAACTCGAAAAGCTTTGGTGTTGCATGAATGTCTAAGCGTGTAGCCTCAAAGGAGAAGGCACAGGAGAGTTTTCTCTCGAAAGAATATGTTAGAATACCATGTTTAAGGAAATACTGTGTTGCAGAGTAAAGACAAATACGTATGTATTAGAAACACTTTAGGAGAAGAAATAACGCATCTTACAAAATTACCTTGTATCTCCTAAACAACACGTTGTAACTCAAAAAGATTTGGTGTGGCATTTACACCTAAACATGTGGCCTCAAAAGAGAACCCAGAGGAGAATTTTCTTTCGTCAAAATTTTTGAGAAAACCACGTTTTAAGGAATTCCCGCATTGTGCGAAATTATCATGTTTTTCCTGAACAACATGTTGTAACTCGAAAAGCTTTGGTGTTGCGTTTATGTCTAAGAGTGTAACTTCAAAAGGGAACGCACAGGAGAGTTTTCTCTCGAAAGAATATGTAAGAATACCACGTTATAAGGAAATAAAGTGCTGCAGAGTAAAGACAAATACTTACTTATTGGAAACACTTAAACTTTACAAGAAGAAATACCGCATCGTACAAAATTAGCTTGTATCTCCTAAACAACACGTTGTAACTCGAAAAGCTTTGGTGTTGTGTGTATGTCTAAGCGTGTAGCTTCAAAAGAGAATGCACAGGAGAGTTTTCTCTCGAAAGAATATGTAAGAATACCACGTTATAAGGAAATAGAGTGTTGCAGAGTAAAGAAAAATATGTACATTTTGGAAACACTTAAACTTTACGAGAAGAAATAAAGCATCATAGAAAAGTAGCTTGTATCTCCTAAACAATATGTTGTAAGTCGAAAAGATTTGGTGTTGCGTGTATTTCTAAGCATATAGTCTCAAAAGAGAAGGCACAGGAGAGTTTTCTCTCCAAATAAACGTAAGAATACCACGTTATAAGGAAATCCAGTGTTGTAAAGTAAAGAAAAATACATATGTATTGGAAACAATTTACGAGAAGAAATAACGCATCGTACAAAATTAGCTTGTAACTCCTAAACAACACGTTGTAACTCGAAAAGATTTGGTTGGCATGTACGTCTAAACGTGTAGCCTCAAAAGAGAACACACAGGAGAATTTTCTTGCTTCAAAATTTGTCAGAAAACCACGTTTTAAGGAAAACCCGCATCGTGCGAAACTATCTTGTTTTTCCTAAGCAAAACGTTGTAACTTGAAAAGCTTTGGTGTTGCCTGTATGTCTAAGCGTGTAGCCTCAAAGGAGAACTCATAGGAGAGTTTTCTCTCGAAAGAATATGTAAGAATACCACTTTCTAAGGAAATAAAGTGTTGCAAAGTAAAGACAAATACGTACCAATTGGAAACACTTAGACTTTACGAGAAGAAATAACGCATCCTACAAAATTAGCTTGTATCTCCTAAGCAACATGTTGTAACTCGAAATGATTTGGTGTGGCGTTTACGGCTAAACATGTATCCTCAAAAGAGAACCCACAGGAGAATTTTCTTTCGTCAATATTTGTCAGAAAACCACTTATTAAGGAAATCCCGCTCGTGCGAAATTATCTTGTTTTTCCTAAACAACACGTTGTAACTCGAAAAGCTTTGGTGTTGCGTGTATGTCTAAGCGGGTAGCCTCAAAAGAAAACGCACAGGAGAGTTTTCTCTCGAAAGAATATGTAAGAATACCACGTTTAAGGAAATACAGTGTTGCACAGTAAAGACAAATACATACGTATTGGAAACACTTTACAAGAAGAAATAATGCATCCTAAAAAATTATCTTGTATCTCCTAAACAACACGTTGTAACTCGAAAAGATTTGTTGTGGCGTGTATGTCTAAACGTGTACCCTCAAAAGACAACCCACAGGAGATTTTCTTTCGTCAAGATTTTTCAGAAAACCACGTTTAAAGGAAATCCCGCATCGTGCAAAATTATCTTCTTTTTCCTAAACAACATGTTGTAACTCGAAAAGCTTTGGTGTTGCGTGTATGTCTAAGCGTGTAGCCTCAAAGGAGAAGGCACAGGAGAGTTTTCTCTCGAAAGAATATGTAAGAATACCACGTTATAAGGGGATACAGTGTTGCAGAGTAAAGACAAATACGTACTTATTGGAAACAATTTACGAGAAGAACTAACGCATCATACATAATTAGCTTGTATCTCCTAAACAACACTTTGTAACTCGAAAGGATTTGGTGTGGCAGGTACATCTAAACGTGTAGCCTCAAAAGAGAACCCTCAGGAGAATTTTCTTTCATCAAAATTTGTCAGAAAACCACGTTTTATGGAAATCCCGCAACGTGCGAAATTATCTTGTTTTTCCTAAACAACACGTTGTAACTCGAAAAGCTTTGATGTTGCGTGTATGTCTAAGCGTGTAGCCTAAAAAGACAACGCAAAAGGGAGTTTTCTCTCGAAAGAATATGTAAGAATACCATGTTATAAGGAAATACAGTGTTGCAGAATAAAGACAAATATGTACATATTGGAAACACATTATGAGAAGAAATAATGCATCGTACAAAATTAGATTGTATCTCCTAAACAACACGTTGTAACTCGAAAAGATTTGGTGTATCGTTTACGTCTAAACGTGTAGCCTCAAAAGAGAACCCACAGGAGAATTTTTTTGTCAAAATTTGTCAGAAAACCTTGTTTTAAGGAAATCCCTCATCGTGCGAAATTATCTTGTTTTTCCTAAACAACACGTTGTAACTCGAAAAGCTTTGGTGTTGCGTGTATGTCTAAGCGTGTATCCTCAAAAGAGAACGCACAGGAGAGTTTTCTCTTGAAAGAATATGTAAGAATACAATGTTATTAGGAAATACAGTATTGCAGAGTAAAGACAAATATGTACATATTGGCAACACTTTACGAGAAGAAATAAAGCATAGTACAAAATTACCTTGTATCTCCTAAACAACATGTTGTAACTCAAAAAGATTTGGTGTGGCGTTTACAGCTAAACATGTAGCCTCAAAAGAGAACCCACAGGAGAATTTTCTTTTGTCAAAATTTTTCAGAAAACCACATTCTATGGAAATCCCGCATCGTGCGAAATTATCTTGTTTTTCCTAAACAACAAGTTGTAACTCGAAAAGCTGTCGTGTTGCCTGTATGTCTAACCATGTAAACTCAAAAGAGAAGGCACAGGAGAGTTTTCTCTCAAAAGAATATGTAAGAATGCCACGTTTTAAGGAAATACAGTGTTGCAGAGTAAAGACAAATATGTATGTATTGGCAACACTTTACGAGAAGAAAAAACGCATCGTACAAAATTAGCTTGTATCTCCTAAACAACACGTTGTAACTAGAAAAGATTTGGTGTGGCGTGTACGTCTAAACGTGTAGCCTCAAAAGAGAACCCACAGGAGAATTTTCTTACGTCAAAATTTGTCAGAAAACCACATTTTAAGGAAATCCCGCATCGTGCGAAATTATCTTGTTTTTCCTAAACAACACGTTGTAACTCGAAAAGCTTTGGTGTTGCATGAATGTCTAAGCATGTAGCCTCAAAGGAGAAGGCACAGGAGAGTTTTCTCTCGAAAGAATATGTTAGAATACCATGTTTAAGGAAATACTGTGTTGCAGAGTAAAGACAAATACGTATGTATTAGAAACACTTTAGGAGAAGAAATAACGCATCGTACAAAATTACCTTGTATCTCCTAAACAACACGTTGTAACTCAAAAAGATTTGGTGTGGCATTTACACCTAAACATGTGGCCTCAAAAGAGAACCCAAAGGAGAATTTTCTTTCGTCAAAATTTTTCAGAAAACCACGTTTTAAGGAATTCCCGCATTGTGTGAAATTATCATGTTTTTCCTGAACAACATGTTGTAACTCGAAAAGCTTTGGTGTTGCGTTTATGTCTAAGAGTGTAACCTCAAAAGAGAACGCACAGGAGAGTCTTCTCTCGAAAGAATATGTAAGAATACCACGTTATAAGGAAATAAAGTGCTGCAGAGTAAAGACAAATACTTACTTATTGGAAACACTTAAACTTTACAAGAAGAAATACCGCATCGTACAAAATTAGCTTGTATCTCCTAAACAACACGTTGTAACTCGAAAAGCTTTGGTGTTGCGTGTATGTCTAAGCGTGTAGCTTCAAAAGAGAATGCACAGGAGAGTTTTCTCTCAAAAGAATATGTAAGAATACTACGTTATAAGGAAATAGAGTGTTGCAGAGTAAAGAAAAATATGTACATTTTGGAAACACTTAAACTTTACGAGAAGAAATAAAGCATCATAGAAAAGTAGCTTGTATCTCCTAAACAATATGTTGTAAGTCGAAAAGATTTGGTGTTGCGTGTATTTCTAAGCATATAGTCTCAAAAGAGAAGGCACAGGAGAGTTTTCTCTCCAAATAAACGTAAGAATACCACGTTATAAGGAAATCCAGTGTTGTAGAGTAAAGACAAATACATATGTATTGGAAACAATTTACGAGAAGAAATAACGCATCGTACAAAATTAGCTTGTAACTCCTAAACAACACGTTGTAACTCGAAAAGATTTGGTTGGCATGTACGTCTAAACGTGTAGCCTCAAAAGAGAACCCACAGGAGAATTTTCTTGCGTCAAAATTTGTCAGAAAACCACGTTTTAAGGAAAACCCGCATCGTGCGAAACTATTTTGTTTTTCCTAAGCAAAACGTTGTAACTCGAAAAGCTTTGGTGTTGCCTGTATGTCTAAGCGTGTAGCCTCAAAGGAGAACTCATAGGAGAGTTTTCTCTCGAAAGAATATGTAAGAATACCACGTTCTAAGGAAATAAAGTGTTGCAAAGTAAAGACAAATACGTACCAATTGGAAACACTTAGACTTTACGAGAAGAAATAACGCATCGTACAAAATTAGCTTGTATCTCCTAAGCAACATGTTGTAACTCGAAATGATTTGGTGTGGCGTTTACGGCTAAACGTGTATCCTCAAAAGAGAACCCACAGGAGAATTTTCTTTCGTCAATATTTGTCAGAAAACCACTTATTAAGGAAATCCCGCATCGTGCAAAATTATCTTCTTTTTCCTAAACAACATGTTGTAACTCGAAAAGCTTTGGTGTTGCGTGTATGTCTAAGCGTGTAGCCTCAAAGGAGAAGGCACAGGAGAGTTTTCTCTCGAAAGAATATGTAAGAATACCACGTTATAAGGGGATACAGTGTTGCAGAGTAAAGACAAATACGTACTTATTGGAAACAATTTACGAGAAGAACTAACGCATCATACATAATTAGCTTGTATCTCCTAAACAACACTTTGTAACTCGAAAGGATTTGGTGTGGCAGGTACATCTAAACGTGTAGCCTCAAAAGAGAACCCTCAGGAGAATTTTCTTTCATCAAAATTTGTCAGAAAACCACGTTTTATGGAAATCCCGCAACGTGCGAAATTATCTTGTTTTTCCTAAACAACACGTTGTAACTCGAAAAGCTTTGATGTTGCGTGTATGTCTAAGCGTGTAGCCTAAAAAGACAACGCAAAAGGGAGTTTTCTCTCGAAAGAATATGTAAGAATACCATGTTATAAGGAAATACAGTGTTGCAGAATAAAGACAAATATGTACATATTGGAAACACATTATGAGAAGAAATAATGCATCGTACAAAATTAGATTGTATCTCCTAAACAACACGTTGTAACTCGAAAAGATTTGGTGTATCGTTTACGTCTAAACGTGTAGCCTCAAAAGAGAACCCACAGGAGAATTTTTTTGTCAAAATTTGTCAGAAAACCTTGTTTTAAGGAAATCCCTCATCGTGCGAAATTATCTTGTTTTTCCTAAACAACACGTTGTAACTCGAAAAGCTTTGGTGTTGCGTGTATGTCTAAGCGTGTATCCTCAAAAGAGAACGCACAGGAGAGTTTTCTCTTGAAAGAATATGTAAGAATACAATGTTATTAGGAAATACAGTATTGCAGAGTAAAGACAAATATGTACATATTGGCAACACTTTACGAGAAGAAATAAAGCATAGTACAAAATTACCTTGTATCTCCTAAACAACATGTTGTAACTCAAAAAGATTTGGTGTGGCGTTTACAGCTAAACATGTAGCCTCAAAAGAGAACCCACAGGAGAATTTTCTTTTGTCAAAATTTTTCAGAAAACCACATTCTATGGAAATCCCGCATCGTGCGAAATTATCTTGTTTTTCCTAAACAACAAGTTGTAACTCGAAAAGCTGTCGTGTTGCCTGTATGTCTAACCATGTAAACTCAAAAGAGAAGGCACAGGAGAGTTTTCTCTCAAAAGAATATGTAAGAATGCCACGTTTTAAGGAAATACAGTGTTGCAGAGTAAAGACAAATATGTATGTATTGGCAACACTTTACGAGAAGAAAAAACGCATCGTACAAAATTAGCTTGTATCTCCTAAACAACACGTTGTAACTAGAAAAGATTTGGTGTGGCGTGTACGTCTAAACGTGTAGCCTCAAAAGAGAACCCACAGGAGAATTTTCTTACGTCAAAATTTGTCAGAAAACCACATTTTAAGGAAATCCCGCATCGTGCGAAATTATCTTGTTTTTCCTAAACAACACGTTGTAACTCGAAAAGCTTTGGTGTTGCATGAATGTCTAAGTGTGTAGCCTCAAAGGAGAAGGCACAGGAGAGTTTTCTCTCGAAAGAATATGTTAGAATACCATGTTTAAGGAAATACTGTGTTGCAGAGTAAAGACAAATACGTATGTATTAGAAACACTTTAGGAGAAGAAATAACGCATCGTACAAAATTACCTTGTATCTCCTAAACAACACGTTGTAACTCAAAAAGATTTGGTGTGGCATTTACACCTAAACATGTGGCCTCAAAAGAGAACCCAAAGGAGAATTTTCTTTCGTCAAAATTTTTCAGAAAACCACGTTTTAAGGAATTCCCGCATTGTGTGAAATTATCATGTTTTTCCTGAACAACATGTTGTAACTCGAAAAGCTTTGGTGTTGCGTTTATGTCTAAGAGTGTAACCTCAAAAGAGAACGCACAGGAGAGTCTTCTCTCGAAAGAATATGTAAGAATACCACGTTATAAGGAAATAAAGTGCTGCAGAGTAAAGACAAATACTTACTTATTGGAAACACTTAAACTTTACAAGAAGAAATACCGCATCGTACAAAATTAGCTTGTATCTCCTAAACAACACGTTGTAACTCGAAAAAGCTTTGGTGTTGCGTGTATGTCTAAGCGTGTAGCTTCAAAAGAGAATGCACAGGAGAGTTTTCTCTCAAAAGAATATGTAAGAATACTACGTTATAAGGAAATAGAGTGTTGCAGAGTAAAGAAAAATATGTACATTTTGGAAACACTTAAACTTTACGAGAAGAAATAAAGCATCATAGAAAAGTAGCTTGTATCTCCTAAACAATATGTTGTAAGTCGAAAAGATTTGGTGTTGCGTGTATTTCTAAGCATATAGTCTCAAAAGAGAAGGCACAGGAGAGTTTTCTCTCCAAATAAACGTAAGAATACCACGTTATAAGGAAATCCAGTGTTGTAGAGTAAAGACAAATACATATGTATTGGAAACAATTTACGAGAAGAAATAACGCATCGTACAAAATTAGCTTGTAACTCCTAAACAACACGTTGTAACTCGAAAAGATTTGGTTGGCATGTACGTCTAAACGTGTAGCCTCAAAAGAGAACCCACAGGAGAATTTTCTTGCGTCAAAATTTGTCAGAAAACCACGTTTTAAGGAAAACCCGCATCGTGCGAAACTATTTTGTTTTTCCTAAGCAAAACGTTGTAACTCGAAAAGCTTTGGTGTTGCCTGTATGTCTAAGCGTGTAGCCTCAAAGGAGAACTCATAGGAGAGTTTTCTCTCGAAAGAATATGTAAGAATACCACGTTCTAAGGAAATAAAGTGTTGCAAAGTAAAGACAAATACGTACCAATTGGAAACACTTAGACTTTACGAGAAGAAATAACGCATCGTACAAAATTAGCTTGTATCTCCTAAGCAACATGTTGTAACTCGAAATGATTTGGTGTGGCGTTTACGGCTAAACGTGTATCCTCAAAAGAGAACCCACAGGAGAATTTTCTTTCGTCAATATTTGTCAGAAAACCACTTATTAAGGAAATCCCGCATCGTGCGAAATTATCTTGTTTTTCCTAAACAACACGTTGTAACTCGAAAAGCTTTGGTGTTGCGTGTATGTCTAAGCGGGTAGCCTCAAAAGAAAACGCACAGGAGAGTTTTCTCTCGAAAGAATATGTAAGAATACCACGTTTAAGGAAATACAGTGTTGCACAGTAAAGACAAATACATACGTATTGGAAACACTTTACGAGAAGAAATAATGCATCCTAAAAAATTATCTTGTATCTCCTAAACAACACGTTGTAACTCGAAAAGATTTGTTGTGGCGTGTATGTCTAAACGTGTACCCTCAAAAGACAACCCACAGGAGATTTTCTTTCGTCAAGATTTTTCAGAAAACCACGTTTAAAGGAAATCCCGCATCGTGCAAAATTATCTTCTTTTTCCTAAACAACATGTTGTAACTCGAAAAGCTTTGGTGTTGCGTGTATGTCTAAGCGTGTAGCCTCAAAGGAGAAGGCACAGGAGAGTTTTCTCTCGAAAGAATATGTAAGAATACCACGTTATAAGGGGATACAGTGTTGCAGAGTAAAGACAAATACGTACTTATTGGAAACAATTTACGAGAAGAACTAACGCATCATACATAATTAGCTTGTATCTCCTAAACAACACTTTGTAACTCGAAAGGATTTGGTGTGGCAGGTACATCTAAACGTGTAGCCTCAAAAGAGAACCCTCAGGAGAATTTTCTTTCATCAAAATTTGTCAGAAAACCACGTTTTATGGAAATCCCGCAACGTGCGAAATTATCTTGTTTTTCCTAAACAACACGTTGTAACACGAAAAGCTTTGGTGTTGCGTGTATGTCTAAGTGTGTAGCCTAAAAAGACAACGCAAAAGGGAGTTTTCTCTCGAAAGAATATGTAAGAATACCATGTTATAAGGAAATACAGTGTTGCAGAATAAAGACAAATATGTACATATTGGAAACACATTATGAGAAGAAATAATGCATCGTACAAAATTAGATTGTATCTCCTAAACAACACGTTGTAACTCGAAAAGATTTGGTGTATCGTTTACGTCTAAACGTGTAGCCTCAAAAGAGAACACACAGGAGAATTTTTTTTGTCAAAATTTGTCAGAAAACCTTGTTTTAAGGAAATCCCTCATCGTGCGAAATTATCTTGTTTTTCCTAAACAACACGTTGTAACTCGAAAAGCTTTGGTGTTGCGTGTATATCTCAGCGTGTAGCCTCAAAAGAGAACGCACAGGAGAGTTTTCTCTCGAAAGAATTTGTAAGAATACCACGTTATAAGGAAATACAGTTTTGCAGAGTAAAGAAAAATAGGTAGTTATTGTAAATACTTTGTGAGAAGCAATAACGCATGGTACAAAATTAGCTTGTATCTCCTAAACAACACGTTGTAACTCGAAAGGATTTGGTGTGGCATGTACGTCTAAACGTGTCGCCTCAATAGAGAAGCCACAGGAGAATTTTCTTTCATCAAAATTTTTCAGAAAACCACGTTTGAAAGAAATCCCTCATCGGTTGAAATTATCTTGTTTTTCCTAAACAACTCATTGTAACTTTAAAAGCTTTGGTGTTGTGTGTATGTCTTAGCGTGTAGCCTCAAAAGAGAATGCACAGGAGAGTTTTCTCTTGAAATAATATGTAAGAATACAACGTTATAAGGAAATACAGTGTTGCAGAGTAAAGACAAATATGTACCTATTGGAAACACTTTACGAGAAGAAATAACGCATTGTACAAAATTAGCTTTTATCTCCTAAACAACACGTTGTAACTCAAAAAGATTTGGTGTGGCGTGTACGTCTAAATGTGTAGCCTCAAACGAGAACCCACAGGAGAATTTTCTTTTGTCAAAATTTGTCAGAAAACCACGTTTTAAGGAAATCCGGCATCGTGCGAAATTATCTTGTTTTTCCTAAACAACACCTTGTAACTCGAAAAGCTTTGGTGTTGCATGTATATCTAAGCGTGTAGCCTCAAAAGAGAACGCACAGGAGAGTTTTCTCTCGAAAGAATATGTAAGAATACCTCGTTTAAGGAAATACAGTGTTGCAGAGTAAAGACAAATACGTATGTATAGGAAACACTTTACGAGAAGAAATAATGCATCATAAAAAAATATCTTGTATCTCCTAAACAACACGTTGTAACTCGAAAAGATTTGGTGTGGTGTGTACGTCTAAATGTGTACCCTCAAAAGACAACCCACAGGAGAATTTTCTTTCGTCAAGATTTTTCAGAAAACCACGTTTAATGGAAATCCCGCATCGTGCAAAATTATCTTCTTTTTCCTAAACAACACGTTGTTACTTGAAAAACTTTGGTGTTTCGTGTATGTCTAAGCGTGTAGCCTCAAAGGACAAGGCACAGGAGAGTTTTCTCTCGAAAGAATATGTAAGAGTACCACGTTATAAGGGAATACAGTGTTGCAGAGTAAAGACAAATACGTACGTATTGGAAACAGTTTACGAGAAGAACTAATGCATCGTACAAAATTAGCTTGTATCTCCTAAACAACACTTTGTAACTCGAAAAGATTTGGTGTGGTGTGTAGGTCTAAACGTGTAACCTCAAAAGAGAACCCTAAGGAGAATTTTCTTTCGTCAAAATTTGTCAGAAAATCACGTTTTATGGAAATCCCGCATCGTGCGAAATCATCTTGTTTTTCTTAAACAACACGTTGTAACTCGAAAAGCTTTGGTGTTGCGTGTATTTCTAAGCGTGTAACCTCAAAAGACAACGCAAAGGGGAGTTTACTCTCGAAAGAATATGTAAGAATACCATGTTATTAGGAAATACAGTGTTGCAGAGTAAAGACAAATACTTACATATTGGAAACACATTATGAGAATAAATAATGCATCGTACAAAATTAGATTGTATCTCCTAAACAACACGTTGTAACTCGAAAGGTTTTGGTGTATAGTTTACGTCTAAACGTGTACCCTCAAAAGACAACCAACAGGAGAATTTTCTTTAGTCAAGATTTTTCAGAAAACCATGTTTAAAGGAAATCCCGCATCGTGAAAAATTATCTTCTTTTTCCTAAACAACACGTTGTGACTCGAAATGCTTTGGTGTTGCGTGTATGTCTAAGCGTGTAGCCTCAAAAGAGAAGGCACAGGAGAGTTTTCTCTCGAAAGAATATGTAAGGATACCACGTTATAAGGGAATACAGTGTTGCAGAGTAAAGACAAATACGTACGAATTGGAAACACTTAAAGAGAAGAAATAACGCATCTTACAAAATTAGCATGTATCTCCTAAACAACACGTTGTAATTCGAAAAGATTTGGTGTGGCGTGCACGTATAAACGTGTAGCCTCAAAAGAGAACCCTCAGGAGAATTTTCTTTCGTCAAAATATGTCAGAAAACCACGTTTTAAGGAAATCCCGCATCGTGTGAAATTATCTTGTTTTTCTTAAACAACACATTGTAAGTCGAAAAACTTTGTTGTTGCGTGTATGTCTCAGCGTGTTGCCTCAAAAGACAACGCAAAGGGGAGTTTTCTCTCGAAAGAATATGTAAGAATACCACGTTGTAAGGAAATACAGTGTTGCAGAGTAAAGACAAACACGTACATATTGGAAACACATTATTAGAAGAAATAATGCATCGTTCAAAATTAGCTTGTATCTCATAAACAACACTTTGTAACTCGAAACGATTTGGTGTGGCGTGTACGTCTAATCGTGTAGCCTCAAAAGAGAACCCAAAGGAGAATTTTCTTTCTTCCAAATTTTTCAGAAATCAAGTTTTTAGGAAATCCCTCATCGTGCGAAATTATCTTGTTTTTCCTAAACAACAAGTTGTAACTCGAAAAGCTTTGCTGTTACGTGTATGTCTAAGCATGTAGCCTCAAAATAGAATGCACAGGAGAGTTATCTCTCGAAAGAATTTGTAAGAATACCACGTTAAAAGGAAATACACTGTTGCAGAATAAAGACAAATACGTATGTATTGGAAACACTTACGAGAAGAAATAAAGCATCGTACAAAATTGGCTTGCATCTCCTAAACAACACGTTTTAACTCGAAAAGATTTGGTGTGGCATGCATGTCTAAGCGTGTAGCCCCTAAAGAGAACGCACAGGAGAGTTTTCTCTCGAAAGAATATGTAAGAATACCACGTTATAGGGAAATACAGTGTTGCACAGTAAAGACACTTACATATTGGAAACACTTAAGGAGAATAAATAAGGCATGGTTCAAAATTAGCTTGTATCTCCTAAACAACACATTGTTAATCGAAAAGATTTGGTGTGGTGTTTACATCTAAACGTGTAGCCTCAAAAGAGAACCCACAGGAGAATTTTGTTTCGTCAAAAGTTTTCAGAAAACCACGTTTTAGAAAATCCCGCATCGTGAGAAATTATCTTCTTTTTCCTAAACAACAAGTTCTAACTAGAAAAGCTTTGGTGTTGCGTGTATGTCTAAGCGTGTTGCCTCAAAAGAGAAGGCACAAGAGAGTTTTCTCTCGAAAGAATATGTAAGAATACCACGTTATAAGGAAATACAGTGTTGCAGAGTAAAGGCAAATACGTATGTATGGGAAACACTTTACCAGAAGAAATAATGCATCTTACAAAATTAGCTTGTATCTCTTAAACAACAAGTTGTAACTCGAAAATATTTGGTGTGGCGTGTATATCTAAACGTGTAGCCTCAAAGAGAACCCACAGGAGAATTTTCTTTCCTCAAAATTTTTCAGAAAACCACGTTTTAAGGAAATCCCGCATCGTGCGAAATTATCTATTTTTCCTAATCAATATGTCGTAACTCGAAAAGCTTTGGTGTTGCATGTAAGTCTACTCGTATAGCCTGAAAAGAGAAGGCACAGGAGAGTTTTCTCTCAAAAGAATATGTAAGAATACCACGTTATAAGGAAATACAGTGTTGCAGAATAAAGAAAAATACTTACGTTTTGGAAACAATTTATGAGAAGAAATAACGCAACGTAGAAAATTAGCTTGTATCTCCTAAACAACCCCTTGTAACTCGAAAGGATTTGGTGTGGCGTGTACGTCTAAACGTGTAGCCTCAAGAGAGAACCCAAAGGAGAATTTTCTTTCATCAAAATTTGTCAGAAAACCACGTTTTAAGAAAATCCCTCATAGTGTGAAATTATCTTGTTTTTCCTAAACAACATGTTGTAACTCCAAAAGCTTTGGTGTTGCGTGTATGTCTAAGCCTGTAGCCTCAAAAGAGAATGCACAGGAGAGTTTTCTCTCGAAAGAATATGTAAGAATACCACGTTATAAGGAAATACAGTGTTGCAGAGTATAGACAAATACGTACATATTGGAAACACTTTAAGAGAAGAAATAACGCTTCGTGCAAAATTAGCTTATATCTCCTAAACAACAAGTTGTAACTCAAAAAGATTTGGTGTGCCGTGTACGTCTAAACGTTTAGCCTCAAAAGAGAAATCACAGGAGAATTTTCTTTCCTCAAAATTTTTCAGAAAACCACGTTTTAAGGAAATCCCGCATCCTGCAAAATTATCTTTTTTTTTCCTAAACAAGACCTTCAAACGCGAAAATCTTTGGTGTTGCGTGTATGTCTAAGCGTGTAGCCTCAAAAGAGAAGGCACAGGAGAGTTTTCTCTCGAAATAATATGTACGAATACCACGTTATAAGGAAATAAAGTGTTGCAGAGTAAAGACACATATGTACATATTGGAAACAGTTTACGAGAAGAAATAATGCATCGTACTAAATTATCTTGTATCTCCTAAACAACACGTTGTAACTCGAAGAAATTTGGTGAGGCATTTACATCTAAACGTGTAGCCTCAAAAGAGAACCCACAGGAGAATTTTCTTTCGTCAAAATTTTTTCAGAAAACCACGTTTAAAGGAAATCCCGCATCGTGCGAAATTATCTTGTTTTTCCTAAACAACACGTGGTAACTTGAAAAACTTTGGTGTAGCGTGTATGTCTAAGCATCTAGCCTCAAAAGTGAATGCACAGGAGAGTTTTCTCTCGAAAGAAGATGTTAGAATACCATGTTGTAAGGACATACAGTGTTGCAGACTAAAGACAAATACGTACGTATTGGAAACACTTTTAGAGATCAAATAACGCATCATTCAAAATTAGCTTGTATCTCCTAAACAAGACGTTGTAACTTGAAACGATTTGGTGTGGCGTGTAAGTCTAAACGTGTAGCTTCAAAAGAGAACCCACAGGAGAATTTTCCTTCGTCAAAATTTTTCAGAAATCACGTTTTTAGGAAATCCCGCATTGTGAGAAATTATCTTGTTTTTCCTAAACAACACGTTGTAACTGGAAAAGCTTTGGTGTTACGTGTATGCTAAGCATGTAGCCTCAAAAGAGAACGCACAGGAGAGTTTTCTCTCGAAAGAATATGCAAGGGTACCACGTTATAAGGAAATACAGTGTTGCAGAGTAAAGAGAAATACTTAGGTATTGGAAACACTTAACGATAAGAAATAACGCATGGTACAAAATTAGCTTGTATCTCCTAAACAACACATTGTAACTCGAAAAGATTTGGTATGGCGTTTACATCTAAACGTGTAGCCTCAAAAGAGAACCCACAGGAGAATTTTCTTTTGTCAAAATTTTTAAGAAAACCACGTTTTAAGGAAATCCCGCATCGTGCGAAATTATCTTTTTTTTCCTAAACAACACGTTGCAACTCGAAAAGCTTTGGTGTTGCGTGTATGTCTAAGCATGTAGCCTCAAAACAGAACGCACAGGAGAGTTTTCTCTCGATAGAATATGTAAGAATACCACGTTATAAGGAAATACAGTGTTGCAGAGTAAAGACAAATACGTATGTATTGGAAACACTTTAAGAGGAGAAATAACGCATCGTACAAAATTAAATTGTATCTCCTAAACAACACGTTGTAACTCGAAAATATTTGGTGTGGCATGTACGTCTAAATGTGTAGCCTCAAAAGAGAACCCACAGGAGAATTTTCATTCGTCAAATTTGTCAGAAAACCACGTTTTAAGGAAATCCCGCCTTGTGCGAAATTACCTTGTTTTTCCTAAACTACACTTTGTAACTCGAAAAGCTTTGGTGTTGCGTGTTTGTCTAAGCATGTAGCCTCAAAAGAGAATGCACAGGAGAGTTTTCTCTCGAAAGAATATGTAAGAATACCACGTTATAAGGAAATACAGTGTTGCAGAATAAAGACAAATACGTACATATTGGAAACACTTTACGAGAAGAAATTACGCATCGTACAAAATAAGCTTTTATCTCCTAAACAACAAGTTGTAACTCGAAAAGATTTGATGTGGCGTGTGTGCCTTAATGTGTAGCCTCAAAAGAGAACCCACAGAAGAATTTTCTTTCGTCAAAATTTGTCAGAAAACCACATTTTAAGGAAATCCCGCACCGTGCGAAATTATCTTGTTTTTCCTAAACAACACGTTGTCACTCGAAAAGCTTTGGTGTTGCGTGTTTGTCTAAGCGTGTAGCCTCAAAAGAGAACGCACAGGAGAGTTTTCTCTCGAAAGAAGATGTAAGAATACCATGTTGTAAGGAAATACAGTGTTGCAGACTAAAGACAAATACGTACGTATTGGAAAAACTTTTAGAGATCAAATAATGCATCATTCAAAATTAGCTTGTATCTCCTAAACAAGACGTTGTAACTTGAAACGATTTGGTGTGGCATGTACGTCTAAACGTGTAGCCCCAAAAGAGAACCCACAGGAGAATTTTCCTTCGTCAAAATTTTTCAGAAATCACGTTTTTAGGAAATCCCGCATTGTGAGAAATTATCTTGTTTTTCCTAAACAACACGTTGTAACTCGAAAAGCTTTGGTGTTATGTGTATGCTAAGCATGTAGCCTCAAAATAGAACGCACAGGAGAGTTTTCTCTCAATAAAATATGCAAGAATACCACGTTATAAGGAAATACAGTGTTGCAGAGTAAAGAGAAATACTAAGGTAGTGGAAACACTTAACGATAAGAAATAACGCGTGGTACAAAATTAGCTTGTATCTCCTAAACAACACGTTGAAACTCGAAAAGATTTGGTATGGCGTTTACATCTAAACGTGTAGCCTCAAAAGAGAACCCACAGGAGAATTTTCTTTCGTCAAAATTTTTAAGAAAACCACGTTTTAAGGAAATCCCGCATCGTGCGAAATTATATTGTTTTTCCTAAACAACATGTTGCAACTCGAAAAGCTTTGGTGTTGCGTGTATGTCTAAGCATGTAGCCTCAAAACAGAACGCACAGGAGAGTTTTCTCTCGAAAGAATATGTAAGAATACCACGTTATTAGGAAATACAGTGTTGCAGAGTAAAGACAAATATGTATGTATTGGAAACACTTTAAGAGAAGAAATAACGCATCGTACAAAATTAAATTGTATCTCCTAAACAACACGTTGTAACTCGAAAATATTTGGTGTGGCATGTACGTCTAAATGTGTAGCCTCAAAAGAGAACCCACAGGAGTATTTTCTTTCGTCAAAATTTGTCAGAAAACCACGTTTTAAGGAAATCCCGCCTCGTGTGAAATTACCTTGTTTTTCCTAATCTACACTTTGTAACTCGAAAAGCTTTGGTGTTGCGTGTTTGTCTAAGCATGTAGCCTCAAAAGCGAATGCACAGGAGAGTTTTCTCTCGAAAGAAGATGTAAGAATACCACGTTATAAGGAAATACTGTGTTGCAGAATAAAGACAAATACGTACATATTGGAAACACTTTAGGAGAAGAAATAACGCATCGTACAAAATTAGCTTTTAACTCCTAAACAACAAGTTATAACTCGAAAAGATTTGATGTGGCGTGTGTGTCTAAACGTGTAGCCTCAAAAGAGAACCCACAGAAAAATTTTCTTTCGTCAAAATTTGTCAGAAAACCACGTTTGAAGGAAATCCCGCATCGTGCGAAATTATCTTGTTTTTCCTAAACAACACATTGTCACTCGAAAAGCTTTGGTGTTGCATGTTTATCTAAGCGTGTAGCCTCAAAAGAGAACGCACAGGAGAGTTTTCTCTCGAAAGAATAAGTAAGAATTCCACGTTATAAGGAAATACAGTGTTGCAGAGTAAAGCAAATTCATACCTATTGGAATCACTTTAAAGAAGAAATAACGCATCATACAAAATTAGCTTGTATCTCCTAAACAAGACTTTGTAACTCGAAAAGATTTGGTGTGGCGTGTATGTCTAAGCGTGTAGCCTCAAAAGAGAAGGCAAAGGAAAGTTTTCTCTCGAAAGAATATGTAAGAATACCACGTTATAAGGAAATAGAGTGTTGCAGAGTAAAGACAAATATGTACGTATTAGAAACATTTTACAAGAAGAAATAACGCATCATACAAAATTAGCTTGTATCTCCTAAACAACAAGTTGGAACTCGAAAAGATTTGGTGTCGCGTGTAAGTCTAAACGTGTAGCCTCAAAAGAGAACCCACATGAGAATTTTGTTTCGTCACAATTTGTCAGAAAACCACGTTTTAAGGAAATCCCACATCGTGCGAAATTATCTTTTTTCCTAAACAACACGTTGCAACTCGAAAACTTTGGTGTTGTGTGAATGTCTAAGCGTGTAGCCTCAAAAGAGAAGGCACAGGAGAGTTTTCTCTCGAAAGAATATGTAAGAATACCACGTTTTAGGGAAATACAGTGTTGCAGAGTAAAGATAACTACGTATTTATTGGAAACACTTTACGAGAAGAAATAACACATTGTACAAAATTACCTTTTATCTCCTAAACAACACATTGTAACTTGAAAAGATTTAGTGTGGTGTTTACAACTAAACATGTAGCTTCAAAGGGAACCCACAGGAGAATTTTCTTTCGTCAAAATTTTTCAGAAAACCACGTTTTAAGGAAATTCCGCATTGTGTGAAATTATCTTGTTTTTCCTAAACAACACGTTGTAACTCGAAAAGCATTGGTGTTGCGTGTATGTCTAAGCATATAGCCGCAAAACAGAAGCCACAGGAGAGTTTTCTCTCAAAAGAATATGTATGAATACCACGTTATAAGGAAATACAGTGTTGCAGAGTAAAGACAAATACGTACTTATTGGAAACACTTTATGAGAAGAAATAACGCATCTTAAAAATTAGCTTGTATCTCCTAAACAACAAGTTGTAACTCTCAAAGATTTGTTTTGGCGTGTACGTCTAAACGTGTAGCCTCAAAAGAGAACCCACAGGAGAATTTTCTTTCTTCAAAATTTGTCAGAAACCACGTTTTAAGGAAATCCCACATCATGCGAAATTTTCTTGTTTTAATGAACAACACATTGTAGATCGAAAATCTTTGGTGTTGCGATTATGTCTAATCGTGTAGCCTCAAAAGAGAAGGCACAGGAGAGTTTTCTCTCGAAAGAATATGTAAGAATACCACGTTATATGGAAATACAGTGTTGCAGAGTAAAGACAAATACGTATGTATTAGAAACACTTTATGAGAAGAAATAATGCTTCGTGCAAAATTAGCTTGTATCTCCTAAACAACACGTTGTAACTCGAAAGGATTTGGTGTCGCGTGTATGTCCAAAGTTGTAGCCTCAAAAAAGAACCCACAGGAGAATTTTCTTTCGTCAATTTTTTGTCAGAAAACCTCTTTTTAAGGAAATGACACATAGTGCGAAATTATCTTGTTTTTCCTAAACAACACGTCGTAACTCTAAAAGCTTTGGTGTTGTGTGTATGTCTAAGCGTGTAACCTCAAAAGAGAATGCACAGGAGAGTTTTCTCTCTAAAGTATATGTAAGAATACCACGTTATAAGGAAATACAGTGTTGCAGAATAAAGACAAATACGTACTTATTGGAAACACTCAAACTTTACAAGAAGGAATAATGCATCGTACTAAATTAGCTTATATCTCCTAAACAACACGTTGTAACTCAAAAAGATTTGGTGTGGCATGTACGTCTAAACGTGTAGCCTCAAAAGAGAACCCACAGGAGAATTTTCATTCGTCAACATTTTTCAGAAAACCACGTTTTAAGGAAATCCCGCTTCCTGCGAAATTATGTTTTTTTTTCCTAAACAAGACCTTCAAATGCGAAAATCTTTGCTGTTGCGTGTACGTCTAAGCGTGTAGCCTCAAAAGAGAAGGCACAGGAGAGTTTTCTCTCGAAAGAATATGTACGAATACCACGTTATAAGGAAATACAGTGTTGCAGAGTAAAGACAAATATGTACATATTGGAAACAGTTAACGAGAAGAAATAATGCATCGTACTAAATTAGCTTGTATGTCCTAAACAACACGTTGTAACTCGAACAGATTTGGTGAGGCATTTACATCTAAACGTGTAGCCTCAAAAGAGAACCCACTGGAGAATTTTCTTACGTCAAAATTTTTCAGAAAACCACGTTTTAAGGAAATCCTGCCTCGTGTGAAATTATCTTGTTTTTCCTAATCAACACGTTGTAACTCTAAAAGCTTTTGTGTTGCGTGTATGTCTAAGCGTGTAGCCTCAAAAGAGAAGGCACAGGAGAGTTTACTCTCGAAAGAATATGTAAGAATACCACGTTATAAGGAAATACAGTGTTGCAGAATAAAGACAAATACGTACTTATTGGAAACACTTAAACTTTATAAGAAGGAATAATGCATCGTACAAAATTACCTTATATCTCCTAAACAACACGTTGTAACTCAAAAGATTTGGTGTGGCGTGTACGTCTAAACGTGTAGCCTCTAAAGAGAACCCACAGGAGAATTTTCATTCCTCAAAATTTTTCAGAAAACCATGTTTTAAGGAAATCCCGCATCGTGCAAAATTATCTTTTTTTTCCTAAACAAGACCTTCAAACGCGAAAATCTTTGGTGTTGCATGTATGTCTAAGCGTGTAGCCTCAAAAGAGAAGGTACAGGAGAGTTTTCTCTCGAAACAATATGTACGAATACCATGTTATAAGGAAATAAAGTGTTGCAGAGTAAAGACACATATGTACATATTGGAAAGAGTTTACGAGAAGAAATAATGCATCGTACTAAATTATCTTGTATCTCCTAAACAACACGTTGTAACTCGAAGAGATTTGGTGAGGCATTTACATCTAAACGTGTAGCCTCAAAAGAGAACCCACAGGAGAATTTTCTTTCGTCAAAATTTTTTCAGAAAACCACGTTTTAAGGAAATCCCGCATCGTGCGAAATTATCTTGTTTTTCCTAAACAACACGTGGTAACTTGAAAAGCTTTAGTGTAGCGTGTATGTCTAAGCGTCTAGCCTCAAAAGTGAATTCACAGGAGAGTTTTCTCTCGAAAGAAGATGTAAGAATACCATGTTGTAAGGAAATACAGTGTTGCAGACTAAAGACAAATACGTACGTATTGGAAACACTTTTAGAGATCAAATAACGCATCATTCAAAATTAGCTTGTATCTCCTAAACAAGACGTTGTAACTTGAAACGATTTGGTGTGGCGTGTATGTCTAAACGTGTAGCTTCAAAAGAGAACCCACAGGAGAATTTTCCTTCGTCAAAATTTTTCAGAAATCACGTTTTTAGGAAATCCCGCATTGTGAGAAATTATCTTGTTTTTCCTAAACAACACGTTGTAACTGGAAAAGCTTTGGTGTTACGTGTATGCTAAGCATGTAGCCTCAAAAGAGAACGCACAGGAGAGTTTTCTCTCGAAAGAATATGTAAGGGTACCACGTTATAAGGAAATACAGTGTTGCAGAGTAAAGAGAAATACTTAGGTATTGGAAACACTTAACGATAAGAAATAACGCATGGTACAAAATTAGCTTGTATCTCTGAAACAACACGTTGTAACTCGAAAAGATTTGGTATGGCGTTTACATCTAAACGTGTAGCCTCAAAAGAGAACCCACAGGAGAATTTTCTGTCGTCAAAATTTTTAAGAAAACCACATTATAAGGAAATCCCGCATCGTGCGAAATTATCTTGTTTTTCCTAAACAACACGTTGCAACTCGAAAAGCTTTGGTGTTGCGTGTATGTATAAGTATGTAGCCACAAAACAGAACGCACAGGAGAGTTTTCTCTCGATAGAATATGTAAGAATACCACGTTATAAGGAAATACAGTGTTGCAGAGTAAAGACAAATACGTATGTATTGGAAACACTTTAAGAGAAGAAATAACGCATCGTAAAAAATTAAATTGTGTCTCCTAAACAACATGTTGTAACTCGAAAATATTTGGTGTGGCATGTACCTCTAAATGTGTAGCCTCAAAAGAGAACCCACAGGAGAATTTTCATTCGTCAAAACTTGTCAGAAAACCACGTTTTAAGGAAATCACGCCTTGTGCGAAATTACCTGGTTTTTCCTAAACTATACTTTGTAACTCGAAAAGCTTTGGTGTTGCGTGTTTGTCTAAGCATGTAGCCTCAAAAGAGAATGCACAGGAGAGTTTTCTCTCGAAAGAATATGTAAGAATACCACGTTATAAGGAAATACAGTGTTGCAGAATAAAGACAAATACGTACATATTGGAAACACTTTAGGAGAAGAAATAACGCATCGTACAAAATTAGATTTTATCTCCTAAACAACAAGTTGTAACTCGAAAAGATTTGATGTGGCGTGTGTGTCTTAACGTGTAGCCTCAAAAGAGAACCCACAGAAGAATTTTCTTTCGTCAAAATTTGTCAGAAAACCACATTTTAAGGAAATCCCGCATCGTGCGAAGTTATCTTGTTTTTCCTAAACAACACGTTGTCACTCGAAAAGCTTTGGTGTTGCGTGTTTGTCTAAGCGTGTAGCCTCAAAAGAGAACGCACAGGAGAGTTTTCTCTCTAAAGAAGATGTAAGATTACCATGTTGTAAGGAAATACAGTGTTGCAGACTAAAGACAAATACGTACTTATTGGAAATACTTTTAGAGATCAAATAACGCATCATTCAAAATTAGCTTGTATCTCCTAAACAAGACGTTGTAACTTGAAACGATTTGGTGTGGCATGTACGTCTAAACGTGTAGCCTCTAAAGAGAACCCACAGGAGAATTTTCCTTCGTCAAAATTTTTCAGAAATCACGTTTTTAGGAAATCCCGCATTGTGAGAAATTATCTTGTTTTTCCTAAACAACACGTTGTAACTCGAAAAGCGTTGGTGTTATGTGTATGCTAAGCATGTAGCCTCAAAATAGAACACACAGGAGAGTTTTCTCTCAATAGAATATGCAAGAATACCACGTTATAAGGAAATACAGTGTTGCAGAGTAAAGAGAAATACTAAGGTAGTGGAAACACTTAACGATAAGAAATTACGCATGGTACAAAATTAACTTGTATCTCCTAAACAACACGTTGAAACTCGAAAAGATTTGGTATGGCGTCTACATCTAAACGTGTAGCCTCAAAAGAGAACCCACAGGAGAATTTTCTTTCGTCAAAATTTTTAAGAAAACCACGTTTTAAGGAAATCCCGCATCGTGCGAAATTATATTGTTTTTCCTAAACAACACGTAGCAACTCGAAAAGTTTTGGTGTTGCGTGTATGTCTAAGCATGTAGCCTCAAAACAGAACGCACAGGAGAGTTTTCTCTTGAAAGAATATGTAAGAATACCACGTTATAAGGAAATACAGTGTTGCAGAGTAAAGACAAATATGTATGTATTGGAAACACTTTAAGAGAAGAAATAACGCATCGTACAAAATTAAATTGTATCTCCTAAACAACACGTTGTAACTCGAAAATATTTGGTGTGGCATGTACGTCTAAATGTGTAGCCTCAAAAGAGAACCCACAGGAGAATTTTCTTTCGTCAAAATTTGTCAGAAAACCACGTTTTAAGGAAATCCTGCCTCGTGCGAAATTATCTTGTTTTTCCTAAACAACACGTTGTAACTCGGAAAGATTTGGTGTGGCGTGTACGTCTAAACGTGTAGCCTCAAAAGAGAACCCACAGGAGAATTTTCTTTGGTCAAAATTTTCAGAAAACCACGTTTCAACGAAATCCCGCATCGTGCGATATTATCTTGTTTTTCCTAAACAACAGGATGTAACTAGAAAAGCTTTGGTGTAGCGTGTATGTCTAAGAGTGTAGCCTCAAAAGAGAACGCTCAAGAGAGTTTTCTTTCGAAAGAATATGTAAGATTACCACGTTATAAGGAAAAACAGTGTTGCAGAGTAAAGACAAATACGTACGTATTGGAAACACTTTACGAGAAGAAATAACACATTGTAAAAAATTAGCTTGTATCTCTTAAACAACACCTTGCAACTCGAAATTATTTGGTGTGGCGAGTACGTCTAAACGTGTAGCCTCAAAAGAGAACCCACAGGAGAATTTTCTTTCATCAAAATTCGTCAGAAAACCACGTTTTAAGGAAATCCCGCATCCGGCGAAATTATCTTGTTTTTCCTAAACAACAGGATGTAACTAAAAAAGCTATGGTGTTGCGTGTATGTCTAAGCGTGTATCCTCAAAAGAGAATGCACTGGAGAGTTTTCTCTCAAAAGAATATGTAAGAATACCACGTTATAAGGAAACACAGTGTTGAAGAGTAAAGATAAATAGGTACGTATTGTAAATATTCTACGAGAAGAAATAGTGCATGGTACAAAATTAGCTTGTATCTCCTAAACAACACCTTGTAACTTGAAAGGATTTGGTGTGGCGTGTACGTCTAAATGTGTAGCCTCAAACGAGAACCCACAGGAGAATTTTCTTTCATCAAAATTTGTCAGAAAAACCACGTTTTAAGGAAATCCCTCATCGTGAGAATTGATCTTGTTTTTCCTAAACAACATGTTGTAACTCGAAAAGCTTTGGTGTTGTGTGTATGTCTAAGTGTGTAGCCTCAAAAGAGAACGCACAGGAGAGTTTTCTTTCGTCATAATTTTTCAGAAAACCACGTTTTAAGGGAATCTCGCATCGTGCGAAATTATCTTGTTTTTCCTAAACAACACGTTGTAACTCGAAAAGCTTTGGTGTTGCGTGTATGTCTAAGCGTGTAGCCTCAAAAGAGAATGCAGAGGAGAGTTTTATCTTGAAAGAATATGTAAGAATACCACGTTATAAGGAAATACAGTGTTGCAGAGTAAAGACGAATACATACATATTGGAAACACTTTACGAGAAGAAATAAAGCATCATACAAAATTAGCTTGTATATCCTAAAAAACACGTTGTAACTCAGAAAGATTTGGTGTGTCATGTACGTCTAAACGTGAAGCCTCAAAAGAGAACCCACAGGAGAATTTTGTTTCGTCAAAAGTTGTCAGAAAACCACGTTTTAAGAAAATCCCGCATCGTGAGAAATTATCTTCTTTTTCCTAAACAACACGTTGTAACTAGAAAAGCTTTGGTGTTGCGTGTATGTCTAAGCGTGTAGCCTCAAACGAGAAGGCACAAGAGAGTTTTCACTCGAAAGAATTTGTAAGAATACCACGTTATAACGAAACAGAGTGTTGCAGAGTAAAGACAAATATGTACATATTGGAAACACTTTACGAGAAGAAATAACGCATCATACAAAACTAGCTTGTATCTCCTAAACCACACGTTGTAACTCGAAAAGATTTGGTGTGGCGTGTACGTCTAAACGTGTAGACTCAAAAGAGAAAACACAGGAGAATTTTCTTTCCTCAAAATTTTTCAGAAAACCACGTTTTAAGGACATCCAGCATCGTGCAAAATTATCTTGCTTTTCCTGAACAACATGTTGCAAATCGAAAAGCTTTGGTGTTGCGTGCATGTCTAAGCGTGTAGCCTCAGAAGAGAACGCACAGGAGAGTTTTCTCTCGAAAGAATATGTAAGAATACAACGTTATAAGGAAATACAGTGTTGCAGAGTAAAACAAATACTTACATATTGGAAACACTTTATGAGAAGAAATAACGCACGGAACAAAATTAGCTTGTATATCCTAAACTACACGTTGTAACTCAAAAAGATTTGGTGTGGTGTTTACATCTAAACGTGTAGCCTCAAAAGAGAACCCACAGGAGAATTTTCTTTGGTCAAAATTTGTCAGAAAACCACGTTTTAAGGAAATCCCGCATCATGCGAAATTATCTTGTTTTTCCTAAACAACACGTTTTAACTCGAAAAGCTTTGGTATTGCGTGTGTGTCTAAGCGTGGAGCCTCAAAAGGGAACGCACAGGAGAGTTTTCTCTCGAAAGTATATGTAAGAATACCACGTTATAAGGAATTACAGTGTTCCAGAGCAAAGACAAATACATACATATTGGAAACACTTTACGAGAAGAAATAAAGCATCGTACAAAAGGAGCTTGTATCTCCTAAAGAACACGTTGTAACTCGAAAAGATTTGGTTTGGCGTATACTTCTAAACGTGTAGCCTCAAAAGAGAAACCACAGAAGAATTTTGTTTCGTCAAAATTTGTCAGAAAACCACGTTTTAAGGAAATCCCGCATCGTGCGAAATTATCTTGTTTTTCCTAAACAACATGTTGTAACTCGAAAAGCTTTGCTGTTGCGTGAATGTCTAAGCGTGTAGTCTCAAAAGAGAACGCACAGTAGAGTTTTCTCTTGAAAGAATATGTAAGAATACCACGTTATAAGGAAATACATTGTTGCAGAGTAAAGACAAATACGTACGTATTGGAAACACTTTATGAGAAGAAATAATGCATCGTACAAAATTAGCTTGTATCTCCTAAAGAACACACACGTTGTAACTCGAAAAGCTTTGGTGTTGCATGTATGTCTAAGCGTGTAGCCTCAAAAGAGAACGCTCAAGAGAGTTTTCTCTCGAAAGAATATGTAAGAATTCCATGTTATAAGGAAATACAGTGTTGCAGAGTAAAGACAAATATGTATGTATTGGAAACACATTATGAGAAGAAATAACGCATCCTACAAAATTAGCTTGTATCTCTTAAAACAACGTTGTAACTCCAAAAGATTTGGTGTGGCGTGTACGTCTAAACGTGTAGCCTCAAAAGAGAAAACACAGGAGAATTTTCTTTCGTCATATTTTTTCAGAAAACCACGTTTTAAGGAAATCCCGCATCATGAAAAAATTATCTTGTTTTTCCTAAACAACACATTGTAACCCGAAAAGCTTTGGCGTTGCGTGTATGTCTAAGCATGTAGCCTCAAAAGAGAATGCATAGGAGAGTTTTCTCTCAAAAGAATATGTAATAATACCACGTTGTAAGGAAATACAGTGTTGCAGAGTAAAACAAATACGTATGTATTGGAAACACTTTACAAGAAAAAATAACGCATGGAACAAAATTAGCTTGTATCTCCTAAACTACACGTTGTAACTCAGAAAGTTTTGGTGTGGCGTGTACGTCTAAAAGTGTAGCCTCAAAAGAGAACGCACAGTAGTTTTCTCTCTAAAGAATATGTAAGAATACCACGTTATAAGGAAATACATTGTTGCAGAGTAAAGATGAATACGTACCTGTTGGAAACACTTTATGAGAAGAAATAAGGCATCGTACAAAATTAACTTGTCTCCTAAACAACACGTTGTAAATCGAAAAGATATGGCTTGGTGTGTATGTCTAAACATGTATCCTCAAAATAGAACCCACAGGAGAATTTTCTTTCGTCAAAATTTGTCAGAAAACCACGTTTTAAGGAAATCCAGTATCGTGGGAAATTATCTTGTTTTTCCTAAACAACACGTTGTAACTCGAAAAGCTTTTGTGTTGCGTGTATGTCTAAGCGTGTAGCCTCAAAAGAGAATGCTCAAGAGAGTTTTCTCTCGAAAGAATATGTAAGATTACCACGTTATAAGGAAATACAGTGTTGCAGAGTAAAGACAAATACGTACGTATTGGAAACACTTTACGAGAAGAAATATCGCATCGTAAAAAATTAGCTTGTATCTCCTAAACAACACCTTGCAACTCGCAAGGATTTGGTGTGGCGAGTACGTCTAAACGTGTAGCCTCAAAAGAGAACCCACAGGAGAATTTTCTTTCATCAAAATTTGTCAGAAAACCACGTTTTAAGGAAATCCCGCATCGTGCGATATTATCTTGTTTTTCCTAAACAACAGGATGTAACTAGAAAGCTTTGGTGTTGCGTGTATGTCTAAGCGTGTAGCTTCAAAAGAGAATGCACTGGAGAGTTTTCTCTCGAAAGAATATGTAAGAATACCACGTTATAAGGAAATACAGTGTTGCAGAGTAAAGATAAATAGGTACGTATTGTAAATACTCTAGGAGTAGAAATAATGCATGGTACAAAATTAGCTTGTATCTCCTAAACAACACCTTGTAACTCGAAAGGATTTGGTGTGGCGTGTACGTCTAAACGTGTAGCCTCAAAAGAGAACCCACAGGAGAATTTTCTTACTTCAAAATTTGTCAGAAAACCACCTTTTAAGGAAATCCCTCATCGTGAGAAATTATCTTGTTTTGCCTAAACAACATGTTGTAACTCGAAAAGCTTTGGTGTTGCATGTATGTCTAAGCGTGTAGCCTCAAAAGAGAACACTCAAGAGAGTTTTCTCTCGAAAGAATATGTAAGATTACCACGTTATAAGGAAATACAGTGTTGCAGTGTAAAGACAAATACGTACGTATTGGAAGCACTTTACGAGAAGAAATAATGCATCGTAAAAAATTAGCTTGTATCTCCTAAACAACACCTTGCAACTCGAAAGGATTTGGTGTGGCGAGTACGTCTAAACGTGTAGCCTCAAAAGAGAACCCACAGGAGAATTTTCTTTCATCAAAATTTGTCAGAAAACCACGTTTTAAGGAAATCCCGCATCCTGCGAAATTATCTTGTTTTTCCTAAACAACAGGATGTAACTAGAAAAGCTTTGGTGTTGCGTGTATGTCTAAGCGTGTAGCCACAAAAGAGAATGCACTGGAGAGATTTCTCTCAAAAGAATATGTAAGAATACCACGTTATAAGGAAATACAGTATTGCAGAGTAAAGATAAATAGGTACGTATTGTAAATACTCTACGAGAAGAAATAGTGCATGGTACAAAATTAGCTTGTATCTCCTAAGCAACACCTTGTAACTGCAAAGGATTTGGTGTGGCATGTACATCTAAACGTGTAGCCTCAAACGAGAACCCACAGGAGAATTTTCTTTCGTCAAAATTTGTCAGAAAAACCATGTTTAAAGGAAATTCCTCATCGTGAGAAATTATCTTGTTTTTCCTAAACAACATGTTTTAACTCGAAAAGCTTTGGTTTTGTGTATATGTCTAAGTGTGTAGCCTCAAAAGAGAACGCACAGGAGAGTTTTCTTTCCTCAAAATTTTTCAGAAAACCATGTTTTAAGGGAATCTCGCATCGTGCGAAATTATCTTGTGTTTCCTAAACAACACGTTGTAACTCTAAAAGCTTTGGTGTTGCTTGTATGTCTAAGCGTGTAGCCTCAAAAGAGAATGCAGAGGAGAGTTTTCTCTCGAAAGAATATGTAAGAATACCACGTTATAAGGAAATACAGTGTTGCAGAGTAAAGACGAATACATACGTATTGGAAACACTTTATGAGAAGAAATAAAGCATCGTACATAATTAGCTTGTATCTCCTAAAAAACACGTTGTAACTCGAAAAGATTTGGTGTGGAATAAACTTCTAAACGTGAAGCCTCAAAAGAGAACCCACATGAGAATTTTGTTTCTTCAAAAGTTGTCAGAAAACCACGTTTTAAGAAAATCCCGGATCGTGAGAAATTATCTTCTATTTCCTAAACAACACGTTGTAACTAGAAAAGCTTTGGTGTTGCGTGTATGTCTAAGCGTGTAGCCTCAAAAGAGAAGGCACAAGAGAGTTTTCTCTCTAAAGAATATGTAAGAATACCACCTTATAAGGAAATAGAGTGTTGCAGAGTAAAGACAAATATGTACATATTGGAAACACTTTACGAGAAGAAATAACGCATCATACAAAATTAGCTTGTATCTCCTAAACCACACGTTGTAACTCGAAAAGATTTGGTGTGGCGTGTACGTCTAAACGTGTAGCCTCAAAAGAGAAAACACAGGAGAATTTTCTTTCCTCAAAATTTTTCAGAAAACCACGTTTTAAGGAAATCCAGCATCGTGCAAAATTATCTTGCTTTTCCTTAACAACATATTGTAACTCGAAAAGCTTTGGTGTTGCGTGCATGTCTAAGCGTGTAGCCTCAGAAGACAATGCACAGGAGAGTTTTCTCTCGAAAGAATATGTAAGAATACAACGATATAAGGAAATAGAGTGTTGCAGAGTAAAACAGATACGTACGTATTGGAAACACTTTAGGAGAAGAAATAACGCACGGAACAAAATTAGCTTGTATCTCCTAAACTACACGTTGTAACTCAAAAAGATTTGGTGTGGCGTTTACATCTAAACATGTAGCCTCAAAAGAGAACCCACAGGAGAATTTTCTTTGGTCAAAATTTGTCAGAAAACCAGGTTTTAAGGAAATGCCGCATCATGCGAAATTATCTTTTTTTTCCGAAACAACACGTTGTATCTCGAAAAGCTTTGGTGTTGCGTGTATGTCTAAGCGTGTAGCCTCAAAAGAGAACACACAGGAGAGTTTTCTCTCGAAAGAATATGTAAGAATTCCACGTTATAAGGAAATACAGTGTTGAAAAGTAAAGACAAATACATACGTATTGGAAACACTTTACGAGAATAAATAAAGCATCCTACAAAATTAGCTTGTATCTCCTAAAGAACACATTGTAACTCGAAAAGATTTGGTGTGGCATGTACGTCTAAATGTGTAGCCTCAATAGAGAACCCACAGGAGAATTTTGTTTCCTCAAAGGTTGTCAGAAAACTACGTTTTAAGGAAATCCCGCATCGTGTGAAATTATCTTGTTTTTCCTAAACAACAGGTTGCAACTCGAAAAGCTTTGTTGTTGCGTGTATGTCTAATTGTGTAGCCTCAAAAGAGAACGCACAGGAGAGTTTTCTCTCGAAAGAATATATAAGAATATCACGTTATAAGGAAATACAGTGTTGCAGAGTAAAGATAAATAGGTACCTATTGTAAATACTTTACGAGAAGAAATAATGCATGGTACAAAATTAGCTTGTATCTCCTAAATAACACCTTGTAACTCAAAGGATTTGGTGTGGCGTGTACGTCTAAATGTGTAGCCTCAAAAGAGAACCCACAGGAGAATTTTCTTTCGTCAATTTTTGTCAGAAAACCACGTTAAGGAAATCCCTCATCGTGCGAAATTATCTTGTTTTTCCACAACAACATGTTGTATCTCAAAATGCTTTGGTGTTGCATGTATGTCTAAGCGTGTAGCCTCAAAAGAGAACGCACAGGAGAGTTTTCTATCGAAAGAATATGTAAGAATACCAGGTTATAAGAAAATACAGTGTTGCAGAGTAAAACAAATACGGACATATTGGAAACATTTATGAGATGAAATAACGCATTGAAAAAAATTTGCTTGTATCTCCTAAACTACAGGTTGTAACACGAAAGATTTGGTGTGGCGTTTATATCTATACGTGCAGCCTCAAAAGAGAACCCACAGGAGAATTTTCTTTCTTCAAAATTTTTCAGAAAACCACGTTTTAAGGAAATCCCGCATCGTGCGAAATTATCTTGTATCTCCTAAACAACACGTTGTAACTCGAAAATCTTCGGTGTTGCGTGTATGTCTAAATGTGTAGCCTCAAAAGTGCATGCACAGGAGAGTTTTCTCTTGAAAGAATATGTAAGAATACTATGTTATAAGGAAATACAGTGTTGCAGAGTAAAGAAAAATATGTACGTATTGGAAACACTTTACGAGGATAAATAATGCATCGTAAGAAATTAGTTTGTATCTCCTAAACAACACGTTGTAACTCGAAAAGATTCGGTGTGTCTCGTACGTCTAAACGAATAGCCTCAAAAGGGAACCCACAGGAGAATTTTCTTTAGTCAAAATTTGTCAGAAAACCACGTTTTAAGGAAATCCAGCATCATGCGAAATTATCTTGTTTTTCCTAAACAACACGTTTTAACTCGAAAAGCTTTGGTATTGCATGTATGTCTAAGTGTGTAGCCTCAAAAGAGAACACACAGGAGAGTTTTCTCTCGAAAGAATATGTAAGAATACCACGTTGTAAGGAAATACAGTGTTGCAGAGTAAAGGCAAATACAGACTTATTGGAAACACTTTAAGAGAAGAAATAAAGCATTGTACAAAATTTGTTTGTATCTCCTAAACAACACGTTGTAACTCGAAAAGATTTTGTGTGGCATGTACGTCTAAATGTGTAGCCTCAAAAGAGAACCCACAGGAGAAATTTTTTCATCAAATGTTGTCAGAAAACCACGTTTTAAGAAAATCCCACATCGTACGAAATTATCTTCATTTTCCTAAACAACACGATGTAACTCGAAAAGCTTTGGTGTTGTGTGTATGTCTAAGTGTGTAGCCTCATAAGAGAAGGCACAAGAGAGTTTTCTCTCGAAAGAAAATGTAAGAATACCACGTTATAAGGAAATACAGTGTTGCAGAGTAAAGACAAATAGGTAGGTATTGGAAACAATTTACAAGAAGAAATAACGCATAGTAAAAAATTAATTTTTACTTAATTTACTTAAATACTTATGTATTTGTCTTTACTCTGCAACACTGTATTTCCTTATAACTTGGTATTCTTACATATTCTTTCGAGAGAAAACTCTCCTGTGCCTTCCCTTTTGAGGCTACATGCTACATGCTTAGACATACACACAACACCAAAGCTTTTCGAGTTACAACCTGTTGTTTAGGAATAACTAGATAATTTCGCACGATGCGGGATTTCCATAAAACGTGGTTTTCTGACAAATTTTGACGAAGAAAATTCTCCTGTGGGTTCTCTTTTGAGGCTACACGTTTAGACGTACACGCCACACCAAATCTTTTCGAGTTACAACTTGTTGATTAGGAAATACAAGCTAATTTTGTACAATGCCTTATTTCTTCTCTTAAAGTGTTTCCAATAAGTACGTATTTGTCTTTACTCTGCAACACTGTATTTCCTTATAACGTGGTATGCTTACATATTCTTTCGAGAGAAAATTCTCCTGTGCCTACTCTTTTGAGGCTACACGATTACCAATACACGCAATACCAAAGCTTTTCGAGTTGCGACGTGTTGTTTCGGAAAAACAAGATCATTTCACACGATGCCGGATTTCCTTAAAACGTGGTTTTCTGACAAATTTGGACGAGAGAAAATTCTCCTGTGGGTTCTCTTTTGAGGCTACACGTTTAGACGTACACACCAAACCAAATCTTTTCAAGTTACAACTTGTCGTTTAGGAGATACAAGCTAATTTTGTAGGATGCTTTATTTCTTCTCGTAAAGTGTTTCCAATACGTATGTATTTGTCTTTACTCTGCAACACTGTATTTCCTTATAACGTGTTATTTTTACATATTCTTTCGAGAGAAAACTCTCCTGTGCCTTCTCTTTTGAGGCTACACGCTTAGACATACAGGCAAAACCAAAGCATTTCGTGTTACAACGTGTTGATTAGGAAAAATAAGATAATTTCGCACGATGCGGGATTTCCTTAAAATGTGGTTTTCTGACAAATTTTGACGAAAGAAAATTCTCCTGTTGGTTCTCTTTTGAGGCTACACGTTTAGACATACATGCCACATCAAATCTTTTCGAGTTACAATGTGTTGTATAGGAGATATAAGCTAATTTTGTACGAAGCGTTATTTCTTCTCATAAAGTGTTTCCAATATGTACATATTTGTCTTTACTCTGCAACACTGTATTTCCTTATAACGTGGCATGCTTACATATTCTTTGGAGAAAAAAGTCTCCTGTGCCTACTCTTTTGAGGCTACACGCTTACCCATACACGCAACACCAAATCTTTTCGAGTTACTACCTGTTGTTTAGGAAAAACAAGTTAATTTCGCACGATGCCGAATTTCTTTAAAACGTGGTTTTCTGACAAATTTTGACGAGAGAAAATTCTCCTGTGGGTTCTCTTTTGAGGCTACACGTTTAGACGTATACGCCAAACCAAATCTTTTCGAGTTACAACTTGTTGTTTAGGAGATACAAGCTAATTTTATAGGATGCTTTATTTCTTCTCGTAAAGTGTTTCCAATATGTACGTATTTGTCTTTACTCTGCAACACTGTATTTCCTTATAACGTGGTATGCTTACATATTCTTTGGAGAAAAAACTCTCCTGTGCCTATTCTTTTGAGGCTACACGCTTACCCATACACGCAACACCAAATCTTTTCGAGTTACTACATGTTGTTTAGGAAAAACAAGATAATTTCGCACGATGCCGAATTTTTTTAAAACGTGGTTTTCTTACTAATGTTGACGAAAGAAAATTCTCCTGTGGGTTCTCTTTTGAGGCTACACGTTTAGACTTACACGCCACAACAATCTTTTCGAGTTACAACGTGTTGTATAGGAGATACAAGCTAATTTTGTACAAAGCATTATTTCTTCTCGTAAAATGTTTCCAATACATACATATTTGTCTTTACTCTGCAAAACTTTATTTCCTTATAACGTGGTATTCTTACATATTCTTTCGAGAGAAAACTCTCCTGTGCCTTCTCTTTTGAGGCTACATGCTTAGACATACACGCAACACCAAAGCTTTTCGAGTTACAACGTGTTGTTTAGGAAAAACTAGATAATTTCGCACGATGCGGGATTTCCTTAAAACATGGTTTTCTGACAAATTTTGACGAAAGAAAATAATCCTGTGGGTTCTCTTTTGAGGCTACCCATTTAGACGTACACGCCACACCAAATCCTTTCAAGTTACAACGTGTTGTTTAGGAGATACAAACTAATTTTGTATGATGCATTATTTCTCCTTGTAAAGTGTTTCCAATACATACGTATTTGTCTTTACTCTGCAACACTGTATTTTCTTATAACGTGGTAATTTTACATATTCTTTCGAGAGAAAAATCTCCTGTGCCTTCTCCTTTGAGGCTACACGCTTAGACATACACGCAGCACCAAAGATTTTCGAGTTAAAACGTGTTTTTTAGGAAAAACAAGATAATTTCACACGATGCGGGATTTCCTTAAAACGTGGTTTTCTGACAAAATTTGACGAAAGAAAATTCTCCTGTGGGTTCTCTTTTGAGGCTACAAGTTTAGTCGTACACACCACACCAAATCCTTTCGAGTTACAACGTGTTGTTTAGGAGATTCAAGCTAATTTTGTATGATGCATTATTTCTTCTCGTAAAGTGTTTCCAATTCATTCGTATTTGTCTTTACTCTGCAACACTGTATTTCCTTATAACGTGGTATTCTTACATATTCTTTCGAGAGAAAACTCTCCTGTGCCTTCTCTTTTGAGGCTACACGCTTAGACATACATGCAACACCAAAGCTTTTCGATTTACAACGTGTTGTTTAGGAAATACAAGATAATTTAGCAAGATGCGGGATTTCCATAAAACGTGGTTTTCTGACAAATTTTGACGAAAGAAAATTCTCCTGTGGGTTCTCTTTTGAGGCTACCCACTTAGACGTACACGCTACAGCAAATCCTTTCGAGTTACAACGTGTTGTTTAGGAGAAACAAGCTAATTTTGTACGATGCGTTATTTCTTCTCCTACAGTGTTTCCAATACGTACGTATTTGTCTTTACTCTGCATCACTGTATTTCCTTCTAACGTGGTATGCTTACATATTCTTTAGAGAGAAAACTCTCCTGTGCCTACTCTTTTGAGGCCACACGCTTACCAATACACGCAACACCAAAGCTTTTCGAGTTACGACGTGTTGTTTAGGAAAAACAAGATCATTTCGCACGATGGCGGATTTCCTTAAAACGTGGTTTTCTGACAAATTTTCACGAACGAAAATTCTCCTGTGGGTTCTGTTTTGAGGCTACACATATAGACGTGCACGCCACACCAAATCTTTTCGAGTTACAACGTGTAGTTTAGGAGATACAAGTTAATTTTTACGATGCGTTATTTCTTCTTGTAATGTGTTTCCAATACGAACGTATTTTTCTTTACTCTGCAACACTGTATTTCCTTATAACGTGGTATTCTTACATATTCTTTCGAGAGAAAACTCTCCTGTGCTTTCTTTTGAGGCTACACGGTTAGACATACATTCAACACCAAAGCTTTTCGAGTTCCAACGTGTTATTTAGGAAAAACAAGATGATTTCGCACGATGCAGGATTTCCTTAAAACGTGGTTTTCTGACAAATTTTGACGAAAGAAAATTCTCCTGTGGATTCTCTTTCGAGGCTACACATTTAGAAGTACATGCCACACCAAATCCTTTCGAGTTACAACGTGTTGTTAAGGAGATACAAGCTAATTTTGTGTGATGCTTTATTTCTTCTCGTAAAGTGTTTCCAATACATACGTATTTGTCTTTACTCTGCAACACTGTTTTTCCTTATAACGTGGTATTCTTACATATTCTTTCGAGAGAAAACTCTCCTGTGCCTTCTCTTTTGAGGCTACACGCTTAGACATACAGGCAAACCAAAGCATTTCGTGTTACAACGTGTTGATTAGGAAAAATAAGATAATTTCGCACTATGCGGGATTTCCTTAAAACGTGGTTTTCTGACAAATTTTGACGAAAGAAAATTCTCCTGTTGGTTCTCTTTTGAGGCTACACGTATAGACATACACGCCACACCAAATCTTTTCGAGTTACAACGTGTTGTATAGGAGATATAAGCTAATTTTGTATGAAGCGTTATTTCTTCTCGTAAAGTGTTTCCAATACATATGTATTTGTCTTTACTCTGCAACACTGTATTTCTTTATAACGTGGTATTCTTACATATTCTTTCGAGAGAAAACTCTCCTGTCCCTTCTCTTTTGATGCTACACGCTTAGACATACACGCAACACCAAAGCTTTTTGAGTTACAACGTGTTGTTAAGGAAAAACAAGATAATTCCGCACGATGCGGGATTTCCATAAAACGTGGTTTTTAACAAATTTTTACGAAAGAAAATTCTCCTGGGGGTTCTCTTTTGAGGCTACACATTTAGACGTACACGCCACACCAAATCATTTCGAGTTAAAACGTGTTGTTTAGGAGATACAAGTTAATATTGTAAGATGCGTTATTTCTTCTCTAAAGTGTTTCTAATACGTAAGTATTTGTCTTTACTCTGCAACACTGTATTTCCTTATAACGTGGTATGCTTACATATTCTTTCGAGAGAAAACTCTCCTGTGCCTACTCTTTTGAGGCTACACGCTTACCCATCCACGCAACACCAAAGCTTTTCGAGTTACGAAGTGTTGTTTAGGAAAAACAAGATAATTTCGCATGATTCCGGATTTCATTAAAACGTGGTTTTCTGAAGATTTTTGACGAAAAAAAATTCTCCTGTAGGTTCTCTTTTGAGGCTACACGTTTAGACGTACACGCCACACCAAATCCTTTCGAGATACAATGTGTTGTTTAGGAGATACAAGCTAATTTTGTATGATGCTTTATTTCTTCTCATAAAGTGTTTCCAATATTTACATATTTGTCTTTACTCTGCAACACTGTATTTCCTTATAACGTGTTATTCTTACATATTCTTTCGAGAGAAAACTCCCCTGTGCCTTCTCTTTTGAGGCTACACGCTTAGACATACAGGCAAAACCAAAACATTTCGTATTACAACGTGTTGATTAGGAAAAATAAGATAATTTCGCACGATGCGGGATTTCCTTAAAACATGGTTTTCTCACAAATTTTGACAAAGAAAATTCTCCTGTCGGTACTCTTTTGAGGCTACATGTTTAGACGTACACGCCACACCAAATTGTTTTGAGTTACAACATGTTGTTTAGGTGATATAAGCTAATTTTGTACGAAGTGTTATTTCTTCTCATAAAGTGTTTCCAATACATACGTATTTGTCTTTACTCTGCAAAACTTTATTTCCTTATAACGTGGTATTCTTACATATTCTTTTGAGAGAAAACTCTTCTGTGCATTGTCTTTTGAAGCTACACGCTTAGATACACGCAACACCAAAGCTTTTCGCGTTGCAACTTGTTGATTAGGAAAAACATGATAATTTCGCATGATGCGGGATTTCCTTAAAACGTGGTTTTCTGACAAATTTTGAAGAAAGAAAATTCTCCTGTGGGTTCTCATTGAGGCTATACGTTTAGACGTACACGCCACACCAAATCTTTTCGAGTTACAACGTGTTGTTTAGGAGATAGAACCTAATTTTGTACGATGCGTTATTTCTTCTTGTAAAGTGTTTCCAATACGTACATATTTGTCTTTACTATGCAACACTGTATTTCCTTATAACGTGGTATTCTTACATATTCTTTCGGGAGAAAACTCTCCTGTGCCTTCTCTTTTGAGGCTACACGCTAAAACATACACGCAACACCAAAGCTTTTCGAGTTAAAACATGTTGTTTAGGAAAAACAAGATAATATCGCACGATGTGGGATTTCCTTAAAACGTGGTTTTTTGAAAAAATTTTGACGAAAGAAAATTCTCCTTTAGGTTCTGTTTTGAGGCCACACATTTAGAAGTACATGCCACACCAAATCTTTTCGAATTACAACGTGTAGTTTAGGAGATACAAGCTAATTTTTATGATGCATTATTTCTTCTTGTAAATTGTTTCCAATATGTTCGTATTTTTCTTTACTCCGCAACACTGTATTTCCTTATAACGTGATATTCTTACATATTCTTTCGAGAGAAAACTCTCCTGTGCTTTCTTTTGAGGCTACACGCTTAGACATATATGCAACACCAAAGCTTTTCGAGTTCCTACGTGTTGTTTAGGAAAATCAAGATAATTTCTCATGATGCGGGATTTCCTTAAAACGTGGTTTTCTGACAAATTTTGACGAAAGAAAATTCTCCTGTGGATTCTCTTTTGAGGCTACACATTTAGGAGTACATGCCACACCAAATCCTTTCGAGTTACAACGTGTTGTTAAGGAGATACAAGCTAATTTTGTGTGATGCTTTATTTCTTCTCGTAAAGTATTTAGAATACGTACTTATTTGTCTTTACTCTGCAACACTGTATTTCTTTATAACGTGGTATTCTTACATATTCTTTCGAGAGAAAACTCTCCTGTGCCTTCTCTTTTGAGGCTCCACGCTTACACATACAGGCAAAACCAAAGCATTTCATGTTACAACGTGTTGATTAGGAAAAATAAGATAATTTCCCACTATGCGGGATTTCCTTAAAACGTGGTTTTCTGACAAATTTTGACGAAAGAAAATTCTCCTGTTGGTTCTCTTTTGAGGCTACACGTATAGACGTACACGCCACACCAAATCTTTTCGAGTTACAACGTGTTGTATAGGAGACATAAGCTAATTTTGTATGAAGCGTTATTTCTTCTCGTAAAGTGTTTCCAATACGTACGTATTTGTCTTTACTCTGCAACACTGTATTTCCTTATAACGTGGTATTCTTACATATTCTTTCGAGAGAAAACTCTCCTGTGCCTTCTCTTTTGATGCTACACGCTTAGACATACACGCAACACCAAAGCTTTTCGAGTTACATCTTATTGTTTAGGAAAAACAAGATAATTCCGCACGATGCGGCATTTCCATAAAACATGGTTTTTGACAAATTTTGACGAAAGAAAATTCTCCTGTGGGTTATCTTTTGAGGCTACACATTTAGACGTACATGCCACACCAAATCTTTTCGAGTTACAACGTGTTGTTTAGGAGATACAAGTTAATATTGTACGATGCGTTATTTCTTCTCTTAAAGTGTTTCCAATACGTAAGTATTTGTCTTTACTCTGCAACACTGTATTTCCTTATAATGTGGTATGCTTACATATTCTTTCGAGAGAAAACTCTCCTGTGCCTTCTCTTTTGAGGCTACACGCTTACCCATACATGCAACACCAAAGCTTTGCGAGTTACGAAGTGTTGTTTAGATAAAACAAGATAATTTCGCATGATTCCGGATTTCCTTAAAACGTGGTTTTCTGACAAATATTGACGAAAGATAATTCTCCTGTGGGTTCTCTTTTGAGGCTACACGCTTAGACGTACAGGCAAAACCATAGCATTTCGTGTTACAACGTGTTGATTTGGAAAAATAAGATAATTTCGCAAGATGCAGGATTTCCTTAAAACATGGTTTTCTGAAAAATTTTGACGAAAGAAAATTCTCCTGTTGGTTCTCTTTTGAGGCTACACGTATAGACATACATGCCACACCAAATCTTTTCGAGTTACAACGTGTTGTATAGGAGATATAAGCTAATTTTGTACAAAGCGTTATTTCTTCTTGTAAAGTGTTTCTAATACGTATGTATTTGTCTTTACTCTGCAACACTATATTTCCTTATAACGTGGTTTTCTTACATATTCTTTCGAGAGAATACTCTCCTGTGCCTTCTCTTTTGAGGCTACACGCTTAGACATACACGCAACACCAATGCTTTTCGAGTTACGACGTGTTGTTTAGGAAAAACAAGATAATTTCGCAAGATGCAGGATTTCCTTAAAACGTGGTTTTCTGACAAATTTTGACGAAAGAAAATTCTCCTGTGGTTTCTGCTTTGAGGCTACACGTTTACACGTACACGCCACACCAAATCTTTTCGAGTTACAATGTGCTGTTTAGGAGATACAAGCTAATTTTGTAAGATGAGTTATTTCTTTTCGTAAAGTGTTTCCAATATGTACATATTTGTCTTTACTCAGCAACACTGTATTTCCTTATAAGGTGGTATTCTTACGTATTCTTTCGAGAGAAAACTCTCCACTGTGTTCTCTTTTGAGGCTACACGCTTAGACATACACGCAACACCAAAACTTTTTGAGTTACAACATGTTGTTTAGGAAAAACAAGATGATTTCGCACGATGTGGGATTTCCTTAAAACGTGCTTTTCTGACAAATTTTGACGAAAGAAAATTCTCCTGTGGGTTCTCTTTTGAGGCTACACGTGTATAAGTACACGTCACACCAAATCTTTTCGAGTTACAACGTGTTGTTTAGGAGATACAATCTAATTTTTGCGATGCGTTATTTCTTCTTGTAAAGTTTTTCCAATAAGTACATATTTGTCTTTACTCTGCAACACTGTATTTCCTTATAACGTGGTCTTCTTACATATTATTTCGAGAGAAAACTCTCCTGTGCATTCTCTTTTGAGGCTACATGCTTACACATACACAAAACACCAAAGCTTTTTGCGTTACAATGTGTTGATTAGGAAAAGCAGGATAATTTCGCACGATGCGGGATTTCCTTAAAACGTGGTTTTCTGACAAATTTTGACGAAAGAAAATTCTACTGTGAGTTCTCTTTTGAGGCTACACGTTTAGACCTACACGGCACACCAAATATTTTCGAGTTACAACGTCTTGTTTAGGAGATACAAGCTAAGTTTTTAAGATGTGTGATTTCTTCTCATAAAGTGTTTCCAATACTTATGTATTTGTTATTACTCTGCAACACTGTATTTCCTTATAACGTGGTATTCTTACACATTCTATCGAGAGAAAACTCTCCTGTGCGTTCTCTTTTGAGGCTACACGCTTAGACATACACGTAACACCAAAGCTTTTCGAGTTACAACGTTTTGTTTAGGAAAAACAAGATAATATCGCACGATACGTGATTTCCTGAAAACGTGGTTTTCAGACAAATTTTGACTAAAGAAAATTCTCCTGTGGGCTCTCCTTTGAAGCTACACATTTAGACAAAAAACGCCACACCAAATCTTTTCGAGTTTCGACGTGTTGTTTAGGAGATACAAGCTAATTTTGTACGATGCATTATTTCTTCTTGTAAAGTGTTTCCAAAACATATGTATTTGTTTTTATTTTGCAACAATGTGTTTCCTTATAACGTGGTATTCTTACATATTCTTTCAAGAGAAAACTCTCCTGTGCGTTCTCTTTGAGGCTACACGCTTAGACATATACGCAACACCAAACCTGTTTGAATTACAACGTGTTGTTTAGGAAAAACAAGATAATTTCGCAAGATGCAGGATTTCCTTAATATGTGGTTTTCTGACAAATTTTGACGAAAGAAAATTCTCCTGTGGGTTCTCTTTTGAGGCTACATGTTTAGACGTACACGCCACACCAAATCTTTTCGAGTTACAACGTGTTGTTTAGGAGATACAAGCTAATTTTGTAAGATGCGTTATTTTTTCTTGTATAGTGTTTCAAATACGTAATTATTTGTCTTTACTCTGAAACACTGTATTTTCTTATAAAGTGGTATTCTTACCTATTCTTTCGAGAGAAAACTCTCCTGTGCATTCTCTTTTGAGGCTACACGCTTAGACATAGATGCCACACCAAATCTTTTCGAGTTACCACGTGTTGTTTAGGAGATACAAGCTAATTTTATATGATGCGTTATTTCTTCTCGTAAAGTGTTTCCAATATATACGTATTTGTCTTTATTCTGCAACACTATATTTCCTTATAACGTGGTATTCTTACATATTCTTTCAAGAGAAAACTGTCCTGTGCCTTCACTTTTGAGGCTACACGCTTAGACATACACGCAACACCCAAGCTTTTTGAGTTACAACGTGTTGTTTTGGAAAAACAAGATAATTTCGCACGATGCGGGATTTCCTTAAAACATGATTTTCTGAAAAATTTTGACGAAAGGAAATTCTCCTTCGGGTTCTCTTTTGAGGTGACACGTTTAGACGTACACGCCACACCAAATCTATTCGAGTTACATCGTGTTGTTTTGGATATACAAGCTAATTTTATACGATGCGATATTTCTTCTCGTAAAGTGTTTCCAATATGTATGTATTTGTCTTTACTCTGCAACATTGTATTTCCTCATAAAGTGGTATTCTTACATATTCTTTCTTTCGAGCGAAAACTCTCCTGTGCCTTCTCTTTTGAGGCTACATGCTTACACATACACAAAACACCAAATCTTTTCGAGTTACAACATGTTGTTTAGGAAAAACAAGATAATTTCGCACGATGCAGGATTTCCTTAAAACGTGGTTTTGTGACAAATTTTGACGAAAGAAAATTCTCCTGTGGGTTCTCTTTTGAGGCTACATGTTTAGACGTACATGCCACACCAAATATTTTCGAGTTACAACGTGTTGTTTAGGAGATACCAGCTAATATTGTAAGATGCGTTATTTCTTCTCGTATAATGTTTCAAATACGTAATTATTTGTCTTTACTCTGCAACACTGTATTTCCTTATAACCTCGTATTGTTACCTATTCTTTCAAGAGAAAACTCTCCTCTGCCTCTTCTTTTGAAGCTACACACTTAGACATACACGCAACACGAAAGCATTTCGAGTTACAACGTGTTGTTTAGGAATAACAAGATAATTTCGCATGTTGCAGTATTTCCTTAAAACTTGATTTTCTGAAAAATTTTGACGAAAGAAAATTCTCCTATGCGTTCTCTTTTGAGGCTACAAGTTTAGACGTACATGCCACACCAAATCTTTATGAGTAACAACGTGTTGTTTAGGAGATACAAGCTTATTTTGTACGATGCATTATTTCTTCTGGTAAAGTGTTTCCAATATGTAGGTATTTGTCTTTACTCTGCAACAATGTATTTCCTTATAACTTGGTATTCTTACATATTCTTTCAAGAGAAAACTCTCCTGTGCCTTCTCTTTTGAGGCTACAGGCTTAGACATACACGCAACACCAAAGCTTTTCGAGTTGCAACGTGTTGTTTAGGAATAACAAGATAATTTCACACGATGCGGGATTTCCTTAAAACGTGGTTTTCTGACAAACTTTTACGAAAGAAAATTCTCCTGTGGGTTCTCTTTTGAGGTGACACGTTTAGACGTACATGCCACATCAAATCCTTTCGAGTTACATCGTGTTGTTTAGGAGATACAAGCTAATTTTATACCATGCATTATTTCTTCTCCTAAAGTATTTACAATACGTTCCTATTTATCTTTACCTTGCAACACTGTATTTCCTTATAAGGTGGTATTCTTACATATTCTTTCGAGAGAAAACTCTCCTGTGTGTTCTCTTTTGAGGCTACATGCTTACACATACACAAAACACCAAAGCTTTTCGCATTGCAACGTGTTGATTAGGAAATACAAGATAATTTCGCACGATGCGTGATTTCCTTAAAACGTGGTTTTCTGACAAATTTTGACGAAAGAAAATTCTCCAGTGGGTTCTCTTTTGAGGCTACATGTTTAGACGTACATGCCACACCAAATCTTTTCGAGTTACAACGTGTTGTTTAGGAGATACAAGCTAATTTTTTACGATGAGTTATTTCTTCTCGTAAAGTGTTTACAATATATATGTATTTGTCTTTACTCTGCAACACTGTATTTCCTTATAACGTAATATTCTTACATATTCTTTCGAGATAAAACTCTCCTGTGCATTCTCTTTTGAGGCTACACGCTTAGACATACACGCAACACCAAATCTTTTCTAGTTACAGCATGTTGTTTACGAAAAACAAGAAAATTTTGCACCATGCGGGATTTCCTTAAAATGTGGTTTTCTGAAAAATTATGATGAAAGAAAATTCTCCTGTGTTTTCTCTTTTGAGGCTACAAGTTTAGATGTACACGCCACACCAAATCCTTTCGAGTTACCACGTGTTGTTTAGGAGATACAAGCTAATATTGTATGGTGCGTTATTTCTTCTCGTAAAGTGTTTCCAGTACGTAAGTATTTGTCTTTACTCTGCAACACTGTATTTCCTTATAACATGGTATTCTTACATTTTCTTTCGAGAGAAAACTCTCTTGTGCCTTCTCTTATGAGGCTACACACTTAGACATACACGCAACACCAAAGCTTTTCGAGTTACAACATGTTGTTTAGGAAAATGAAGATAATTTCTCACTATGCGGGATTTCCTTAAAACGTGGTTTTCTGACAACATTTGATGAAAAAAATTCTCCTGTGGGTTCTCTTTTGAGGCTACAAGTTTAGATGTACACACCACACCAAATCCTTTCGAGTTACAACGTGTTGTTTAGGAGATACAAACAAATTTTGTACTATGCGTTATTTCTTCTTGTAAAGTGTTTCCAAAACTTATGTATTTGTCTTTACTCTGCAACACTGTATTTCCTTACAACGTGGTATTCTTACATATTCTTTCGAGAGAAAACTCTCCTGAGCATTCTCTTTTGAGGCTACATGCTTACACACACATGCAATACCAAAGCTTTTCGCGTTACAATGTGTTGATTAGGAAAAACAAGATAATTTCGCACGATGAGGGATTTCCTTAAAACGTGGTTTTCTGACAAATTTTGACGAAAGAAAATTCTCTTGTGGGTTCTCTTTTGAGGCTATATGTTTAGACGTACACGCCACACCAAATCTTTTCGAGTTACAACGTGTTGTTTAGGAGATACAAGCTAATATTTACGATGCGTTATTTCTTCTTGTAATGTGTTTCCAATACGTACATATTTTCTTTACTCTGCAACACTGTATTTCCTTATAACGTGGTATTCTTACATATTCTTTCGAGAGAAAACTCTCCTGTGCATGCACTTTTGAGGCTACATGCTTAGACATACATGCAACAGCGAAGATTTTCGAATTACAACGTGTTGTTTAGGAAAAACAAGCTAATTTTGTACGATGCGTTATTTCTTCTCATAAAGTGTTTCCAATATGTACGTATTTGTCTTTACTCTGCAACACTGTTTTTCCTTATAAGGTGGTATTCTTACATATTCTTTCGATAGAAAACTCTCCTGTGCATTCTCTTTTGACGCTACACACTTAGTCATACACGCAACACCAAAGCTTTTCGCGTTACAACATGTTGATTAGGGAAAAAAAAGATAATTTCCTTAAAACGTGGTTTTCTGACAAATTTTGACAAAAGAAAATTCTCCTGTGGGTTCTGTTTTGAGGCTATACGTTTACACGTACACGCCCCACCAAATCCTTTTGAGTTACAACGTGCTGTTTAGGAGATGCAAGCTAATTTTGTATGATGCGTTATTTCTTTTCGTAAAGTGTTTCCAATAGGTACGTATTTGTCTTTACTCTGCAACACTGTATTTCGTTATAAAGTGGTATTCTTCCATATTCTTTCAAGAGAAAACTCTCCTGTGCGTTCTCCTTTGAGGCTACACGCTTTGACATACATGCAACACCGAAGATTTTCGCATTACAATGTGTTGATTAGGAAAAACAAGGTAATTTCGCACGATGCGGGATTTCCTTAAAACGTGGTTTTCTGACAATTTTGACGAAAGAAAATTCTCCTGTGGGTTCTCTTTATAGGCTACACGTTTAGACGTACACGCCACACCAAATCAATTCGAGTTACAACGTGTTGTTTAGAAGATACAAGCTAATTTTGTTCGATGCGTTATTTCTTCTCCTAAAGTGTTTCCAATAAGTACATATTTGTCTTTACTCTTCAACACTGTATTTCCTTATAAAGTTGTATTCTTACATATTATTTCGAGAGAAAGCTCTCCTGTGTGTTCTCTTTTGAGGCTACACGCTTAGACATACACGCAACACCAAAGCTTCTCGCGTTACAACATGTTGATTAGGAAAAACAAGATAATTTCGCACGATGCTGGATTTCATTAAAACGTGGTTTTCTGACAAATTTTGAAGAAAGAAAATTCTCCTATGGGTTCTCTTTAGAGGCTACACGTTTAGCCGTACACGACACACAAAATCATTTCGAGTTACAATGTGTTGTTTAGGAGATACATGCTAATTTTTTATGATGCTTTATTTCTTCTCGTAAAGTGTTTCCAATACGTATGTATTTGTCTTTACTCTGCAACACTGTATTTCCTTATAACGTGGTATTCTTACAAATTCTTTCGAGAGAAAACTCTCTTGTGCCTTCTCTTTTGAGTCTACACGCTTAGACATACAGGCAAAACCAAAGCATTTCGTGTTAAAACGTGTTGATTAGGAAAAATAAGATAATTTCGCACGATGCGGGATTTCCTTAAAACGTGGTTTTCTAAAAAAATTTGACGAAAGAAAATTCTCCTGTGGGTTCTCTTTTGAGGCTACAGGTTTAGACGTACACGCCACACAAATCTTTTCGAGTTACAACGTGTTGTATAGGAGATACAAGCTAATTTTGTACGAAGCTTTATTTCTTCTGGTAAAGTGTTTCCAATATGTACGTATTTGTCTTTACTCTGCAACACTGTATTTCCTTATAACGAGGTATTCTTTCATATTCTTTTGAGAGAAAACTCTCCTGTCCCTTCTCTTTTGAGGCAACATGCTTAGACATACAAGCAACAACAAACCTTTTCGAGTTACAACGTGTTGTTTAGGAAAAACAAGATAATTTCGCACGATGCGGGATTCCCTTAAAACGTGGTTTTCTCACATATTTTGAGGAAAGAAAATTCTCCTGTGGGTTCTCTTTTGAGGCTACATATTTAGACGTACATGCCACACCAAATCTTTTCGAGTTACAACGTGTTGTTTAGGAGATACAAGCTAATTTTCTAAGATGCGTTATTTCTTCTCATAAAGTGTTTCCAACACGTACTTGTTTGTCTTTATTCTGCTACAATGTATTTCCTTATAACGTGGTATTCTTACATATTCTTTCGAGAGAAAACTCTCCTGTGCATTCTCTTTTGAGGCTACACGCTTAGACATACACGCCACATCAAATCTTTTCGAGTTACAACGTGTTGTTAAGGAGATACAAGCTAATTTTGTACGATGCATTATTTCTCCTCGTAAAGTGTTTCCAATACATATGCATTTGTCTTTATTCTGCAACACTGTATTTCCTTATAATGTGGTATTCTTACATATTCTTTCGAGAGAAAACTCTCCTGTGCGTTCTCTTTGAGGCTACACGCTTAGATATACAAGCAACACCAAACCTGTTCGAGTTACAACATGTTGTTTAGGAAAAACAAGATAATTTCGCACGATGCGGGATTTCCTTAAAACGTGGTTTTCTGACAGATTTTGACTAAAGAAAATTCTCCTGTGGGTTCTCTTTTGAGGCTACACTTTTAGACGTACACGCCACACCAAATCTTTTTGAGTTACAACGGTTGTTTAGGAGATACAAGCTAATTTTGTACGATGCATTATTCCTTCTTGTAAAGTTTAAGTGTTTCCAATACATACATATTTGTCTTTACTCTGCAACACTGTATTTCATTATAACGTGGTATTCTTACATATTCTTTCGAGAGAAAACTCTCCTGTGCATTCTCTTTTGAGGCTACACGCTTAGACATACACGCAACAGCAAAGCTTTTCGAGTAACAACGTGTTGTTTAGGAAAAACAAGATAATTTCGCACAATGAGGGATTTCCTTAAAACGTGGTTTTCTGAAAAATTGTGACGAAAGACAATTCTTCTGTGGGTTCTCTTTTGAGGCTAGAGGCATAGACGTACACGCCACACCAAATCTTTTCGAGTTACAATGTGTTGTTTAGGAGATACAAGCTAATTTTGTACCATGCGTTATTTCTTCTCGTAAAGTATTTACAATACGTACCTATTTATCTTTACTCTGCAACACTGTATTTCCTTATAACGTGGTATTCTTACATATTCTTTCGAGACAAAACTCTCCTGTGCGTTCTCTTTTGAGTCTACACGCTTAGACATACATGCAAGACTAAAGCTTTTCGAGTTACAACTTGTAGTTTAGGAAAAACAAGATAATTTCGCACAATGCGGGATTTCCTTAAAATGTGGTTTTCTGACAAATTTGGACGAACGAAAATTCTCCTGTGGCTCTCTTTTGAGGCTACACGTTTAGATGTACACGCCACACCAAATCTTTTCGAGTTACAACGTGTTGTTTAGGAGATACAAGCTAATTTTCTAAGATGCGTTATTTCTTCTCATAAAGTGTTTCCAACACGTACTTGTTTGTCTTTATTCTGCTACAATGTATTTCCTTATAACGTGGTATTCTTACATATTCTTTCGAGAGAAAACTCTCCTGTGCATTCTCTTTTGAGGCTACACGCTTAGACATACACGCCACATCAAATCTTTTCGGGTTACAACGTGTTGTTTAGGAGATACAAGCTAATTTTGTACGATGCATTATTTCTTCTCGTAAAGTGTTTCCAATACATATGCATTTGTCTTTATTCTGCAACACTGTATTTCCTTATAATGTGGTATTCTTACATATTCTTTCGAGAGAAAACTCTCCTGTGCATTCTCTTTGAGACTACACGCTTAGACATACAAGCAACACCAAACCTGTTCGAGTTACAACATGTTGTTTAGGAAAAACAAGATAATTTCGCACGATGCGGGATTTCCTTAAAACGTGGTTTTCTGACAAATTTTGACAAAAGAAAATTCTCCTGTGGGTTCTCTTTTGAGGCTACACTTTTAGACGTACACGCCACACCAAATCTTTTTGAGTTACAACGGTTGTTTAGGAGATACAAGCTAATTTTGTACGATGCATTATTCCTTCTTGTAAAGTTTAAGTGTTTCCAATACATACGTATTTGTCTTTACTCTGCAACACTGTATTTCATTATAACGTGGTATTCTTACATATTCTTTCGAGAGAAAACTCTCCTGTGCATTCTCTTTTGAGGCTACACACTTAGACATACACGCAACAGCAAAGCTTTTCGAGTAACAACGTGTTGTTTAGGAAAAACAAGATAATTTCGCACAATGAGGGATTTCCTTAAAACGTGGTTTTCTGAAAAAAAAATGACGAAAGACAATTCTCCTGTGGGTTCTCTTTTGAGGCTACAGGCATAGACGTACACGCCACACCAAATCTTTTCGAGTTACATTGTGTTGTTTAGGAGATACAAGCTAATTTTGTACCATGCGTTATTTCTTCTCGTAAAGTATTTACAATACGTACCTATTTATCTTTACTCTGCAACACTGTATTTCCTTATAACGTGGTATTCTTACATATTCTTTCGAGACAAACCTCTCCTGTACATTCTCTTTTGAGTCTACACGCTTAGACATACACGCAAGACTAAAGCTTTTCGAGTTACAACTTGTAGTTTAGGAAAAACAAGATAATTTCGCACAATGCGGGATTTCCTTAAAATGTGGTTTTCTGACAAATTTGGACGAAAGAAAATTCTCCTGTGGCTCTCTTTTGAAGCTACACGTTTAGACGTACACGCCACACCATATATTTTCGAGTTACAACGTGTTGTATAGGATATACAAGCTAATTTTGTGCGATGTATTATTTTTTCTCATTAAGTGTTTCCAAAACATATGCATTTGTCTGTACTCTGCAACACTGTATTTCCTTATAACGTTGTATTCTTACATATTCTTTCGAGAGTAAACTCTCCTGTGTGTTCTCTTTTGAGGCTACACACTTAGACATACACGCAACACCAAAGCTTTTCGAGTTGCAAGTTGTTGTTTAGAAAAAACAATATAATTTCGCACGATGAGGGATTTCCTTAAGACGTGGTTTTCTGAAAAATTTTGACCAAAGAAAATTCTCCTGTGGGTTCTCTTTTGAGGCTACACGTTTAGATGTAAACGCCACACCAAATGTTTTCGAGTTACAACGTGTTGGTTAGGAGATACAAACTAATTTTGTACCATGCGTTATTTCTGCTACTAAAGTGTTTCCAATACGTACATATTTGTCTTTACTCTGCAACACTGTATTTTCTTATAACGTGGTATTCTTACATATTCTTTCGAGAGAAAACTCTCCTGTGCGTTCTCTTTTGAGGCTACACGCTTAGACATACACGCAACACCTAAGCTTTTCGAGTTACAACTTGTTGTTTAGGAAAAACAAGATAATTTCGCACAATGCGGGATTTCTTAAAAACGTGATTTCTGAAAAATTTTGACGAAAGAAAATTCTCCTGTGGGTTCTCTTTTGAGGCTACTCGTTTAGACGTACACGCCATAACAAATCTTTTCGAGTTACAAAGTGTTGTTTAGGAGATACAAGCTAATTTTGAACGATGCGTTATTTCTTCTCTAAAACTGTTTCCAATACGTACGTATTTGTCTTTACTCTGCAACACTGTATTTCCTTATAACGTGGTATTCTTACATATTCTTTCGAGAGAAACTCTTCTGTGTGTTCGCTTTTGAGGCTACATGCTTAGACATACACGCCACACCAAATCTTTTCGAGTTACAACGTGTTGTTTAGGAGATACAAGCTAATTTTTTACGATGCGTTATTTCTTCTTGTAAAGTGTTTCCAATATATACGTATTTGTCTTTATTCTGCAACACTGTATTTCCTTATAACGTGGTATTCTTAAATATTCTTTCAAGAGAAATCTCTCCTGTGCGTTCTCTTTTGATGCTACACGCTTAGACATACACGCAACACCAAAGCTTTTCGAGTTACAACGTTTTGATTAGGAAAAACAAGATAATATCGCACGATGCTGGATTTCCTTAAAACGTGGTTTTCTGACAAATTTTGACGAAAGAAAATTCTCCTGTGGGCTCTCTTTTGAGGCTACACGTTTAGACATAAACCCCACACCAAACCTTTTCGAGTTACGAAGTGTTGTTTAGGAGATACAAGCTAATTTTGTACCATGCGTTATTTCTTCTTGTAAAGTGTTTCCAAAACATATGTATTTGTTTTTATTCTGCAACACTGTGTTTCCTTATAACGTGGTATTCTTACATATTCTTTCGAGAGAAAACTCTCCTGTGCCTTCTCTTTTGAGTCTACACGCTTAGACATACACGCAACACCAAAGCTTTTCGAGTTACAACGTGTTGTTTAGGAAAAACAAGATAATTTCGCATGATGCGGGATTTCCTTAAAACGTGGTTTTCTGACAAATTTTGACGAAAGAAAATTCTCCTGTGGGCTCTCTTTTGAGGCTACACGTTTAGACGTACATGCCACACCAAATATTTTCGAGTTACAACGTGTTGTTTAGGATATACAAGCTAATTTTCTACGATGCGTTATTTCTTCTCATAAAGTGTTTCCAATACATACGTATTTGTCTTTACTCTGCAACACTGTATTTCCTTATAACGTGGTATTCTTACATATTCTTTTGAAAGTAAACTCTCCTGTGTGTTCTCTTTTGAGGCTACACACTTAGACATACACGCAACACCAAAGCTTTTCGAGTTGCTAGGTGTTGTTTAGAAAAAACAAGATAATTTCGCACGATGAGGGATTTCCTTAAAACGTGGTTTTCTGAAAAGTTTTGACCAAAGAAAATTCTCTTGTGGGTTCTCTTCTGAGGCTACACGTTTAGAAGTAAACGCCACACCAAATCCTTTCGAGTTACAACGTGTTGTTTAGGAGATAAAAGCTAAATTTGTACCATGCGTTATTTCTTCTACTAAAGTGTTTCCAATACCTACATATTTGTCTTTACTCTGCAACACTGTATTTTCTTATAACATGGCTTTCTTACATATTCTTTCGAGAGAAAACTCTCCTGTGTGTTCTCTTTTGAGGCTACACACTTAGACATACACGCAACACCAAAGCTTTTCGAGTTGCTAGGTGTTGTTTAGAAAAAACAAGATAATTTCGCACGATGAGGGATTTCCTTAAAACGTGGTTTTCTGAAAAGTTTTGACCAAAGAAAATTCTCTTGTGGGTTCTCTTCTGAGGCTACACGTTTAGAAGTAAACGCCACACCAAATCCTTTCGAGTTACAACGTGTTGTTTAGGAGATAAAAGCTAAATTTGTACCATGCGTTATTTCTTCTACTAAAGTGTTTCCAATACCTACATATTTGTCTTTACTCTGCAACACTGTATTTTCTTATAACATGGCTTTCTTACATATTCTTTCGAGAGAAAACTCTCCTGTGTGTTCTCTTTTGAGGCTACACGCTTAGACATACACGCAACACCTAAGCTTTTCGAGTTACAACTTGTTTAGGAAAAACTAGATAATTTCGCACAATGCGGGCTTTCTTAAAAACGTAATTTCTGAAAAATTTTGACGAAAGAAAATTCTCCTGTGGGTTCTCTTTTGAGGTTAACGTTTAGACGTACATGCCATACCAAATCTTTTCAAGTTACAACGTGTTGTTTAGGAGATATGAGCTAATTTTGAACGATGCGTTATTTCTTCTCTAAAAGTGGTACCAATACGTACGTATTTGTCTTTAGTCTGCAACACTGTATTTCCTTACAACGTGGTATTCTTCCATTTTCTTTCGAGAGAAAACTCTCCTGTGTGTTCTCTTTTGAGGCTACATGCTTAGACATACACGCAACACCAAAGCTTTTCAAGATACAACGTGTTGTTTAGGAAAAACAAGAAAATTTCGCACGATGCGGGATTTCCTTGAAACGTGGTTTTCTGACATATTTTGACTAAAGAAAATTCTCCTGTGGGTTCTCTTTTGAGGCTACACATTTAGACGTACATGCCACACCAAATCTTTTCGAGTTACAACGTGTTGTTTAGGAGATACAAGCTAATATTTTAAGATGCGTTATTTATTCTCATAAAGTGTTTCCAATATGTACTTGTCTTTACTCTGCAACGCTGTATTTCCATATAACGTGGTATTCTTACATATTTTTTCGAGAGAAAACTCTCCTGTGCGTTTGCTTTTGTGGCTACACTCTTAGACATACACGCCACACCAAATCTTTTCGAGTTACAACGTGTTGCTTAGGAGATACAAGCTAATTTTTTACGATGCGTTATTTCTTCTTGTAAAATGTTTCCTATATGTACGCATTTGTCTTTACTCTGCAACACTGTATTTCCTTATCACGTGGTATTCTTACATATTCTTTATAAGAAACCTCTCCTGTGCCTTCCCGTTTGAGGCTACACTCTTAGACATACATGCAACACCAAAGCTTTTCGAGTGACAACGTATTGTTAAGATAAAACAAGATAATTTCGCACAATGCATGTTTTCTTAAAAACGTGATTTCTGAAAAATTTTGACGAAAGAAAATTCTCCTGTCAGTTCTCTTTTGAGGCTACACGTTTAGACGTACACGCCACACCAAATCTTTTCGAGTTACAACGTGTTGTTTTGAAGATACAAGCTAATTTTGTAAGATGCGTTATTTTTTCTTGTATAGTGTATGAAATACGTAATTATTTGTCTTTGCTCTGCAACACTGTATTTCCTTATAACGTGGTATTCTTACCTATTCTTTCGAGAGAAAACTCTCCTGTGCGATCTCTTATGAGGCCACACGTTTAGACATACACGAAACACCAAAGCTTTTCGAGTTTCAACGTGTTGTTTAGGAAAAACAAGATAATTTCGACAGATGCGTGATTTCCTTAAAACGTGGTTTTCTGAAAAAATTTGATGAAAGAAAATTCTCCTGTGGGTTCTCTTTTGAGGCTACACATTTAGTTGTAAACGCCACACCAAATATTTCGAGTTACAACGTGTTGTTTAGGAGACACAAGCTAATTTTGTACCATGCGTTATTTCTTCTCATAAAGTGTTTCCTATATGTACGTATTTGTCTTTACTCTGCAACAATGTATTTCCTTATAACGTGGTATTTGTACATATTCTTTCGAGAGAAATCTTTGCTGTGCCTTCTCTTTTGAGGCTACATGCTTAGACATACATGCAACACCAAAGCTTTTCCAGTTACAACGTATTGTTAAGAAAAAACAAGATTATTTCGCACAGTGCGGGATTTCCTAAAAACGTGATTTCTGAAAAATATTGACGAAAGAAAATTCTCCTGTGGGTTCTCTTTTGAGACTACACGTTTAGACGTACACGCCACACCAAATCTTATCGAGTTGCAACGTGAAGTTTAGGAAAAACATGATAATTTCGCACTATGTGGGATTTCCTTAAAACGAGGTTTTCTGACAAATTTTGACCAAAGAAAATTCTCCTGTGGGTTCTCTTTTGAGGCTATACGTTTAGATGTAAACACCAAACCAAATCTTTTCGAGTTACAACGTGTTGTTTAGGAAATACAAGCTAATTTTTTACGATGCATTATTTCTTCTCGTAAATTGTTTCCAATATGTATGTATTTGTCTTTACTTTGCAACACTGTATTTCCTTATAACGTGGTATTCTTACATATTCTTTCGAGAGAATACTCTCCTGTGCGTTCTCCTTTGAAGCTACACGCTTAGACATACATGCAACACCAAAGCTTTTTGAGTTACGTGTTGTTTAGGAAAAACAAGATAATTTCGCACAATTCGTGATTTCCTTAAAACGTGGTTTTCTGAAAAATTTTGACGAAAGAAAATACTCCTGTTGGTTCTCTTTGAGGCTACACGTTTAGATGTAAACGTCACACCAAATATTTTCGAGTTACAAAGTGTTGTTTAGGAGATACAAGCTAATTTTTACCATGTGTTATTTCTTCTCATAAAGTGTTTCCTATACGTACTTATTTGTCATTACTCTGCAACACTGTATTTCCTTATAACGTGGTGTTCTTACATATTCTTTCGAGAGAAAACTCTCCTGTGCATTCTGTTTTGAGGCTACACGCTTACACATACACGCAACACCAAAGCTTTTCAAGTTACAACGTGTTGGTTAAGGAAAACAAGATAATTTCGCACGATGCGGGATTTCCTTAAAACTTGGTTTTCTGACATATTTTGACGAAAGAAAATTCTCCTGTGGGTTCTCTTTTGAGGCTACATGTTTAGACGTACACGCCACACCAACTCGTTTCGAGTTACAACGTATTGTTTAGTAGATACGAGCTAATATTGAACGATGCGTTATTTCTTCTCTAAAAGTGTTTCCAATACGTACATATTTGTTTTTACTCTGCAAAACTGTATTTTCTTATAATGTGGTATTCTTACATATTCTTTCGAGAGAAAACTCTCTTGTGCCTTCTCTTTTGAGGCTACACGCTTAGACATACAAGCAACACCAAAGCTTTTCGAGTTACAACTTTTTGTTTAGGAAAATGAAGATAATTTCTCACGATGCGGGATTTTCTTAAAACGTGGTTTTCTGACAACTTTTGACGAAACAAAATTCTCCTGTGGGTTCTCTTTTGAGGCTACCCGTTTAGACGTACATGCCGCAGCAGATCTTTTCGAATTACCACATGTTCTTTAGGAGATAGAAGCTAATTTTGAACGATGCTTTATTTCTTCTCATAAAGTGTTTCCAATACCTATGTATTCGTCTTTACTCTGCAACACTGTATTTCCTTATAACGTGGTATTCTTACATATTCTTTCAAGAGAAAACTCTCCTCTGCATTCTCTTTTGAGGCTACACGCTTAGACATACACGCAACACCAAAGCTTTTCGAGTTACAACGTGTTGTTTAGGAAAAACAAGATAATTTCGCACGATGCGGTGTTTCGTTAAAACGTGGTTTTCAGACAAATTTTGACCAAAGAAAATTCTCCTGTGGGTTCTCTTTTGAGGCTACACATTTAGACGTACACGCCACATCAAATCTTTCCGAGTTACAACGTGTTGTTTAGGAAAAAACGAGATAATTTCGCACAATGAGAGATTTCCTAAAAACGTGATTTCTGAAAATTTTTGACGAAAGAAAATGCTCCTGTGGGTTCTCTTATGAGGCTACATGTTTAGACGTACACGCCACACCAAATCTTTTCGAGTTACAACTTGTTCTTTAGGAGATACAAGCTAATTTTGTACAGTGCGTTATTTCTTCTCGTAAAGTATTTACAATACGTACCTATTTATCTTTACTCTGCAACACTGTATTTCCATATAACGTGGTATTCTTACATATTCTTTCGAGAGAAAAACTCTCCTGTGCATTCTGTTTTGAGGCTACACGCTTACACATACACGCAAAACCAAAGCTTATCGAGTTACAACGTGTTGTTTAGGAAAAACAAGATAATTTCGCACGATGCGGGATTTCATTAAAACGTGGTTTTCTGACAAATTTTGACGAAAGAAAATTCTCCAGTGGGTTCTCTTTTGAGGCTACACGTTTAGACATACACGCCACACCAAATCATTTCGAGTTACAAGGTGTTGTTTAGGAGATACAAGCTAATTTTTTACGATGCGTTATTTCTTCTCATAAAGTGTTTCCAATAATCATGTATTTGTCTTTACTCTGCAACACTGTATTTCCTTATAACATGGTATTCTTACATATTCTTTCGAGAGAAAACTCTCCAGTGCGTTCTCATTTGAGGCTACACGCTTAGACATACACCAACACCAAAGCTTTTCGAGTTACAACATGTTGTTTAGGAAAAACAAGATAATTTTGCAAGATGCGGGATTTCCTTAAAACGTTGTTTTCTGAAAAATTTTGACGAATGAAAATTCTCCTGTGGGTTCTCTTTTGAGGCTACACGTGTAGACGTACATGCCACATCAAAACTTTTCGAGTTACAACGTGTTGTTTAGGAGATACAAGCTAATTTAGTACGATGCCTTATTTCTTCTCATAAAGTGTTTCCAATAAGTATGTATTTATCTTTACTCTGCAACACTGTATTTCCTTATAACGTGGTATTCTTACATATTCTTTCGAGAGAAAACTCTCCTGTGCCTTCTCTTTTGAGGCTACACACTTAGACATACACGCAACACCAAAGCTTTTCGAGTTACGACATGTTGTTTAGGAAAAACAAGATAATTTCGCTCGATGCGGGATTTCCTTAAAACGTGGTTTTCTGACAAATTTTGACGAAAGAAAATTCTCCTGTATGTTCTCTTTTGAGGCTACATGTTTAGACATACACGCCACAGAGAATATTTTTGAGTTACAACGTGTTGTTTAGGAGATACAAGCTAATTTTGTACGATGCGTTATTTCTTCTCTTAAAGTGTTTCCAATACATACGTATTTGTCTTTACTCTGCAACACTGTATTTCCATATAACGTGCTATTCTTACATATTCTTTCGAGAGAAAACTCTCCTGTGCATTCTGTTTTGAGGCTACATGTTTAGACATACATGCAACACCAAAGCTTTTCGAGTTGCAACGTGTTGTTTAGGAAAAACAAGATAATTTCGCACGGTGCGGGATTTCCTTAAAACGTGGTTTTCTTAAAAAAATTTTGACGAAAGAAAATTCTCCTGTGGGTTCTCTTTTGAGGCTACACGTTTAGATGTAAACGCCACACCAAATCTTTTCGAGTTACAAAATGTTGTTTAGGAGATACAAGCTAATTTTGTACAGTGTGTCATTTCTTCTTGTAAAGTGTTTCCAATACATCCGTATTTTTCTTTATTCTGCAACACTGTATTTCCTTATAACGTGGTACTCTTACATATTCTTTCGAGAGAAAACTCTCCTGTGCCTTCTCTTTTGAGGCTACAACCTTAAACATACATGCAACACCAAAGTTTTTCGAGTTACAATGTGTTCTTTAGGAAAAACAAAATAATTTCGCAGGATGCGGTATTTCACTAAAACGTGGTTTTCTGACAAATTTTGACGAAAGAAAATTCTCCTCTGGGTTCTCTTTTGAGGCTACACGTATAGTTATACACGCCACACCAAATCTGTTCGAGTTACAACTTGTTGTTTAGATGATACAAGCTAATTTTGTACGATGCATTATTTCTTCGGGTAAAGAGTTTCCTATACATAAGTATTTGTCTTTACTCAGCAACAGTGTATTTCCTTATAATGTGGTATTTTTACATATTCTTTGAAGAGAAAAATCTCCTGTGCCTTCTCTTTTGAGGCTACATGCTTAGACAAACATGCAACACCAAAGCTCTTCGAGTTACAAAGTGTTGTTTAGGAAAAACAAGATAATTTCGCACGATGAGGGATTTCCTTAAACGTGGTTTTCTGACAAATTTTGACGAAAGAAAATTTTCCTGTGGGTTCTCTTTTGAGGCTACACGTTTAGACGTACACGCTACACCAAATCTTTTCGAGTTACAACGTGTTGTTTAGGAGATAAAAGCTAATTTTGTAAGATGCTTTGTTTATTCTCATAAAGTGTTTCCAATACGTAAGTATTTGTCTTTACTCTGCAACATTGTATTTCCTTATAACGTGGTATTCTTACATATTATTTCGAAAGAAAACTCTCCTGTGCATTCGATTTTGATGCTACACGCTTAGACATACACGCAACACCAAAGCTTTTCGAGTTACAAGGTGTTGTTTAAGAAAAACAAGATAATTTCGCACGATGCGGGATTTCCTTAAAATGTGGTTTTCTGACAAGTTTTGACGAAAGAAAATTCTCCTGTCGTTTTCTTTTGAGGCTACATCTTTAGACGTACATGCCACACCAAATCTTTTCGAGTTACTACATGTGTGTTGTTTAGGAGATACAAGCTAATTTTGTACGATGCCTTATTTCTTCTTGTAAAGTTTAAATGTGACCAATATGTACGTATTTGTCTTTACTCAGCAACAACCTTATAACGTGGTATTCTTACATATTCTTTCGAGAGAAAACTCTCTTGTGCATTCTCTATTGAGGCTACACGCTTAGACATACACGCAACACCAAAGCTTTTCGAGTTACAATGTGTTGTTTAGGAAAAACAAGATAATTTCGCACGATGAGGGATTTCCGTAAAACGTGGTTTTCTCACAAATTTTGAGGAAAGAAAATTCTCCTCTGGGTTCTCTTTTGAGGCTACACGGTTAGACGTACATGCCACACCAAATCATTTCGAGTTACAACGTGTTGTTTAGGAGATACAAGCTAATTTTTTACGATGCATTATTTCTTCTCATGAAGTGTTTCCAATAGGTACGTATTTGTCTTTACTCTGCAACAATGTATTTCCTTATAACGTGGTATTATTACATATTCTTTCGAGAGAAAACTCTCCTGTGCCTTCTCTTTTGAGGCTACACGCTTAGACATACACGCAACACCAAAGCTTTTTGAGTTACAACGTGTTGTTTAGGAAAAACAAGATAATTTCGCAGGATGCGGGATTTCCATAAAACATGGTTTTCTGACAAATTTTGACGAAAGAAAATGCTCCTGTGGGTTCTCTTTTGAGCCTACATGTTTAGACATACACGCCACACCAAATCTTTCTGAGTTACAACGTGTTATTTAGGAAATACAAGCTAATTTTTTAAGATGCATTATTTCTTCTTTAAAGAGTTTCCAATATGTACATATTTGCTTCACTCTGCAACACTGTATTTCCTTATAACGTGGTATTCTTACATATTCTTTCGAGAGAAAACTCTCCTGTGCCTTCTCTTTTGAGGCTACACGCTTAGACATACACGCAATACCAAAGCTTTTTGAGTGACAACGTGTTGTTTAGGAAAAACAAGATAATATCACACGCTGCGGGATTTCCTTAAATGTGGTTTTCTGACAAATTTTGATGAAATAAAATTCTCCTGTGGGTTCTCAGTTGAGGCTACACGTTTAGACGTACACGTCACATCAAATCTTTTCTAGTTACAACTTGTTGTTTAGGAGATACAAGCTAATTTTTTACGATGCATTATTTCTTCTCGTAAAGTGTTTCCAATATGTACGTATTTGTCTTTACTCTGCAACACTGTATTTCCTTATAACGTGGTATTCTTACATATTCTTTCGAGAGAAAACTCTCCTGTGCCTTCTCTTTTGAAGCTACAAGCTTAGACATCCACGCAACACGAAAGGTTTTCGATTTACAACGTGTTGTTTAGGAAAAACAAGATAATTTAGCACGATGCGGTATTTCCTTAAAACGTGGTTTTTTGACAAATTTTGACAAAAGAAAATTCTCCAGTGGTTTCTCTTTTGAGGCTACACGTTTAGACGTACACTCCACACCAAATCTTTTCGAGTTACAACGTGTTGTTTAGGAGATACAAGCGAATTTTTTGCGAAGCGTTATTTCTTTTCCTAAAGTGTTTCCAATATGTACTTATTTGTCTTCACTCTGCAGCACTGTATTTCCTTATAACGTGGTATTCTTACATATTCATTCCAGAGAAAACTCTCCTGTGCCTTCTCTTTTGAAGCTACACGCTTAGACATACATGCAACACCAAAGCTTTTCGAGTGACAACGTGTTGTTTAGGAAAAACAAGATAATTTCGCACGATGCGGGATTTCCATAAAACATGGTTTTCTGACAAATTTTGACAAAAGAATATTCTCCTGTGGGTTCTCTTTTGAGGCTACACGTTTAGACGTACAAGCCACATCAAATCTTTCCGAGTTACAACGAGTTGTTTAGGAGATACAAGCTAATTTTGTACGATGCGTTATTTCTTCTTTAAAGTGTTTCCAATATGAATGTATTTGCTTTACTCTGCTACACTGTATTTCCTTATAACGTGGTATTCTTACATATTCTTTCGAGAGAAAACTCTTCTGTGCATTCTCTTTTGAGACTACACGCATAGACATACATGCAACACCAAAGCTTTTCGAGTGACAACGTGTTGTTTAGGAAAAACAAGATAATTTCGCAGGATGCGGGATTTCCTTAAAACGTGGTTTTCTGACAAATTTTGATAAAAGATAATTCTCCTGTGGGTTCTCTTTTGAGGCTACACGTTTAGACGTACACACCACACCAAATATTTTCGAGTTACAACGTGTTGTTTAGGAGATACAACCTAATTTTGTACGTTGCGATATTTCTTCTCATAAAGTGTTTCCAAAACGTACGTATTTTTCTTTATTCTGCAACACTGTATTTCCTTATAACGTGGTATTTTTACATATTCTTTCGAGAGAAAACTCTCCTGTGCGTTCTCTTTTGAGGCTACACGCTTAGACATACACGCAACACCATGCTCTTCGAGTTGCTACGTGTTGTTTAGGAAAAAATAGATAATTTCGCACAATGCGGGATTTCCTTCAAACGTGGTTTTCTGAAAAATTTTGACGAAAGAAAATTCTCCTGTGGGTTTTCTTTTGAGGCTACATGTTTAGATGTACACCCCACACCAAATCCTTTCGAGTTACAACGTGTTGTTTAGGAGATACAAGCTAATTTTGTACGATGCGCTATTTCTTCTCGTACAGTTTTTCCAATACGTACGTTTGTCTTTACTCTGCAACACTGTATTTTCTTATAACGTGGTATTTTTACATATTCTTTCGAGAGAAAACTCTCCTGTGCCTTCTCTTTTGAGGCTACACGCTTAGACATACACGCAACACCAAAGCTTTTCGAGTTACAACGTGTTGTTTAGGAAAAACAAGATATTTTTGCACGATGCTGGATTTTATTAAAACGTGGTTTTCTGAAAAATTTTGACGAAAGAAAATTCTCCTGTGGGTTCTCTTTTGAGGCTACACATTTAGATGTAAATGCCTCACCAAATCTTTTCGAGTTACAAGGTGTTATTTAGGAGATACAAGCTAATTTAGTACGATGCATTATTTCTTCTCGTAAACTGTTTCCAATATGTACATATTTGTCTTTACTCTGCAGCAGTGTATTTCCTTATAACATGTATTCTGACATATTCTTTCGAGAGAAAACTCTCCTGTGCCTTCTCTTTTGAGGCTACACACTTAGACATACACACAACACCAAAGATTTTCGCGTTACAAGGTCTTGTTAAGGAAAAACAAGATAATTTTGCACGATGCAATATTTCCTTAAAACGTGGTTTTCTGAAAAATTTTGACGAAAGAAAATTCTCCTGTGGGTTCTGTTTTGAGGATACACGTTTAGTTGTAAATGCCTCACCAAATCTTTTCAAGTTACAACGTGTTGTTTAGGAGATACAAGCTAATTTATTACAATGCATTATTTCTTCTCGTAAACTGTTTCCAATATGTACATATTTGTCTTTACTCTGCAACACTGTATTTCCTTATAACGTGGTATTCGTACATATTCTTTCGAGAAAAAACTCTCCTGTTCCTGCTCTTTTGAGGCTACAAGCTTAGACATACACCCAACACCAATTATTTTCGCGTTACATGGTCTTGTTTAGGAAAAACAAGATAATTTCGCAAGATGCGGGTATTCCTTAAAACGTCGTTTTCTGAAAAATTTTGACGAATGAAAATTCTCCTGTGAGTTCTCTTTTGAGGCTACACGTTTAGACGTACACGCCACATCAAAACTTTTCAAGTTACAACGTGTTGTTTAGGAGATACAAGCTAATTTATTACGATGCCTTATTTTTCTCATAAAGTGTTTCCAATAAGTATGTATTTGTCTTTACTCTGCAACACTGTATTTCCTTATAACATGGTATTCTTACATATTCTTTCGAGAGAAAACTCTCCTGTACCTTCTCTTTTGAGGCTACACACTTAGACACACATGAAACACCAAAGCTTTTCGAGTTACGACGTGTTGTTTAGGAAAAACAAGATAATTTCGCACGATGCGGGATTTCCTTAAAACGTGGTTTTCTGACAAATTTTGATGAAAGAAAATTCTCCTGTGTCTTCTCTTTTGAGGCTACATGTTTAGACGTACATGCCACAGCAAACATTTTTGAGTTACAACGTGTTGTTTAGGAGATACAAGCTAATTTTGTACGATGCATTAGTTCTTCTCTTAAAGTGTTTCCAATACATACGTATTTGTCTTTACTCTGCAACACTGTATTTCCATATAACGTGGTATTCTTACATATTCTTTCGAGAGAAAACTCTCCTGTGCATTCTGTTTTGAGGCTACACGCTTAGACATACATGCAACACCAAAGCTTTTCGAGTTGCAACTTGTTGTTTAGAAAAAACAAGATAATTTCGCACGGTGCGGAATTTCCTTAAAACGTGGTTTTCTTAAAAATTATGGCGAAAGAAAATTCTCCTGTGGGTTCTCTTTTGAGGCTACACGTTTAGGTGTAAATGCCACACCAAATCTTTTCGAGTTACAACGTGTTGTTTAGGAGATACAAGCTAATTTTGTAAGATGCGTTACTTCTTATTGTTAAGTGTTTCCAATACGTAAGTATTTGTCTTTACTCTGCAACACTGTATTTCCTTATAACCTGGTATTCTTGCATATTCATTCGAGAGGAAACTCTCCTGTGCGTTCTCTTTTGAGGCTACATGCTTAGACATACACGTAACACCAAAGCTTTTCGAGTTACAACGTGTTGTTTAGGAAAAACAAGATAATTTCTCACAATGCGGGATTTCCTAAAAATGTGATTTCTGAAAAATTTTGACGATAGAAAATTCTCCTGTGGGTTCTCTTTTGAGGCTACACGTTTAGACGTAAACGCCACACCAAATCCTTTCAAGTTACAACGTCTGGTTTAGGAGATACAAGCTAATTTTGAACGATGCGTTATTTTATCTCTAAAAGTGTTTCCAATACGTACGTATTTGTCTTTAGTCTGCAACACTGTATTTCCTTACAACGTGGTATTCTTACATCTTCTTTCGAGAGGAAACTCTCCTGTGCGTTCGCTTTTGAGGCTAGACGCTTAGACATACACGCAACACCAAAGTTTTTCAAGTTACCACGTGTTGTTTAGGAAAAACAAGATAATTTCTCACGATGCGGGATTTCCTTAAAACGTGGTTTTCTGAAAAAAATTTGACGAAAGAAAATTCTCCTGTGGGTTCTCTTTTGAGGCTACACGTTTAAATGTAAACACCACACCAAATCTTTTCGAGTTACAACGTGTTGTTTAGGAGATACAAGCTAATTTTGTACCATGCCTTATTTATTCTCGTTAAGTGTTTCCAATACGTAAGTATTTGTCTTTACTCTGCAACACTGTATTTCCTTATAACGTGGTATTCTTACATATTCTTTAGAGAGAAAACTCTCCTGTGCGTTCTCTTTTGAGGCTACACGCTTAGACATACACGCCACACGAAATCTTTTCAAGTGAAAACGTGCTGTTTAGGAAATACAAGCTAATATTGTACGATGCTTTATTTCTTCTCGTAAAGTGTTTCCAATACATATGTATTTGTCTTTATTCTGCAACAATGTATTTCCTTATAATGTGGTATTCTTACATATTCTTTCGAGAGATAACTGTCCTGTGCGTTCTCTTTTGAGGCTAAACACTTAGACATACACGCAACACCAAAGCTTTTCTAGTTACAACGTGTTGTTTAGGAAAAACAAGATAATTTCTCACGATGCTGGATTTCCTTAAAACGTGGTTTTCTGAAAAAATTTTGACGAAAGAAAATTCTCCACTGGGTTCTCTTTTGAGGCTACACGTTTAGATGTAAACACCACACCAAATCTTTTCGAGTTACAACGTGTTGTTTAGGAGATACAAGCTAATTTTGAACGATGCTTTATTTCATCTCTAAAAGTGTTTCCAATACGTACGTATTTGTCTTTAGTCTGCAACACTGTATTTCCTTAAAACGTAATATTCTTACATCTTCTTTCGAGAGAAAACTCTCCTGTGCGTTCGCTTTTGAGGCTACATGCTTAGACATACACGCAACACCAAAGCTTTTCAAGTTACAACGTGTTGTTTAAGAAAAACAAGAAAATTTCGCACGATGCGGTATTTCCTTAAAACGTGGTTTTCTGACATATTTTGACTAAAGAAAATTCTCCTGTGGGTTCTATTTTGAGGCTACACATTTAGCCGTACATGCCAAACAAATCTTTTCGAGTTACAACGTGTTGTTTAGGAGATACAAGGTAATTTTTTAAGAAGCGTTATTTCTTCTGGTAAAGTGTTTCCAATAGGTACCTATTTGTCTTTATTCTGCAACACTGTATTTCCTTATAACGTGGTATTCTTATATATTCTTTCTAGAGAAAACTCTCCTGTGCGTTCTCTTTAGAGGCCACACGTTTAGACATACACGCAACATGAATGCTTATCGAGTTACAACGTGTTGTTTAAGAAAAAGAGGATAATTTCGCACGATGCGGGATTTCCTTAAAACGTGGTTTCTGACAAATTTGGATGAAAGAAAATTCTCCTGTAGGTTCTCTTTTGAGGCTACACGTGTAGAGGTACGAGCCACACCAAATCTTTTCGATTTACAAAGTGTTGTTTAGGAGATACAAGCTAATTTTGTATGATGCGTTATTTCTTCTCTTAAAGAGTTTCCAATACGAAGGTATTTGTCTTTACTCTGCAACACTGTATTTCCTTATAATGTGGTGTTCTTACATATTCTTTGGAGAGGAAACTCTCCTGTGCGTTCTCTTTTGAGGCTACACGCTTAGACATACACGCAACAGCAATAATTTTCGAGTTACAACGTGTTGTTTAGGAAAAACAAGATAATTTTGCACGATTCAAGATTTCCTTAAATCGTGGTTTCTGACAAATTTTGATGAAAGAAAATTATCCTGTGGGTTCTCGTTTGAGGCTACACTTTCAGACGTACATGTCACACCAAATCCTTTTGAGTTACAACGTGTTGTTTAGGAGATACAAGCTAATTTTGTACGATGCATTATTTCTTCTCGTAAAGTGTTTCCAATATGTACTTATTTGTCTTTACTCTGCAAAATTTTATTTCCTTATAACGTGGTATTCTTACATATTCTTTCAAGAGAAAACTCTCCTGTGCCTTCTCTTTTGAGGCTCCACTCTTACACATACACGCAACACCAAAGGTTTTCGAGTTACAACATGTTGTTTAGGAAAAAGAAGATGATTTCACACGATGCGGGATTTCCTTAAAACGTGGTTTTCTGAAAAATTTTGAAGAAAGAAAATTCTCCTGTGGGTTCTCTTTTGAGGCTACACGTTTAGACGTACATGCCACACCAAATCTTTTCGAGTTACAACTTGTTGTTTAGGAGATACAAGCTAATTTTTTACGATGCGTTAATTCTTCTCGTAAAGTGTTTCCAATACATACATATTTGTCTTTACTCTGCAACATTGTATTTCCTTATAACGTGGTATTCTTTCATATTCTTTTGAGAGAAAAATATCCTGTGCGTTCTCTTTTGAGGTTACACGCTTAAACATACACGCAACACCAAAGCTTTTTGAGTTACAACGTGTTGTTTAGGAAAAACAAGATAATTTCTCACGATGCGAGATTTCCTTTAAACGTGGTTTCTGACAATTTTTGATGAATGAAAATTCTCCTGTTGGTTCTCTTTTGAGGCTACCCGTTTAGACGTACACGTCACACCAAATCCTTTCTAGTTACAACGTGCTGTTTAGGAGATACAAGCTAATTTTGTACGATGCATTATTTCTTCTCGAAAAGTGTTTCCAATATGGACTTATTTGTCTTTACTCTGCAAAATTGTATTTCCTTATAACGTGTTATTCTTACATATTCTTTCGAATGAAAACTCTCCTGTGCCTTCTCTTTTGAGGCTCCACTCTTACACATACACGCATCATCAAAGCTTTTCGAGTTACAACATGATGTTTAGGAAAAAGTAGATGATTTCGCACGATGCGGGATTTCCTTAAAACGTGGTTTTCTGAAAAATTTTGAAGAAAGAAAATTCTCCTGTGGGTTCTCTTTTGAGGCTACACGTTTAGACGTACAGGCCACACCAAATCTTTTTTTTAGTTACAACGTGTTGTTTAGGAGATACAAGCTAATTTTTTACGATGCGTTAATTCTTCTCGTAAAGTGTTTCCAATACGTACTTATTTGTCTTTACTCTGCCACATTGTATTTCCTTATAACGTGGTATTCTTAAATATTCTTTCGAGAGAAAACTATCCTGTGCGTTCTCTTTTGAGGTTACATGCTTAAACATACACGCAACACCAAAGCTTTTCGAGTTACTACGTGTTGTTTAGGAAAAACAAGATAATTTCGCACGATACGAGATTTCCTTAAAACGTGGATTCTGACAAATTTTGATGAAAGAAAATTCTCCTGTTGGTTCTCTTTTCAGGCTACACGTGTAGAAGTACATGTCACACCAAATCCTCCGCGTTACAACGTGTTTTTTAGGAGATACAAGCTAATTTTGAACGATGCATTATTTCTTCTCGTAAAGTGTTTCCAATATGTACTTATTTGTCTTTACTCTGCAAAATTGTATTGCTTTTTAACATGGATTCTTACATATTCTTTCGAGAGAAAACTCTCCTGTGCCTTCTCATTTGAGGCTCCACGCTTACACATACACGCATCATCAAAGCTTTTCGAGTTACAACATGCTGTTTAGGAAAAAGTAGATGATTTCGCACGATGCGGGATTTCCTTAAAACGTGGTTTTCTGAAAAATTTTGAAGAAAGAAAATTCTCCTGTGGGTTCTCTTTTGAGGCTACACGTTTAGACGTACAGGCCACACCAAATCTTTTTTTTAGTTACAACGTGTTGTTTAGGAGATACAAGCTAATTTTTTACGATGCGTTAATTCTTCTCGTAAAGTGTTTCCAATACGTACTTATTTGTCTTTACTCTGCCACTTTGTATTTCCTTATAACGTGGTATTCTTAAATATTCTTTCGAGAGAAAACTATCCTGTGCGTTCTCTTTTGAGGTTACATGCTTAAACATACACGCAACACCAAAGCTTTTCGAGTTACTACGTGTTGTTTAGGAAAAACAAGATAATTTCGCACGATACGAGATTTCCTTAAAACGTGGATTCTGACAAATTTTGATGAAAGAAAATTCTCCTGTTGGTTCTCTTTTGAGGCTACACGTGTAGAAGTACATGTCACACCAAATCCTCCGCGTTACAACGTGTTTTTTAGGAGATACAAGCTAATTTTGAACGATGCATTATTTCTTCTCGTAAAGTGTTTCCAATATGTACTTATTTGTCTTTACTCTGCAAAATTGTATTGCTTTTTAACATGGATTCTTACATATTCTTTCGAGAGAAAACTCTCCTGTGCCTTCTCATTTGAGGCTCCACGCTTACACATACACGCAACACCAAAGATTTTCGAGTTACAACATGTTGTTTAGGAAAAAGAAGATGATTTCGCACGATGTGGTATTTCCTTAAAACGTGGTTTTCTGAAAAGTTTTGACGAAAGAAAATTCTCCTGTGGGTTCTCTTTTGAAGTTACACGTTTAGACGTACACGACACACAAAATCTTTTCGATATACAATGTGTTGTTTACGAGATACAAGCTAATTTTGTACGATGCGTTATTTCTTCTTTTAAAGTGTTTCCAATAAGTACGTATTTTTCTTTACTCTGCAACACTGTATTTCCTTATAACGTGGTATTCTTACATATTCTTTCGAGAGAAACCTCTCCTTTGCGTTCTCTTTTGAGGCTACACGCTTAGACATACATGCAACAGCAAAGCTTTTCGAGTTACAAGGTGTTGTTTAGGAAAAACAAGATAATTGCGCACGATGCGAGATTTCCTTAAAACGTGGTTTCTGACAAATTTTGATGAAAGAAAATTCTCCTGTGGGTGCTCTTTTGAGGGTACACGTTTAGACCTACACGTCACACCAAATCTTTTCGAGTTACAATGTGTTATTTAGGAGATACAAGTTAATTTTGTATGATGCGCTATTTCTTCTCGTAAAGTGTTTCCAATACGTACTTATTTGTCTTTACTCTGCAAAATTGTATTTCCTTATAACGTGGTATTCTTACATATTCTTTCGAGACAAAACTCTCCTGTGCCTTCTCTTTTGAGGCTCCACGCTTACAAATACATGCACCACCAAAGCTTTTCGAGTTACAACATGTTGTTTAGGAAAAAGAAGATGATTTCGCAAGATGCGGGATTTCTTTAAAACATGGTTTTCTGAAAAATTTCGAGGAAAGAAAATTATCCTGTGGGTTCTCTTTTGAGGCTACACGTTTAGACGTACACGCCACACCAAATCTTTTCGAGTTACAACGTTTTGTTTAGGAGATACAAGCTAATTTTTTACGATGCATTATTTCATCTCCTAACGTGTTTCCAATACGTAAGTATTTGTCTTTACTCTGCAACACTGTATTTCCTTATAACGTTGTATTCTTACATATTCTTTCGAGAGAAACCTCTCCTGTGCGTTCTCTTTAGAGGTTACACGCTTAGACATACACGCAACACCAAAGCTTTTCGAGTTACATCGTGTTGTTTAGGAGAAACAAGATGACTTCGTACGATGGGGGATTTCCTTAAAACGTGGTTTTATGACAAATTTTGACGAAAGAAAGTTCTCCTGTGGGTTCTCTTTTGAGGCTACACATGTAGACGTACGAGCCACACCAAATCTTTTCGAGTTACAACGTGTTGTTTAGGAGATACAAGCAAATTTTGTACGATGCGTTATTTCTTCTTGTAAAGTGTTTCCAATACATACTTATTTGTCTTTACTCTGCAACACTGTATTTCCTTTTAAAGTGGTATTCTTACATATTCTTTCGAGGGAAATCTCTCCTGTGCGTACTCTTTTGTATCTACACACTTAGACATACACGCAACACCAAAGCTTTTCGAGTTACAACCTGCTGTTTAGGAAAAACATGATAATTTCGCACGATATGAGATTTTCTTAAAACGTTGTTTCTGACAAATTTTGATGAAAGAAAATTCTCCTGTTGGTACTCTTTTGAGGCTACACGTTTAGACGTAGACGTCACACCAAATCTTTCCGAGTTACAACGTGTTGTTTAGGAGATACAAGCTAATTTTGTAGGATGCATTATTTCTTCTCATAAAGTGTTTCCAATATGTACTTATTTGTCTTTCCTCTGCAAAATAATATTTCCTTATAACGTGGAATTCTTACATATTTTTTCGAGAGAAAACTCTCCTGTGCCTTCTCTTTTGAGGCTCCACTTACACATACACGCAACACCAAAGATTTTCGAGTTACAACATGTTGTTTTGGAAAAAGAAGATGATTTCGCATGATGCGGGATTTCTTTAAATCGTGGCTTTCTGAAAAATTTTGACGAAAGAAAATTCTCCTGTGGGTTCTCTTTTGAGGCTACACGTTTAGACGTATAGCCACACCAAATCCTTTTGAGTTACCACGTGTTGTTTAGGAGATAAAAGCTAATTTTGTACGATGCGTTATATCTTCTCATAAAGTGTTTCCAATACGTACGTATTTGTCTTTACTCTGCAACACTGTATTTCCTTATAACGTTGTATTCTTACATAATCTTTCGAGAGAAAACTCTTCTGTGCATTCTCTTTAGAAGTTACACGCTTAGACATACACGCAACACCAAAGATGTTCGAGTTACATCGTGTTGTTTAGGAAAAAGAAGATAATTTTGCACGATGCGGGATTTCCTTAAAACGAGTTATCCTGACAAATTTTGACGAAAGAAAGTTCTCCTGTGGGTTCTCTTTTGAGGCTACACGTGTAGACGTACGAGCTGCACCAAATCTTTTCCAGTTAAAACGTGTTGTTTAGGAGATACAAGCAAATTTTGTACGATGCATTATTTCTTCTCGTAAAGTGTTTCCAATACGTACTTATTTGTATTTACTCTGCAACAGTGTATTTCCTTAAAACGAGGTATTCTTACATATTCTTTCGAGGGAAAACTCTCCTGTACGTTCTCTTTTGATGCTACACACTTATACAAACACACAACGCCAAAGCTTTTCGAGTTACAACCTGTTGTTTAGGAAAAACAAGATAATTTCACAAGATGCGAGATTTCCATAAAACGTGGTTTTCTGAAAAATTTTGAGGAAAGAAAGTTCTCCTGTGGGTTCTCTTTTGAGGCTACACGTGTACAGGTACGAGCCACACCAAATTTTTCGATTTACAAAGTGTTGTTTAGGAGATACAAGCTAATTTTGTAGGATGCGTTATTTCTTCTCTTAAAGTGTTTCCAATACTTACATATTTGTCTTTACTCTACAACACTGTATTTCCTTATAACGGTGGTGTTCTTACATATTCTTTCGAGAGGAAACACTCCTGTGCGTTCTCTTTTGAGGCTACACGCTTAGACATACACGCAACAGCAATACTTTTCGAGTTACAACGTGTTGTTTAGGAAAAACAAGATAATTTCGCACGATTCGAGATTTCCTTAAAACGTGGTTTCTGACAAATTTGAATGAAAGAAAATTCTCCTGTAGGTTCTCTTTTGAGGCTACACGTGTAGAGGTACGAGCCACACCAAATCTTTTCGATTTACAATGTGTTGTTTAGGAGATACAAGCTAATTTTGTACGATGCGTTATTTCTTCTCTTAAAGTGTTTCCAATACGAACGTATTTGTCTTTACACTGCAACACTGTATTTCCTTATAACGTGGTGTTCTTACATATTCTTTCGAAAGGAAACTCTCCTGTGCGTTCTCTTTTGAGGCTACACGCTTAGACATACACGCAACAGCAATATTTTTCGAGTTACAAGGTGTTGTTTAGGAAAAACAAGATAATTTCGCACGATGCGAGATTTCCTTAAAACGTGGTTTCTGACAAATTTTGATGAAAGAAAATTCTCCTGTGGGTTCTCTTTTGAGGCTACACGTTTAGACATACACGTCACACCAAATCTTTTCGAGTTACAACGTGTTGTTTAGGAGATACAAGTTAATTTTGTACGATGTGATATTTCTTCTTGTAAAGTGTTTTCAATATGTACTTATTTGTCTTTACTCTGCAAAATTGTATTTCCTTATAACGTGGTATTCTTACATATTCTTTCGAGAGAAACTCTCCTGTGCCTTCTCTTTTGAGGCTCCATGCTTACACATACACGCAACACCAAAGCTTTTCCAGTTACAACATGTTGTTTAGGAAAAAGAAGATGATTTTGCACGATGCGGAATTTCTTAAAACGTGGTTTTCTGAAAAATCTTGACGAAAGAAAATTCTCCTGTGTGTTCTCTTTTGAGGCTACATGTTTAGACATACACGCCACACCAAATCCTTTCGAGTTAGCAGGTGTTGCTTAGGAGATACAAGCTAATTTTTTACGATGCGTTATTTCTTCTCTTAAAGTGTTTCCAATATGTACATATTTGTCTTTATTCTGCAACACTGTATTTCCTTATAACGTTGTATTCTTACATTTTCTTTCGAGAGAAAACTCTCCTGTGCATTCTCTTTAGAGGCTACAGGCTTAGACATACATGCCACATCAAAGCTTTTCAAGTTACAATGTGTTGTTTAGGAAAAATAAGATAATTTGCACGATGCGGGAAATCCTTAAAACGTGGTTTTCTGAAAAATTTTGACGAACGAATGTTCTCCTGTGTGTTCTCTTTTGAGGCTACACATGTACACGTACGAGCTACACTAAATCTTTTCGAGTTATAACATGTTGTTTTGGATATACAAGCAAATTTTGTACGATGCATTATTTCTTCTCGTAAAGTGTTTCCAATCCGTACTTATTTGTCTTTTCTCTGCAACACTGTATTTCCTTATAACGTGGTATTCTTACATTATCTTTCGACGGAAAACTCTCCTGTGCGTTCACTTTTGAGGCTACACTCTTAGACAAACACGCAACGCCAAAGCTTTTCGAGTTACATTGTGTTGTTTAGGAAAAACAAAATAATTTCGTACGATGCGAGATTTCCATAAAACTTGGTTTTCTGAAAAATTTTGACGAAAGAAAGTTCTCCTGTGGGTTCTCTTTTGAGGCTACACGTGTAGAGGTACGAGCCACACCAAATCTTTTCGAGTTACAACGTGTTGTTTAGGAGATACAAGCTAATTTTGTACGATGTATTAATTCTTCTCATAAAGTGTTTCCAATATGTACGTATTTGTCTTTTCTCTGCAACACTGTATTACCTTATAACGTGGTGTTCTTACATATTATTTCGAGAGGAAACTCTCCTGTGCGTTCTCTTTTGAGACTACACGCCTGGACAAACACGCAACAGCAAAGCTTTTGAGTTACAACGTGTTGTTTAGGAGAAACAAGATAATTTCTCACGATGCGAGTTTTCCTTAAAACGTGGTTTCCGACAAATTTTGATGAAAGAAAATTCTCATGTGGGTTCTCTTTTGAGGCTACACGTTTAGACATACACGTCACACCCAATCTTTTCGAGTTACAACCTGTTGTTTAGGAGATACAATTTAATTTTGTACGATGTGTTATTTCTTCTCGTAAAGTGTTTCCAATATGTACTTATTTGTCTTTACTCTGCAAAATTGTATTTCCTTATAACGTGGTATTCTTACATATTCTTTCGAGAGAAAACTCTCCTGTGCCTTCTCTTTTGAGGCTCCACGCATACACATACACGCAACACCAAAGCTTTTCGAGTTACAACAAGTTGTTTAGGAAAAAAAAAAAAACATTTCGCACGATGCGGGATTTCCTTAAAAAAGTGGTTTTCTGGAAAATCTTGACAAAAGAAAATTCTCCTGTGGGTTCTCTTTTGAGGCTACATGTTTAGACGTACATGCCACACCAAATTCTTTCGAGTTAGCACGTGTTGCCTAGGAGATACAAGCTAATTTTGTATGATGCGTTATTTCTTCTCATAAAGTGTGTCCAATACATACATATTTGTCTTTATTCTGCAACACTGTATTTCCTTATAACGTTGTATTCTTACATTTTCTTTCGAGAGAAAACATTCCTGTGAGTTCTCTTTAGAGGCTACAGGCTTAGACATACACGCAACTCCAAAGCTTTTCAAGTTACAATGAGTTGTTTAGGAAAAATAAGATAATTTTGTACGATGCGGGATTTCCTTAAAACGTGGTTTTCTGACAAATTTTGACGAAAGAATGTTCTCCTGTGGGTTCTCTTTTGAGGCTACACGTGTAGACGTACGAGCCACACTAAATTTTTTCGAGTTACAACGTGTTGTTTAGGATATACATGCAAATTTTGTACGATGCATTATTTCTTCTTGTAAAGTGTTTCCAATACGTACTTATTTGTCTTTATTCTGCAACACTGTATTTCCTTAAAACATGGTATTCTTACATTTTTCTTTCGAGGGGAAACTCTCCTGTGCGTTCACTTCTGAGACTACACGCTTAGACAAACCCGCAACGCCAAAGCTTTTCGAGTTACAACGTGTTGTTTAGGAAAAACAAGATAATTTCGCATGATGCGAGATTTCCATAAAACGTGGTTTTCTGAAAAAAATTGACGAAAGAAAGTTCTCCTGTGGGTTCTCTTTTGAGGCTACACGTGTAGAGGTACGAGCCACACCAAATCTTTTAGAGTTAGAACGTGTTGTTTAGGAGATACAAGCTAATTTTGTACGATGCGCTATTTCTTCTCTTAAAGTGTTTCCAATACGTACGTAGTTGTCTTTACAATGAAACACTGTATTTCCTTATTACGTGGTATTCTCACCTATTCTTTCGATAGAAAACTCTTCTGTGCATTCTCTTTTGAGGCTACACGCTTTGACATACACGCAACACCAAAGCTTTTCGAGTTACAACGTGTTGTTTAGCAAAAACAAGGTAATTTCACACAATGCGAGATTTCCTTAAAACGTGGTTTCTGACAAATTTTGATGAAAGAAAATTCTTCTGTGGGTTCTAGTTTAAGGCTACACTTTTAGATGTACACGTCACACCAAATCTTTTCGAGTTACAACGTGTAGTTTAGGAGATACAAGCTAATTTTTTACTATGCATTATTTCTTTTCTTAAGTGTTTCCAATACATATGTATTTGTCTTTACTCTGCAAAACTGTATTTCCTTATAACGTGGTATTCTTACATATTCTTTCGAGAGAAAACTCTCCTGTGCCTTCTCTTTTGAGGCTACACACTTAGACATACACGCAACACGAAAGCTTCTCGAGTTACAACGTGTTGTTTTAGGAAAAACAAGATAATTTCGCACGATGCGGGATTTCCTTAAAACGTGATTTTCTGAAAAATTTTGACGAAAGAAAATTCTCCTTTGGGTTCTCTTTTGAGGCTACTGGTTTAGAAGTACATGCCACACCAATTCTTTTCGAGTTACAAGGTGTAGTTTAGGAGATACAAGCTAATTTTGTACGATGCGTTATTTCTTTTTGTAAAGTGTTTCCAAAACGTACTTATATGTCTTTACTCTGCAAAAGTGTATTTCCTTATAAAGTGGTATTCTTATATATTCTTTTGAGAGAAAACTCTCCTGTGCCTTCTTTTTTGAGGCTACACACTTAGATATACACGCAACACAAAAGCTTTTCGAGTTACAACGTGTTGTTTAGGAAAAACAAGATAATTTCGCACGATGCGGGATTTCCTTAAAACGCGATTTTCTGAAAAATTTTGATGTAAGAAAATTCTCCTTTGGGTAACCTCAAAATAGAACCCACAGGAGAATTTTCGCTCGAAAAAATATGTCAGAATACCACGTCTTAAAGAAATCCTGCATCGTGCAAAATTTTCTTGTTTTTCTTAAACAATATGTTGTAATTGGAAAAGTTTTGGTGTTGCATGTATGTCTCAGTGTGTAGCCTCAAAAGAGAACGCACAGGAGAGTTTTCTCCTGTAAAAATGTGTCAGAATACCACGTTTTAATGAAATCCTGCATCGTGGGAAATTATCTTGTTTTTCCTAAACAAAATGTTTTAACTCAAAAAGTTTGGTGTTGCGTGTATGTCTAAGTGTGTTGCCTCAAAAGAGAATGCACAGGAGAGTTTTCTCTCGCAAGAATATGTAAGAATACCACGTTACAAGGAAATACAGTTTTGTAGAGTAAAGACAAATACATACATATTAGAAATACTTAAACTTACGAGAAGAAATAAAGCATCGTACAAAATTATCTAGTATTTCCTAAACAACACGTTGTAACTCGAAAAGATTTGGTGTGGTGTGGATGTCTAAGTGTGTATCCTCAAAGGAGAACGCACAGGAGAGTTTTCCTTCGAAAGAATATGTAAGAATACAATGTTACAAGGAAATAGAGTGTTGTAGAGTAAAGACAAATATGTATTAGAAATACTTAAACATTAAGAGAAGAAATAAAGCATCGTACAAAATTATGTGGTATTTCCTAAACAGCACGTTGTAATTCGAAAAGATTTGTTGTTGCGTGTATGTCTAAGCATGTAGCCTCAAAAGAGAACGCACATGAGAGTTTTCTCTCGAAAAAAATATGTCAGAATATGACGACTTAAGGAAATCCCGCATCATGCGAAATTATCTTGTTTTTCTTAAACAACACGTTGTAACTCGAAAAGCTTTGGTGTTTCGTGTATGTCAAAGCGTGTAGGCTCAAAAGAGAATGCACAGGAGAGTTTTCTCTCGAAAGAATATATAAGAATACCAGGTGATAAGGAAATATAGTGCTGCAGATTAAAGACAAATAAGTACTTAAAGGAAATACTAAAACTTTACGAGAAGAAATAATGCATCATATACAAAATTATCTAGTATTTCCTAAACAACATGTTGTAACTCGAAAAGATTTGGTGTGGTGAGGATGTCTAAGCGTGTATCCTCAAAAGAGAACACACAGGAGAGTTTTCCTTCGAAAGAATATGTAAGAATACAATGTTACAAGGAAATAGAGTGTTGTAGAGTAAAGACAAATATGTATTAGAAATACTTAAACATTAAGAGAAGAAATAAAGCATTGTACAAAATTATCTTGTATTTCCTAAACAGTACGTTGTAACTCGAAAAGATTTGTTGTTGCGTGTATGTCTAAGCATGTAGCCTCAAAAGAGAACGCACATGAGAGTTTTCTCTCGAAAAAATATGTCAGAATATGATGATTTAAGGAAATCCCGCATCGTGCAAAATTATCTTGTTTTTCTTAAACAAAACGTGGTAACTCGAAAAGCTTTGGTGTTTAGTGTATGTCAAAGTGTGTAGGCTCAAAAGAGAATGCGCAGGAGAGTTTTCTCTCGAAAGAATATATAAGAATACCATGTGATAAGGAAATGTAGTGTTGCAGAGTAAAGACAAATAAGTACTTAATGGAAATACTAAAACTTTACGAGAAGAAATAATGCATCATATACAAAATTATCATTTATTTCCTAAACAACATATTGTAACTCGAAAAACTTTGGTGTTGCAGGTATGTCTAAGCGTCTAGCCTGAAAAGAGAATGCACAGGAGAGTTTCCTCTCTAAAGAATATGTAAGTATACCACGTTATAAGGAAATACAGTGTTGCAGAGTAAAGACAAATACGTACGTATTAGAAATACTTAAACTTTATGAGAAGAAATAAAGCATAGTAAAAAATTATCTTGTATTTCCTAAACAACACGTTGTAACTCGAAAAGATTTGGTGTTGTGTGTACGTCTCAGGTTGTAGCCTCAAAAGAGAACCCACAGGAGTATTTTCTCTCGAAAAAATATGTCAGAATACCAAGTTTTATGGAAATCTTGCATCGTGCAAAATTATATTGTTTTTGTTAAACAACATGTTGAAACGAGAAAAGCTTTGGTGTAGCTTGTATGTCTCAGCGTGTAGCCTCAAAAGAGAACACAATGAGAGTTTTCTCCTGAAAAAATATGTCTGAATACCACGTTTTAAAAAAATCCTGCATCGTGGGAAATTATATTGTTTTTCCTAAACAACATGATTTAACTAAAAAACTTTGGTGTTGCGTGTCTGTCTAAGTGTGTAGCCTAAAAAGAGAATGCACAGGACAGTTGTCTCTCGCCAGAATATGTAAGAATACCACGTTACAAAGAAATACAGCTTTGCAGAGTAAAAACAAATACATACATATTAGAAATACTTAAACTTATGAGGAGAAATAACGCATCGTACAAAATTGTCTAGTATTTCCTAAACAACACATTTTAACTCGAAAAGATTTGTTGTGGCGTGGATGTCTAAGTGTGTAGCCTCAAAGGAGAATGCACAGGAGAGTTTTCTTTCGAAAGAATATGTAAGAATACCACGTTACAAGGAAATACAGTGTTGTAAAGACAAATAAGTACGTATTAGAAACACTTAAACATTAAGAGAAGAAATAAAGCATCGTACAAAATTATCTTGTATTTCCTAAACAACACGTTGTAACTCGAAAAGATTTGGTGTTGCGTGTATGTCTAAGCATGTAGCCTCAAAAGAGAACGCACAGAAGAGATTTCTCTTGAAAAAAATATGTCAGAATACCACGATTTAAGGAAATCCCGCATAGTGCGAAATTATCTTGTTTTTCTTAAACAACACATTGTAACTCAAAAAGCTTTGGTGTTGCGTGTATGTCTAAGAGTGTAGCCTCAAAAGAGAATGCACAGGAGAGTTTTCTCTCGAAAGAATATATAAGAATACCATGTTATAAGGAAATACATTGTTGCAGAGTAAAGACAAATACATATGTAAAGGATATACTTAAACTTTAGGAGAAGAAATAATGCATCATACAAAATTATATTTTATTTCCTAAACAAAATGTTGTAACTCGAAAAGATTTGGTGTTGCATCTATGTCTAAGCATGTAGCCTCAAAAGAAATGCACTGGAGAGTTTTCTCTCGAAAAAATATGTCAGAATACCACCTTTTAAGGAAATCCCGCATCTTGCGAAATTATCTTGTTTTTCCTAAACAACAAGTTGAAACTTGAAAAGCTTTGGTGTTGCGTGTATGTCTAAGCATCTAGCCTCAAAAGCAAATGCACAGGAGTGTTTTCTCTCTAAAGAATATGTAAGAATCTCAGGGTTGTTTTGATTTGCATTTCCCTAATGACTAATGAAGTTGAGCATTTTTTAAGATGCTTCTCCGCCATCCGAAGTTCTTCAGGTGAGAATTCTTTGTTTAACTCTGTACCCCATTTTTTAATAGGGTTGTTTGGTTTTCTGGAGTCTAACTTCTTGATTTCTTTATATATATTGGATATTAGCCCTCTATCTGATGTAGGATTGGTGAAGATCTTTTCCCAATGTGTTGGTTGCCGATTTGTCCTCTTGATGGTGTCCTTTGCCTTACAGAAACATTGTAATTTTATGAGGTCCCATTTGTCAATTCTTGCTCTTAGAGCATACGCTATTGGTGTTCTGTTCAGAAACTTTCTCCCTGTACTGATGTCCTCAAGGGTCTTCCCCAGTTTCTTTTCTATTAGCTTCAGAGTGTCTGGCTTTATGTGGAGGTCCTTGATCCATTAGGATTTGAGATTAGTACAAGGAGACAAGGATGGATCAATTCGCATTCTTCTGCATGCTGACCTCCAGTTGAACCAGCGCCATTTGTTGAAAAGGCTATTTTTTTTCCATTGGATGTTTTCAGCCTCTTTGTCGAGGATCAAGTGGCCATAGGTGTGTGGGTTCATTTCTGGATCTTCAATCCTGTTCCATTGATCCTCCTGCCTGTCACTCTACCAATACCATGCAGTTTTTAACACTATTGTTCTGTAGTATTGCTTGAGGTCAGTGATACTGATTCCCCCAGATTTTCTTTTGTTGCTGAGAATAGTTTTAGCTATCCTGGGTTTTTGTTGTTCCAGATAAATTTGATAATTGCTCTTTCTAACTCTGTGAAGAATTGAGTTGGGATTTTGATGGGTATTGCAATGAATCTGTATATTGCTTTTGGCAAAATGGCCATTTTAGCTATATTGATTCTACCAATCCTTACACCAGTCAGAATGGCTAAGATTAAAAATTCAGGAGACAGCAGGTGTTGGAGAGTGTGTGGAGAAAGAGGAACACTCCTCCACTGCTGTTGGGGTTGCAAATTGGTACAACCACTCTGGAAAGCAATCTGGCGGTTCCTCCGAAAACTGGGCACCTCACTTCCAGAAGATCCTGCTATACCACTCCTGGGCATATACCCAGAGGATTCCCCACCATGTAATAAGGATACATGCTCTACTATGTTCATAGCAGCCCTATTTATAATTGCCAGATGCTGGAAAGAACCCAGGTATCCCTCAAGAGCAGAGTGGATGCAAAAAATGTGGTATATCTACACAATGGAGTACTATTCAGCCATTACAAACAATGAATTCATGAATTTCTTAGGCAAATGGATGGAGCTAGAGAACATCATACTAAGTGAGGTAACCCAGACTCAAAAGGTGAATCATGGTATGCACTCACTAATAAGTGGATATTAACCTAGAAAACTGGAATACCCAAAACATAATCCACACATCAAATGAGATACAAGAAGAAAGGAGGAGTGGCCCCTGGTTCTGGAAAGACTCAGTGAAGCAGTATTCGACAAAACCAGAACTGGGAAGTGGGAAGGGGTGGGTGGGAGGACAGGGGAAGAGAAGGGGGCTTACGGGAATTTCGGGGAGTGGGGGGCTAGAAAAGGGGAAATAATTTGAAATGTAAATAAATTATATCGAAAAAAATTAAAAAAATAAATAAATAAAATTAATTACCAAAAAAAAAGAATATGTAAGAATACCACGTTATAAGGAAATACAGTGTTGCAGAGTAAAGACAAATACGAATGTATTAGAAATACTTAAACTTTAGGAGAAGAAATAACGCATCGTAAAAAATGATCTTGTATTTCCTAAACTACACGTTGTAACTAGAAAAGATTTGGTGTTTTGTGTATGTCTAAATGTGTAGCCTCAAAAGAGGACAAACAGGAGAATTTTCTCTCGAAAAAATATGTCAGAATACCACGTTTTAAGGAAATCCTGCATCATGCGAAATTATCTTGATTTTCCTAAACAACACGTTGTAACTCCAAAAGCTTTGGTGTAGCCTGTATGTCTCAGCGTTTAGCCTCACAAGAGAACACACAGGAGAGTTTTCCCTCAAAAAATATGTCTGAATACCACGTTTTAAGGAAATACTGCATCGTGCGAAATTATCTTTTTTTTTCCTAAACAACTTGTTGTAACTCGAAAAGCTTTGGTGTTGCGTTTTTGTCTAAGCGTGCAGCCTCAAAAGAGCATGCACAGAACAGTTTTCTCTCAAAAGAATATGTAAGAATACCACGTTATAAGGAAATACAGTGTTGCAGATTAAAGACAAATATGGACAAATTGGAAATACTTAAAATTTACGAGAAGAAATACGCATTACGCAAAATTATCTTGTTTTCCTAAACAACACGTTGTAACTCAAAAAGATTTGGTGTTGCGTGTATGTCTAAGCATGTAGCCTCAAAGGGAACGCCCAGGAGAGTTTTCTCTCGAAAAAATATGTCAGAATACCACCTTTTAAGAAAATCCAGTATCGTGCAAAAGTATCTTGTTTTTCCTCAACAACTTGTTGTAACTCGAAAAGCTTTGGTTTTGCGTTTTTGTCTAAGCGTGCAGCCTCAAAAGAGAACGCACAGGACAGTTTTCTCTCAAAACAATATGTAAGACTACCACGTTATATGGAAATACAGTGTTGCAGATTAAAGACAAATGCATACATATTGGAAATACTTAAACTTTACAAGAAGAAATAACGCATCGAGCAATATTATCCTGTTTTTCCTAAATAACATGTTGTAACTCGAAAAGATTTTGTGATGCGTGTATGTCTAAGCTTGTAGCCTCAAAAGAGAACGCCCAGGAGAGTTTTCTCTCCAAAAATATGTCAGAATACCACGTTTTAAGGAAATCCCGCATCTTGCCAAATTATGTTGTTTTTCCTAAACAACATGTTGTAACTAGAAAAGCTTTGGTGTTGCTTGTATGTCTCAGCGTGTAGCCTCAAAAGAGAATGCACAGGAGAGTTTTCTCTCGAAAAAAATATCTCAGAATACCACGTATTAAGGAAATCCTGCATCGTGCGAAATTATCTAGTTTTTCCTAAACAACATGTTTTAACTCGAATAGCTTTGGTGGTGCGTGTATGACTAAGTGTGTAGCCTCAAAAGAGAATGCACAGGAGAGCTTTCTCTCGCAAGAATATGTAAGAATACCATGTTGCAAGGAGATACAGTTTTGCAGCGTAAAGGCAAATATGTACAAATTAGAAATACTTAAACTTTACGAGAAGAAATAACGCATCGTACAGAATTATCTAGTATTTCCTAAACAACACATTGTAACTCGAAAAGGTTTGGTGTGGCGTGTATATCTAAACGTGTAGCCTCAAAAGAGAACGCACAGGAGAGTTTTCTCTCGAAAGAATATGTAAGAATACCACGTTACAAGGAAATAGAGTGTTGTAGAGTAAAGACAAATAAGTATGTATTAGAAACACTTAAACATTAAGAGAAGAAATAAAGCGTTGTACAAAATTATCTTGTATTTCCTAAACAACACGTTGTAACTCGAAAAGCTTTGGTGTTGTGTGTATGTCTAAGCATGTAGCCTCAAAAGAGAACGCACAGGAGAGTTTTCTCTCTAAAGAATATGTAAGAATACCACGTTATAAGGAAAGAAAATGTGGCAGAGTAAAGACAAGTACGTACATATTAGAAATACTTAAACTTTATGAGAAGAAATAACGCATCGTATAAAATTATCTGGTATTTCCTAAACAACACGTTGTAACTCGAAAAGATTTGGTATTGTGTGTATGTCTAAATGTGTAGCCTCAAAAGAGAACACACAGGAGAATTTTCTCTCGAAAAAATATGTCTGGATACCACGTTGTAAGGAAACCCTGCATCATGCGAAATTATCTTTTTTTTCCTAAACAACTTTTTGTAACTCCAAAATCTTTGGTGTTGCGTTTTTGTATAAGCGTGCAGCCCCAAAAGAGAATGCACAGGACAGTTTTCTCTAAAAAGAATATGTAAGAATACCACGTTATAAGGAAATACAGTATTTCAGATTAAAGACAAATACGTACAAATTGGAAATACTTAAACTTTACGAGAAGAAATAACCCATCGTGCAAAATTATCGTGTTTTTCTTAAACAACACATTGTAACTCGAAAAGATTTTGTGCTGCGTGTATGTCTAAGCGTGTAGCCTCAAAAGAGAACGCACAGGAGAGTTTTCTCTCGAAAAAATATGTCAGAATACCACGTTTTAAGAAAATCCAGTATCGTGCGAAAGCATCTTGTTTTTCCTAAACAACTTGTACCTCGAAAAGCTTTGGGGTTGCGTTTTTGTCTAAGCGTGCAGCCTCAGAAGAGAACGCACAGAAGAGCTTTCTCTCGAAAAAAATATGTCAGAATACCACGATTTAAGGAAATCACGCATCGTGCGAAATTATCTTGTTTTTCTTAAACAACACGTTGTAACTCGAAAAGCTTTGGTGTTGCGTGTATGTCTAAGTGTGTAGCCTCAAAAGTGTACGCACAGGAGAGTTTTCTCACGAAAGATATGTATGAATACCATGTTATAAGGAAATAGAGTATTGCAGAGTAAAGACAAGTACGTACGTATTGGAAATACTTAAACTTTACGAGAAGAAATACGCATCATGCAAAATTATCTTGTTTTCCTAAACAACACGTTGTAACTCGAAAAGATTTGGTGTTGCGTGTATGTCTAAGCATGTAGCCTCAAAGAGAACAACCAGGAGAGTTTTCTCTCCATAAAATATGTCACAATACCACGTTTTAAGGAAATCCTGTATCGTGCAAATTTATCTTGTTTTTCCTAAACAACACGATGAAACTCGAAAATCTTTGGTGTTGTGTTTATGTCTAAGAATGTAGATTCAAAACAGAACACAAAGGAGAGTTTTCTCTCGAAAAAAATATGTCAGAATACCACCTTTTAAGAAAATCCAGTATCGTGCGAAAGTATCTTGTTTTTCCTAAACAACTTGTTGTAACTCGAAAAGCTTTGGTGTTGCGTTTTTGTCTAAGCGTGCAGCCTCTAAAGAGAACGCACAGGACAGTTTTCTCTCAAAACAATATGTAAGAATACCATGTTATAAGGAAATGCAGTGCTGCAGATTAAAGACAAATACATACATATTGGAAATACTTAAACTTTACAAGAAGAAATAACGCATCGTGCAATATTATCTTGTTTTTCCTAAATAACATGTCGTAACTCGAAAAGATTTTGTGATGCGTGTATGTCTAAGCTTGTAGCCTCAAACGAGAACGCCCAGAAGAGTTTTCTCTCCAAAAATATGTCAGAATACCACGTTTTAAGGAAATCCCGCATCTTGCAAAATTATGTTGTTTTTCCTAAACAACATGTTGTAACTAGAAAAGCTTTGGTGTTGCTTGTATGTCTCAGCGTGTAGCCTCAAAAAAGAATGCACAGGAGAGTTTTCTCTCGAAAAAATATCTCAGAATACCACGTTTTAAGGAAATCCTGCATCGTGCGAAATTATCTTGTTTTTCCTAAACAACATGTTTTAACTCGAAAAGCTTTGGTGTTGCATGCATGTCTAAGTGTGTAGCCTCAAAAGAGAATGCACAGGAGAGTTTTCTCTCCCAAGAATATGTAAGAATACCACGTTACAAGGAAATACAGTTTTGCAGAGTAAAGACAAATACCTACATATTAGAAATAATTAAACTTTACGAGAAGAAATAACGCATCGTACAATATTATCTTGTATTTCCTAAACTACACGTTGTAACTAGAAATGATTTTTTGTGGCGTGTATACCTAAGAATTTTGCCTCAAAAGAGATCACACAGGAGAGTTTTCTGTCGAAAAAATATGTCAGAATCCCACGTTTTATGTAAATCCTACATCGTGCGAAATTACCTTGTTATTCCTAAACAACACATTGTAACTCGAAAAGGTTTGGTGTTGCTTGTATGTCTCAGCATGTAGCCTCAAAAGACCATGCACAGGAGAGTTTTCTCACGAAAAAATATGTCAGAATACCATGATTTAAGGAAATCCCTCATTGTGCGAAATTATCTTGTTTTTCTGAAACAACACGATCTAACGCGAAAAGCTTTGGTGTTGCATGTATGTCTAAGCGTGTAGCCTCAAAAGAGTACGCACAGGAGAGTTTTCTCTCGAAAGAATATATAAGAATACCATGTTATATGGAAATACAGTGTTGCAGAATAAAGACAAATACGTATGTAAAGGAAATACTTAAACTTTACGAGAAGAAATAAACCATCATACAAAATTATCTTGTATTTCCTAAACAAGATGTTGTAACTCGAAAAGATTTTGTGTTGCATGTATGTCTAAGCATGTAGCCGCAAAAGAGAACGCACAGGAGAGTTTTCTTTCGAAAAAAATATGTCAGAATACCACATTTTAAGGAAATCCTGCATCGTGGGAAATTATCTTGTTTTTCATAAACCACACATTGTAACTCGCAAAGCTTTGGTGTAGCTTGTATGTCTCAGCGTGTAGCCTCAAAAGAGAACGCACAGGAGAGTTTTGTCTCGAAAGAATATGTAAGAATACCACGTTACAAGGAAAAACAGTTTTTCAAAGTAAAGACAAATACGTACATATTAGAAATACTTAAACTTACGAGAAGAAATATCACATCATAAAAAATTATCTAGTATTTCTTAAACAACACGTTGTAACTCGAAAAGATTTGGTGTGGCATGTATGTCTAAGCGTGTAGCCTCAAAAGAGAATGCACAGGAGAGATTTCTCTCGAAAGAATATGTAAGAATACCACGTTACAAGGAAATACAGTGTTATAGAGTAAAGACAAATAAGTACGTATTAGATATACGTAAACATTAAGAGAAGAAATAAAGCATCGTACAAAATTATCTTGTATTTCCTAAACAACACGTTGTAACTCGAAAAGATTTGGTGTTGCGTGTATGTCTAAGCATGTAGCCTCAAAAGAGAACGCACAGGAGAGTTTTCTCTTGAAAAAATATGTCACAATATGACGATTTAAGGAAATACCGCATCGTGCGAAATCATCTTGTTTTTCTTAAACAACACGTTGCAACTCGAAAAGCTTTGGTGTTGCGTGTATGTCTAAGTGTGTAGCCTCAAAATAGAACACACAGGACAGTTTTATCTCGAAAGAATATTTAAGAATACCACATTATACGGAAATATAGTGTTGCAGAGTAAAGACAAATGCATACGTATTAGAAATACTGAAACTTACGAGAAGAAATAACGCATCCTGCAAAATTATCTTATTTTTCCTAAACAACACGTAACTCGAAAGGATTTGGTGTTTCGTGTATGTCTATGCATGTAGCCTCAAAAGAGAATGCACAGGAGAGTTTCCTCTCGAAAAAATGTCAGGATACCACGTTTTAAGGAAATCCTGAATCATGCGAAATTATCTTGTTTTTCTTAAACAACATGTTTATCTCGAAAAGCTTTGGTGTTGCGTGTATGTCTAAGTGTGTAGCCTCAAAAGAGAATGCACAGGAGAGTTTTCTCTCGCAAGAATATGTAAGAATAACACGTTATAAGGAAATACAGTTTTGCAGAGTAAAGACAAATACATACATATTAGAAATACTTAAACTTTATGAGAAGAAATAACGCACCGTACAAAATTATCTTGTATTTCCTAAACTACAGGTTTTAACTCGAATAGGTTTGTTTTGGCGTGTATGTCTAAGCGTTTAGCCTCAAAAGAGAACCCACAGGAGAGTTTTCTGTAAATAAAATTTGTCAGAATACCACGTTTTAAGGATATCGCGCATCATGTGAAATTATCTTGTTTTTCTTAAACAACACATTGTAACTCGAAATGCTTTGATCTTCCGTGTATGTCTAAGCATGTAGCCTCAAAAGAGAATGCACAGGAGAGTTTGCTCTGGAAAGAATATGTAAGAATACCACGTTATAAGGAAATATAGTGTTGCAGAGTAAAGACATATACGTAGGTATTAGAAATACTTAAACTTTACGAGAAGAAATAACGCATCTAAAAATTATCTTGTATTTCCTAAACAACACGTTGTAACTCGAAAAGATTTGGTGTTGTGTGTATGTCTAAACATGTAACCGCAAAAGAGAACCCACAGGAGAATTTTCTCTCGAAAAAATATGTCAGAATACCACGTTTTAAGGAAATCCTGCATCGTGCGAAATTATCTTGTTTTTCCTAAACAACACGTTGTAACTCGAAAAGCTTTGGTGTTGCGTGTATGTCTAAGCGTGTAGCCTAAAATGAGAACGCACAGGAGAGTTTTCTCTCGAAAGAATGTGTAAAAATACCACGTTATAAAGAAATACAGTGTTGCAGAGTAAAAACAAATACGTAAGTATTGGAAATACTTAAACTTTACAAGAAGAAATAACGCATCGTGCAAAATTATCTTGTATTTCCTAAACAACAAGTGGTAACTCGAAAAGATTTGGTGTTGCGTGTATGTCTAATTGTGTAGCCTCAAAATAGACCGCACAGGAGAGTTTTCTCTCAAACAAATATGTCAGAATACCACATTTTAAGGAAATCCAGCATCACGCGAAATTATCTTGTTTTTCCTAAACAACATGTTTTAACTCGAAAAGCTTTGGTGTTGCATGCATGTCTAAGTGTGAAGCCTCAAAAGAGAATGCACAGGAGAGTTTTCTCTGGCAAGAATTTGTAAGAATACCACGTTACAAGTAAATACAGTTTTGCAGAGTAAAGACAAATACCTACATATTAGAAATACTTAAACTTTACGAGAAGAAATAACACATCGTACAATATTATCTTGTATTTCCTAAACTACACGTTGTAACTCGAAAAGATATTTTGTGGAGTGTATACCTAAGCATTTAGCCTCAAAAGAGATCACACAGGAGAGTTTTCTGTCGAAAAAATATGCCAGAATACCACATTTTATGTAAATCCTACATTGTGCGAAATTATCTTGTTATTCCTAAACAACACATTTTAACTTGAAAAGGTTTGGTGTTGCTTGTATGTCTCAGCATGTAGCCTCAAAAGACCATGCACAGGAGAGTTTTCTCACGAAAAAATATGTCAGAATACAACGTTTGAAGAAAATAAAGTGTTGCAGAGTAAATACAAATACGTATATATTGGAAATACTTAAACTTTACGAAAAAAAATAACTCATCGTGCAAAATTATCTTGTTTTTTCTAAACAACATGTTTTTACTCGAAAAGCTTTGGTGTTGCGTGTGTGTCTAAGCATGTAACATCTAAAGAGAATGCACCAGAGAGTATTATCTCGAAAGAAAATGTAAGAATACCACGTTATAAGGAAATACAGTGTTGCAGAGTAAAGGCACATATGTACTTATTAGAAATACTTAAACTTTATGAGAAGAAATAACGCATCATACAAATTTATCTTGTTTTTCCTAAAGAACACGATGTAACTTGAAAAGATTTGGTGTTGCGTGTATGTCTAAACGTGTAGCCTCAAAAGAGAACCCACAGGAGAATTTTCTCTCAAAAAAACATGTCTGAATACCACGTTTTAAGGAAATCCTGCATCGTGTGAAATTATCATGTTATTCCCAAACAACACGTTGTAACTCGAAAAGCTTTGGTTTTGCTTGTATGTCTCAGCGTGTAGCCTCATAAGAGAACGCACAGGAGAGTTATCTCTCAAAAAATATGGCAGAATACCACGTTTTAAGAAAATCCAGTATCTTGGGAAATTATCTTGTTTTTCCTAAACAACATGTTGTAACTCGAAAAGCTTTGGTGTTGCTTGTATGTCTCAGCGTGTAGCCTCAAAAGAGAACGCACAGGAGAATTTTCTCTCGAAAAAATATGTCAGAATACCACGTTTTAAGAAAATCCTGCATCGTGGGAAATTATCTTGTTTTTCCTAAACAACATGTTTTAACTCGAAAAGCTTTGGTGTTGCGTGTATGTCTATGTGTGTAGCCTCAAAAGAGAATGCACAAGAGAGTTTTATCTCGCAAGAATATGTAAGAATACCACGGTACAAGGAAATACAATTTTGCAGAGTAAAGACAAATAAGTACATATTAGAAATACTCAAACTTACGAGAAGAAATATAGCATCATACAATATTATCTAGTATTTCCTAAACAACACGTTTTAACTCGAAAAGATTTGGTGTGGCGTGAATGTCTAAGCGTGTAGCCTCAAAAGAGAACACGCAGAAGAGTTTTCTCTCAAAAGAACATGTAAGAATACCGCGTTACAAGGAAATACAGTGTTGTAGAGTAAAGACAAATAAGTAAGTATTAGAAACACTTAAACATTAAGAGAAGAAATAAAGCATCGTACAAAATTATCTTGTATTTCCTAAAGAACACGTTGTAACACGTAGTGATTTTTTGTTGCGTGTATGTCTAAGCATGTAGCCTCAAAAGAGAACCCACAGGAGAAATTTCTCTCGAAAAAACATGTCAGAACCACGTTTTAAGGAAATCCTGCATCGTGCGAAATTATCTTGTTTTTCCTAAACAACATGTTGAAATTCGAAAAGCTTTGGTGTTGCGTGTATGTATAAGCATGTAGCCTCAAAAGAGAACGCACAGGAGAGTTTTCTCTCGAAAAAATATATCAAAATACCACATTTTAAGGAAATCCTGCATCGTGGGAAATTACCTTGTTTTTTTCTAAACAACATGTTTTAACTCGAAAAGCTTTGGTGTTGCGTGTACATCTAAGCATGTAGCCTCAAAAGAGAACGCACAGGAGAGTTTTCTCTCGAAAAAATATTTCAGAATACCACGTTTGAAGAAAATCCCGCATCATGAGAATTTATCTTGGTTTTCCTAAACAACACGATGTAACTCGAAAGGCTTTGGAGGTGCGTGTATGTCTAAGCATGTAGACTCAAAAGAGAATGCATAGGAGAGTTTTCTCTCGAAAAAATATGTCAGAATACCACGTTTTAAGAAAATCCAGTATCTTGCGAAATTATCTTGTTTTTTCTAAACAACGTGTTGTAACTCGAAAAGCATTGATGTTGCTTGTATGTCTCAGCGTGTAGCCTCAAAAGAGAAAACACAGGAGAGTTTTCTCTCGAAAAAATATGTCAGAATACCACGTTTTAAGGAAATCCTGCATCGTGGGAAATTATCTTGTTTTTCCTAAACAACATGTTTTAACTCAAAAAGCTTTGGTGTTGCGTTTTTGTCTAAGCATGCAGCCTCAAAAGAGAAAGCACAGGACAGTTTTCTCTCAAAAGAATATGTAAGAACACCACGTTATAAGGAAATACAGTGTTGCAGATGAAAGACAAATTCGTACATATTGGAAATAATTAAACTTTACGAGGAGAAATAACACATCGTGCAAAATTATCTTGTTTTTTGCTAAATAACATGATGTAACTCTAAAAGATTTAGTGTTGCTTGTATGTCTAAGCTTGTAGCCTCAAAAGGGAACGCCCAGGACAGTTTTATCTTCAAAAAATATGTCAGAATACCACGTTTTAAGGAAATCCCACATCGTGCGAAATTATCTTGTTTTTCCTAATCAACACGATGTAACTCGAAAATATGTGGTGTTGCGTGTATGTCTAAGCATGTAGCCTCAAAAGAGAACGCACAGGAGTGTTTTCTCTCAAAAGAATATGTAAGAAAACCACGTTACAAGGAAATACAGTGTTGTTGATTAAAGATAAATAAGTACGTATTAGAAACACTTAAACATTAAGAGAAGAAATAAAGCATCGTACAAAATTATCTTGTATTTCCTAAACAACACGTTGTAACTCGAAAAGATTTGGTGTGGTGTATATGTCTAATCATGTAGCCTCAAAAGAGAACCCACAGAAGAGTTTTCTCTCGAAAAATTATGTCAGAATACCACGATTTAAGGAAATCCCGCATCGTGCGAAATTATCTTGTTTTTCTTAAACAACACATTGTAACACGAAAAGCTTTGGAGTTGCATGCATGTCTAAGCGTGTAGGCTCAAAAGATAACGCACAGGAGAGTTTTCTCTCTAAAGAATATATAAGATTACCATGTTAAAGTAAATACAGTGTTGTAGAATAAAGACAAATACATACGTAAAGGAAATACTTAAACTTTACGAGAAGAAATAACGCATAATACAAAATTATCTTGTATTTCCTAAACAACATGTTGTAACTCGAAAAGATTTTGTGTTGCGTGTATGTCTAAGCTTGTAGCCTCAAAAGAGAACGCCAAGGAGATTTTTCACTCCAAAAAATATGTCAGAATACCACGATTTAAGGAAATCCCGCATCGTGAGAAGTTTTCTTGTTTTTCTTAAACAAGATGTTGTAACTCGAAAAGCTTTGGTGTTGAGTGTATGTTTAAGCATGTAGCCTCAAAAGAGAACACACAGGAGAGTTTTCTCTCTAAAGAATATGTAAGAATACCATGTTATAAGGAAATACAGTATTGCAGAGTAAAGACAAATACGTACATATTGGAAAAACTTGAACTTTACAAGAAGAAATAACGCATCGTGCAAAATTATCTTTTTTTTCTAAACAACACGTGGTAACTCGAAAATATGTGGTGTTGCGTGTATGTCTAAGCATGTAGCCTCAAAAGAGAACGCACAGGAGAGTTTTCTCTCTAAAGAATATGTAAGAATACCAAGTTACAAGGAAATACAGTGTTGTAGAGTAAAGACAAATACTTAAATAATAGAAATACTTAAACATTACGAGAAGAAATAAAGCATCGTAAAAAATTATCTTGTTTTTCCTAAACAACACACTGTAATTCAAAAAGATTTGGTGTTGCATGTATGTCTAAGCTTGTAGCCTCAAAAGAGAACGCACAGGAGATTTTTCCCTCGAAAATATATGTCAGATTACCACGTTTTAAGGAAATCCTGCATCGTGCGATATTATCTTGTTTTTTCTAAACAACACGTTGTAACTCGAAAAGCTTTGGTGTAGCTTGTATGTCTCCGCGTGTAGCCTCAAAAGAGAACGCACAGGAGAGTTTTCTCTCGAAAGATTATATAATATTACCATGTTATAAGGAAATACAGTGTTGCAGAATAAAGACAAATACGTACGTAAAGGTAATACTTAAACTTTACGAGAATAAATAAAGCATCATACAAAATTACCTTGTATTTCCGAAACAACATGTTGTAACTCGAAAAGCTTTGGTATTGCTTGTAGGTCTCAGCGTGTAGCGTCAAAAGAGAACGCACAGGAGAGTTTTCTCTCGAAAATATATGTCAGAATACCACGTTTTAAGGAAATCCTGCATCGTGGGAAATTATCTTGTTTTTCCTAAACAATATGTTTTAACTTGAAAAGCTTTGGTGTTGCTTGGATGTATAAGTGAGTAGCCTCAAAAAAGAATGCACAGGAGAGTTTTCTCTCGCAAGAAAATGTAAGAATACCACGTTACAAGGAAATAGAGTTTTGCAGAGTAAAGACAAATACGTTCAAATTAGAAATACTTAAACTTTATGAGAAGAAATAACGCATCGTAAAAAATTATCTAGTATTTCCTAAACAACACGTTGTAACTCGAAAAGATTTGGTGTGGCGTGTATGTCTAAGCGTGTAGCCTCAAAACAGAACGCACAGGAGTGTTTTCTTTCGAAAGAATATGTAAGAATACCACGTTACAAGGAAATACAGTGTTGTTGATTAAAGACAAATAAGTACGTATTACAAACTCTTAAACATTAAGAGAAGAAATAAAGCATTGTACAAAATTATCTTGTATTTCCTAAACAACACGTTGTAACTCGAAAAGATTTGGTGTTGCGTGTATGTATAAGAATGCAGCCTCAAAAGAGAACCCACAGAAGAGTTTTCTCTCGAAAAAATATGTCAGAATACCACGATTTAAGGAAATCCCGCATCGTGCGAAATTATCTTGTTTTTCTTAAACAACACATTGTAACACGAAAAGCTTTGGAGTTGCATGTATGTCTAAGCGTGTAGCCTCAAAAGAGAGCGCACAGGTGAGTTTTCTCTCTACAGAATATATAAGATTACCATGTTATAAGGAAATACAATGTTGTACAATAAAGACACATACGTACGTAAAGGAAATACTTAAACTTTACAAGAAGAAATAACGCATCATACAAAATTATCTTGTATTCCCTAAACAACACGTTGTAACTAGAAAAGACTTGGTGTTGCATGTATGTCTAAGCATGCAGCCTCAAAAGAGAATGCACAGGTGAGTTTTCTCTCGAAAAAATATGTCAGAATACCACGTTTTAAGGAAATCCAGTATCGTGCGAAAGAATCTTGTTTTTCCTAAACGACTTATTGTAATTCGAAAAGCTTTGGTGTTGCGTTTTTGTCTAAGCGTGCAGCCTCAAAAGAGAATACACAGGACAGTTTTCTCTCAAAAGAATATGCAAGAATACCGCGTTATAAGGAAAAACAGTGTTGCAGATTAAAGAAAAATATGTACATATTGGAAATACTTAAACTTTACAAGAAGAAAAAACACATCGTGCAAAATTATCTTGTTTTTCCTAAACAACACGTTGTAACTCGAAAAGATTTTGTGTTGCGTGTATGTCTAAGCTTGTAGCCTCAAACGCCCAGGAGATTTTTCTCTCCAAAAAATATGTCAGAATACCACGATTTAAGGAAATCCCGCATCGTGAGAAATTTTCTCGTTTTTCTTAAAAAGACGTTGTAACTCGAAAAGCTTTGGTGTTGCGTGTATGTCTAAGCATGTAGCCTCAAAAGAGAAAGTACAGGAGAGTTTTCTCTCAAAAGAATATGTAAGTATACCACGTTATAAGGAAATACAGTATTGCAGAGTAAAGACAAATACGTACATACTGGAAAAACTTGAACTTTACAAGAAGAAATAACTCATTGTGCAAAATTATCTTGTTTTTCCTAAACAACACGTGGTAACTCGAAATGATGTGGTGTTGCGTGTATGTCTTATCATGTAGCCTCAAAAGAGAATGCACAGGAGAGTTTTCTCTCGAAAGAATATGTAAGAATACCAAGTTACAAGGAAATACAGTGTTGCAGAGTAAAGACAAATACTTACATAATAGAAATACTTAAACATTCAGAGAAGAAATAAAGCATCCTAAAAAATTATCTTCTTTTTCCTAAACAGCACATTATAATTCAAAAAGAATTGGTGTTGCGTGTATGTCTAAGCTTGTAGCCTCAAAAGAGAACGCACAGGAGAGTTTTCCCTCGAAAACATATGTCAGATTACCACGTTTTAAGGAAATCCTGCGTCGTGCGATATTATCTTGTTTTTTCTAAACAAAATGTTGTAACCCGAGAACCTTTGGTGTAGCTTGTATGTCTCCACGTGTAGCCTCAAAAGAGAACACACAGGAGAGTTTTCTCTCGAAAAAATATGTCAGAATAACACCTTTTAAGGAAATCCTGTATCGTGCAAAATTATCTTTTTTTTTCCTAAACAACATGTTTTAACTCAAAAAGCTTTGGTGTTGCGTCTATGTCTAAGTGTATAGCCTCAAAAGAGAATGCACAGGAGAGATTTCTCTCGCAAGAATAAGTAAGAATACCATGTTACAAGGAAATACAGTTTTGCAGAGTAAAAACAAATACGTACATATTAGAAATACTTAAACTTTACAAGAAGAAATAACACATCGTACAATATTATCTAGTATTTCCTAATCAACAAGTTGTAACTCGAAAAGATTTGGTGTGGCGTGTATGTCTAATCGTGTAGCCTCAAAAGAGAACCCATAGGAGAATTTTATCTCGAAAAAATATGTCAGAATACCACGTTTTAAGGAAATCCTGCATTGTGCGAAATTATCTTGTTTTTCCTAAACAACACGTTGTAATTCAAAAAACTTTGGTGTTGCGTGTATGTCTAAGCGGGTAGCCTCAAAAGAAAACGCACAGGAGTGTTTTCTCTTGAAAAATATGTCAGAATACCACGTTTTAAGAAAATCCAGTATTTTGCGAAAGTATCTAGTTTTTCCTAAACAACATGTTGTAACTCGAAAAGCTTTGATGTTGCTTGTATGTCTCAGCGTGTAGCCTCAAAAGAGAATGCACAGGAGAGTTTTCTCTCGAAAAAATATGTCAGAATACCACGTATTAAGGAAATCCTGCATCGTGGGAAATTATCTTGTTTTTCCTAAACAACATGTTTTAACTTGAAAAGCTTTGGTGTTGCTTGTAAGTATAAGTGAGTAGCCTCAAAAAAGAATGCACAGGAGAGTTTTCTCTCGCAAGAATATGTAAGAATACCACGTTACAAGGAAATACAGTTTTGCAGAGTAAAGACAAATACGTACCAATTAGAAATATTTAAACTTTACGAGAAGAAATAACGCATTGTAAAAAATTATCTAGTATTTCCTAAACAATACGTTGTAACTCGAAAAGATTTGGTGTGGCGTGCATGTCTAAGCATGTAGCCTCAAAAGAGAACGCACAGGAGAGTTTTCTCTTGAAAGAATATGTAAGAATACCACGTTACAAGGAAATACAGTGTTGATGATTAAAGACAAATAAGTACGTATTACAAACTCTTAAACATTAAGAGAAGAAATAAAGCATCGTACAAAATTATCTTGTTTTTCCTAAACAACACGTTGTAACTCGAAAAGATTTGGTGTTTCGTGTATGTCTAAGCATGTAGCCTCAAAAGAGAACCCACAGAAGAGTTTTCTCTCGAAAAAATATGTCAGAATACCACATTTTAAGGAAATCCCGCATCGTGCGAAATTATCTTCTTTTTCTTAAACAACACATTGTAACACGAAAAGCTTTGGAGTTGCATGTATGTCTAAGCGTGTTGCCTCAAAAGAGAATGCACAGGAGAGTTTTCTCTCTAAAGAATATATAAGATTACCAAGTTATAAGGAAATACAGTGTTGGAGAATAAAGACAAATACATACGTAAAGGAAATACTTAAACTTTACGAGAAGAAATAACGCATCATACAAAATTATCTTGTATTTCCTAAACAACATGTTGTAACTCGAAAAGACTTGGTGTTGCATGTATATCTAAGCATGTAGCCTCAAAAGAGAATGCACAGAAGAGTTTTCTCTCGAAAAAAATATGTCAGAATACCACGTTTTAAGGAAATCCAGTATCGTGGAAAGTATCTTCTTTTTCCTAAACGACTTATTGTAACTCGAAAAGCTTTGGTGTTGCATTGTTGTCTAAGCGTGCAGCCTCAAAAGAGAACACACAGGAAAGTTTTCTCTCAAAAGAATATGTAAGAATACCGCGTTATAAGGAATAACAGAGTTGCAGATTAAAGAAAAATATGTACATATTGGAAATACTTAAACTTTACAAGAAGAAAAAACACATCGTGCAAAATTATCTTGTTTTTCCTAAGCAACACGTTGTAACTCGAAAAGATTTTGTGTTGTGTGTATGTCTAAGCTTGTAGCCTCAAACGCCCAGGAGATTTTTCTCTCCAAAAAATATGTCAGAATACCACGATTTAAGGAAATCCCGCATCGTGAGAAATTTTCTTGTTTTTCTTAAACAAGACGTTGTAACTCGAAAAGCTTTGGTGTTGCGTGTAAGTCTAAGCATGTAGCCTCAAAAGAGAACGTACAAGAGAGTTTTCTCTCTAAAGAATATGTAAGTATACCACGTTATAAGGAGATACAGTATTGCAGAGTAAAGACAAATACATACATATTGGAAAAACCTTAACTTTACAAGAAGAAATAACTCATTGTGCAAAATTATCTTGTTTTTCCTAAACAACACGTGGTAATTCGAAAAGATGTGGTGTTGCGTTTATGTCTAAGCATGTAGCCTCAAAAGAGAACGCACAGGAGAGGTTTCTCTCAAAAGAATATGTAAGAATACTAAGTTACAAGGAAATACAGTGTTGCAGAGTAAAGACAAATACGTACATAATAGAAATACTTAAACATTTAGAGAAGAAATAAAGCATCCTAAAAAATTATCTTCTTTTTCCTAAACAGCACATTGTAATTCGAAAAGAATTGGTGTTGTGTGTATGTCTAAGCTTGTAGCCTCAAAAGAGAACGCACAGGAGAGTTTTCCCTCGAAAACTTATGTCAGATTACCAGGTTTTAAGGAAATCCTGCATGGTGCGATATTATCTTGTTTTTTCTAAACAAAACGTTGTAACCCGAGAAGCTTTGGTGTAGCTTGTATGTCTCCGCGTGTAGCCTCAAAAGAGAACACACAGGAGAGTTTTCTCTCGAAAAAATATGTCAGAATACCACCTTTTAAGGAAGTCCTGTATCGTGCAAAATTATCTTTTTTTTTCCTAAACAACATATTTTAACTCAAAAAGCTTTGGTGTTGCGTGTATGTCTAAGTGTGTAGCCTCAAAAGAGAATGCACAGGAGAGATTTCTCTCGCAAGAATATGTAAGAATACCACTTTACAAGGAAATACAGTTTTGCAGAGTAAAAACAAATACGTACATATTAGAAATACTTAAACTTTACAAGAAGAAATAACACATCGTACAATATAATCTAGTATTTCCTAAACAACACGTTGTAACTCGAAAAGATTTGGTGTGGTGTGTATGTCTAATCGTGTAGCCTTAAAATAGAACCCATAGGAGAATTTTCTCTCAAAAAAATATTTCAGAATACCACGTTTTAAGGAAATCCTTCTTCGTGCGAAATTATCTTGTTTTTCCTAAACAACACGTTGTAATTCAAAAAGCTTTGGTGCTGTGTGTATATCTAAGCGTGTAGCCTCTAAAGAGAACGCACAGGAGTGTTTTCTCTAAAAAAATATGTCAGAATAACACGTTATAAGGAAATCCCGCATCGTGCGAAATTATCTTGTTTTTCCTAAACAACATGTTGTAACTCGAAAAGCCTTGGTGTTACGTGTATGTCTAAGTGTGTAGCCTCAAAAGAGAATGCACAGGAGAGTTTTCTCTCCAAAGAATATGTAAGAATACCACCTTACAAGGAAATACAGTGTTGCAGGTAAAGACAAATACATACATATTAGAAATACTTAAACTTTACCAGAAGAAATAACGCAACATACAATATTATCTTGTTTTTCCTAAACAACACGTTGTAACTCGAAAGGATTTGGTGTTGTGTGTATGTCTAAGCCTGTAGCCTCAAAGGAGAACGCACAGGAGAGTTTTCTCTCGAAAAAATATGTCAGAATACCCGTTTTCAGGAAATCCCGCATTGTGCGGAATGATCTTGCTTTTCCTAAACGTTGTAACTCGAAAAGATTTAGTGTTGTGTGTATGTCTAAGCTTTTAGCCTCAAAAGAGAACGCACAGGAGGGTTTTCCCTCCAAAGAATATGTAAGAATACCATGTTACAAGGAAATACAGTGATGCAGGTAAAGACAAATATGTACGTATTAGAAATACTTAAACTTTACCCAAAGAAATAAAGCATCATACAATATTATCTTGTATTTCCTAAACAACACGTTGTAACTCGAAAAGATTTGATGTTGTGTGTATGTCTAAGCCTGTAGCCTCAAAAGAGATCGCACAGGAGAGTTTTCTCTCGAAAAAATATGTCAGAATACCACGTTTTTAGGAAATCCCACATCGTGCGAAATTATCTTGTTTTTCCTAAACAACATGGTATAACTTGAAAAGCTTTGGTGTTGCATGTATGTCTATGTGTGTAGCCTCAGAAGAGAATGCACATGAGAGTTTTCTCTCGAAAGAATATGTAAGAATACCCCGTTACAAGGAAATACAGTGTTGCATATTAAAGACATATATGTACATATTGGAAATACTCAAACTTTATGAGAAGAAATAACGCATCGTGCAAAATTATCTTGTTTTTCCTAAATAACACGTTGTAACTCAAAAGGATTTTGTGTTGCGTGTATGTCTAAGCTTCTAGCCTCAAAAGAGAACGCACAGGAGAGTTTTCTCTCGGAAAAACATGTCAGAATATCCCGTTTTAAGGAAATCGCTCATCGTGCGAAATTATCTTGTTTTTTCCTAAACAACAAGTTTAAACTCGAAAAGCTTTGGTGTTGCGTGTATGTCTAAGCATTTAGCCTCAAAGGAGAACACACAGGAGCGTTTTCTCTCGAAAGAATATGGAAGAATACCACGTTTAAAGGAAATCCAGCATTTTGCGAAATTATCTTGTTTTTCCTAAACAACACGTTTTAACTCAAAAAGTTTGTGTTGAGTGTATGTCTAAGTGGGTAGCCTCAGAAGACAATGCACAGGAGAGTTTTCTCTCGAAACAATATGTCAGAATATCATGTTACAAAGAAATACAGTGTTGCAGAGTAAAGACAAATAAGTACGTATTAGACATAGTTAAACTTTACGAGAATAAATAATGCTCCTTACAAAATTATCTTGTATTTCCTAAACAACAAGTTGAAATTCGAAAAGATTTGGAGTTGCGTGTATGTCTAAGCTTGTAGCCGCAAAAGAGAAGGCACAGGAGAGTTTTCTCTCGAAAAAATAAGTCAGAATACCACGTTATAAGGAAATACAGTGTTGCAGAGTAAAGACAAATACGTACGTATTGGAAATACTAAAACTTTACTGGAAGAAATAACGCATTGTGCAAAATTATCTTGTTTTTCCTAAACAACACGTTGTAATTCTAAAGGATTTGGTGTTATGTGTATGTCTAAGACGGTAGCCTCAAAAGAGAACGCACAGGAGTGTTTTCTCTCGATAAAATATGTCAGAATACCACGTTATAAGGAAATCCTGCATCGTGAGAAATTATCTTGTTTTTCCTAAACAACATGTTGTAACTCGAAAAGCATTGTTGATGCGTGTATGTCTAAGTGTTTAGCCTCAAAAGAGAACGCACAGGAGAGTTTTCTCTCCAAAGAATATGTAAGAATACCACGTTACAAGGAAATACAGTGTTGCATGTAAAGACAAATAAGTACATATTAGAAATACTTAAACTTTACCCGAAGAAATAACGCATCATACAATATTATCTTGTTTTTCCTAAACAACACGTTGTAACTCGAAAGGATTTGATGTTGCATGTATGTCTAAGCCTGTCGCTTCAAAAGGGAACGCACAGGAGTGTTTTCTCTCGAAAAACTATGTCAGAATACCCGTTTTTAGGAAATCCCGCATCGTGCGGAATTATCTTGTTTTTCCTAAACGTTGTAACTCGAAAAGATTTGGTGTTGCGTGTATGTCTAAGCTTTTAGCCTCAAAAGAGAACGCACAGGAGGGTTTTCCCTCCAAAGAATATGTAAGAATTCCATGTTACAAGGAAATACAGTGATGCAGGTAAAGATAAATACGTACGTATTAGAAATACTTAAACTTTACCCGAAGAAATAAAGCATCATAAAATATTATCTTGTATTTCCTAAACAACACGTTGTAACTCGAAAAGATTTGATGTTGTGGGTGTATCTAAGCCTGTAGCCTCAAAAGAGATCACACAGGAGAGTTTTCTCTTGAAAAAATATGTCAGAATACCACGTTTTTAGGAAATCCCGCATCGTGCGGAATTATCTTGCTTTTCCTAAACGTTGTAACCCAAAAAGATTTGGTGTTGCGTGTAGGTCTAAGCTTCTAGCCTCAAAAGAGAACGCACAGGAGAGTTTTCTCTCGAAAAAAAAAAAAACATGTCAGAATACCCCGTTTTAAGGAAATCGCTCATCGTGCGAAATTATCTGGTTTTTCCTAAACAACATGGTGTAACTTGAAAATCTTTGGTGTTGCGTGTATGTCTAATTGTGTAGCCTCATGTGAGAACGCACAGGATAGTTTTCTCTCGAAAGAATATGTAAAAATACCCCGTTACATGGAAATAGAGTGTTGCATATTAAAGACATAAACGTACATATTGGAAATACTTAAACTTTATGAGAAGAAATAACGTATCGTGCAAAATTATCTTGTTTTTACTAAATAACACGTTGTAACTCGAAAAGCTTTGGTGTTGCGTGTATGTCTAAACTTCTAGCCTCAAAAGAGAATGCACAGGAGTGTTTTCTCTCAAAAAAATATGTCAGAATACCACGTTTTAAGGAAATCACTCATCGTGCGAAATTATCTTGTTTTCCCTAAACAACAAGTTTTAACTGGAAAATCTTTGGTGTTGCGTGTATGTCTAAGCGTGTAGCCTCAAAAGAGAACGCACAGGAGCATTTTCTCTCGAAAGAATAAGTAAGAATACCACATTACATGCAAATACAGTGTTGCAGAGTAAAGACAAATACGTACGTATTAGAAATACTTGAACTTTATGAGTAGAAATAACGCATCGTACAAAATTATCTTGTATATCCTAAACAACACATTGTAACATGAAAAGATTTGGTGTTGCTTGTAAGTATAAATGTGTAGCCTCAAAGGAGAACCCACAGGAGAATTTTCTCTCTCAAAAATATGTCAGAATACCACGTTTTTTGGAAATCCCGCATGGTGCGAAATTATCTTGTTTTTCCTAAACAACACGTTGTTACTCGAAAAGCTTTGGTGTTGCGTGTATGTCTAAGCGTGTAGCTTCAAAAGAGAACGAAGAGGAGAGTTTTCTCTCGAAAGAATATGTAAAAATACCACGTTATAAGGAAAAACATTGTTGCAGAGTAAAGACAAATAAGTACGTATTAGAAATACTTAAAATTTATGAGAAGAAATAATGCATCCTGCAAAATTATCTTGTTTTTCCTAAACAACACCTTGTAACTAGAAAAGATTAGGTGTTGCGTGTATGTCTAAATGTGTAGCCCCAAAAGAGAATCCACAGCAGAATTTTCTCTCAAAAAATATGTCAGAATACCACGTTTTAAGGAAATACTGCATCATGCGAAATTATCTTGTTTTTCCTTAACAACACGTTGTAATTCAAAAATCTTTATTGTTGCGTTTATGTCTAAGCATGTAGCCTCAAAAGGGAATGAACAGGAGAGTTTTCTCTCGAAAGAATATGTAAGAATTCCACGTCATAACGAAATACAGTGTTGCAGAGTAAAAACAAATAAGTACGTATTAGAAATACTTAAACTTTACGAGAAGAAATAACACATCATGCAAAATTATCTTGTTTTTCCTAAACAACACGTTGTAACTTGAAAAGCTTTGGTGTTGCGTGTATGTCTAAGTGTGTAGCCTCAAAAGAGAACGCACAGGAGAGTTTTTCTCAAAAAATATGTCAGAATACTACGTTTTAAGGAAATCCAGCATTGTGCCATATTATCTTGTTTTTCCTAAACAACACGTTTTAACTCGAAAAGCTTTGTGTTGCATGTATGTCTAAGTGTGTAGCCTCAGAAGAGAATGCACAGGAGAGTTTTCCTCGAAACAATATGTCAGAATACCATGTTACAAGGAAATATAGTGTGGCAGAGTAAAGACAAATACGTACGTATTAGAAATAGTTAAACTTTACGAGAAGAAATAATGCTCCTTACAAAATTATCTTGTATTTCCTAAACAAGTTGAAATTCGAAAAGATTTGGAGTTGTTTGTATGTCTAAGCTTGTAGCCGCAAAAGAGAAGGCAAGGAAGAGTTTTCTCTCGAAAAAATATGTCAGAATACCACGTTATAAGGAAATACAGTGTTGCAGAATAAAGACAAATACGTACGTTTTGGAAATACTTAAATTTTTCAAGAAGAAATAACGCATCGTGCAAAATTATCTTGTTTTCCTATACAACACGTTGTAACTTGAAAAGATTTTGTGTTACATGGTTGTCTAAGCTTGTAGCCTCAAAAGAGAATGCACAGGAGAGTTTTCTCTCGAAAAATATGTCAGAATACCAAGTTTTAAGGAAATCTTGCATCGTGAGAAATTATCTTGTTTTTCCTAAACAACATGTTTTAATTCGAAAAGCTTAGGTGTTGCGTGTATGTCTAAGTGTGTAGCCTCAATAGAGAAGGCTCATGAGAGTTTTCTCTCGCAAGAATATGTAAGAATACCACGTTACAAGGAAATACAATTTTGCAGAGTGACGACAAATACGTACATATTAGAAATACTTAAACTTTATGAGAAGAAATAATGCATCATACAAAATTATCGTATATTTCTTAAACAACACGTTGTAACTCGAAAAGATTTGTTGTTGCGTGTATGACTAAGCATTTAGCCTCAAAAGAGAATGCACAGGAGAGTTTTCTCTCGAAAGAATATTTTAGAATACCATGTAATAAGGGAATACAGTGTTGCAGAGGAAAGACACATATATACGTATTAGAATTCTTAAACTTTATGAGAAGAAATAACGCATCGTAAAAAATTATGTTTTATTTCCTAAACAACACGTGGTAACTCGAAAAGATTCGGTGTTGTGTGTATGCCTAAATGTGTCCCCTCAAAAGAAAATGAACAGGAGAGTTTTTCTCGAAAAAATATGTCAGAATACCACGTTTCAAGGAAATCCTGCATCGTGCGAAATTATCTTGTTTTTCATAACGAACACGTTGTAACTCGAAAAGCTTTGGTGTAGCTTGTATATCTCAGTGTGTAGCCTCCAAGGAGAACACACAGGAGAGTTTTCTCTCGAAAAATATGTCAGAATACCACGTTTTAAGGAAATCCTGCATCGTGCGAAATTATCATTTTTTCTAAACAACTTGTATTAACTCGAAAAGCTTTGGTGTTGGGTTTTTGTCTAAGCGTGCAGCCTCTAAAGAAAACACACAGGACAGTTTTCTCTCAAAAGAATATGTAAGAATACCATGTTATAAGGAAATACAGTGTTGCAGATTAAGACAAATACGTATATATTGGAAATACTTAAACTTACGAGAAGAAATAACACATCGTTCAAAATTAAATTTTTTTTCCTAATTAACACGTTGTAACTTGAAAGATTTTATGTTACGTGTATGTCTAAGCTGTAGCCTCAAAAGAGAACGCACAGGAGAGTTTTCTCTCGAAAAAATATGTCAGAATACCATGTTTTAAGGAAATCCCGCATCGTGCGAAATTATGTTGTTTTTCCTAAACAACACTTTGTAACTCGAAAAGCTTTAGTGTAGCTTGTATGTCTCAGCGTGTCGCCTCAGAAGAGAACGTACAGGAGAGTTTTCTATCGAAAGAATATGTAAGAATACCACATTATAAGGAAATACAGTGTTGCAGAATAAAGACAATTATGTACGTATTAGAAATACTTAAACTTTACTAGAAGAAATAATTCATCGTAAAAAATTATCTTGTATTTCCTAAACAACATGTTGTAACTCGAAAGGATTTGGTGTTGTGTGTAGATCTAAATGTGCAGCCTCAAAAGAGAACCCACAGGAGAGTTTTCTCTCGAAAGAACATGTAGAGTATAACGGTATAAGGAAATACAGTGTTGCAGAGAAAAGACAAATAGGTACGTATTGGAAATACTTTACGAGAAGAAATAATGCATCATACAAAATTAGCTTGTATCTCCTTAACAACACGTGGTAACTCGAAAGGATTTGGTGTGGCGTGTAAGTCTAAACGTGTAGCCTCAAAAGAGAACCCACAGGAGAATTTTCTTTCGTCAAAATATGTCAGAAAACCACGTTTTGAGGAAATCCCGCATCGTACGAAATTATCTTGTTTTTCATAAACAACACGTTGTAACTCGAAAAGCATTGGTGTTGCCTGTATGTCTAAGTGTGTAGCCTCAAAAGGGAACGCACAGGATAGTTTTCTCTCGAAACAATATGTAAGAATACCCCGTTATAAGGAAATACAATGTTGCAGAGTAAAGACAAACACGTGCTTACAGGAAACACTTTACGAGAAAAATTAAGGCATTGTACAAAATTAGCTTGTATCTCCTAAACAACACGTTGTAACTTGAAAAGATTTGGTGTGGCGTGTAAGTCTAAACGTTTAGCCTCAAAAGAGAACCCATAGGAGAATTTTCTTTCATCAAAATTTTTCAGAAAACCACATTATAAGGAAATCCCGCATCGTGCGAAATCATCTTCTTTTTCCTAAACAACATGTTGTAACTCGAAAAGCTTTGGTGTTGCGTGTATGTGCACACGTGGAGCCTCAAAAGTGAAGGCACAGGAGAGTTTTCTCTTGACAGAATATGTAAGAATGCCACGTTATAAGGAAGTAAAATTTTGCAGAGTAAAGACAAATAAGTACATATTGGAAACACTTTACAAGGAGAAATAACGCATCGTACAAAATTAGCTTGTATCTCCTAAACAACACGTTGTAACTTGAGAAAATTTGGTGTGACGTGTACGTCTAAACGTGTAGCCTCAAAAGAGAACCCACAGGAGAATTTTCTTTCATCAAAATTTGTCAGAAACCACATTTTAAGGAAATTTCGCATCATGCAAAATTATCTTGTTTTTCCTAAACTACACGTTGTAACTCGAAAAGCTTTGGTGCTGCGTGTATGTCTAAGTTTGTAGCCTCAAAAGAGAACGCACTGGAGAGTTTTCTCTCGACAGAATATGTAAGAATACCACGTTATAAGGAAATACAGTGTTGCAGAGTAAAGACAAATACATGCATACTGGAAACACTTTAAGAGAAGAAATAAAGCATCGTACAAAATTAGCTCGTATCTCCTAAACAACACGTGGTAACTCGAAAGGATTTGGTGTTGCATGTACGTCTTAACGTGTAGCCTCAAAAGAGAACCCATAGGAGAATTTATTTTCTTCAAAATTTGTCAGAAATCCACGTTTTAACGAAATCCCGCATCCTGCGAAATTATCTTGTTTTTCCTAAAGAACAAGTTGTAACTCTAAAAGCTTTGGTGTTGCGTGTAGGTGTAAGCATGGAGCCTCAAAAGAGAAGGCACAGGATAGTTTTCTCTCGAAAGAATATGTAATAATACCACGTTATAAGGAAATACAATTTTCACAGTAAAGACAAATAAGTACATATTGGAAACACTGTACGAGAAGTAATAACACATCGTACAAAATTAACTTGTATCTCCTAAACAACACGTTGTAACTCGAAAAGATTTGGTGTGATGTGTATGTCTAAACGTGTAGCCTCAAAAGAGAACCCACAGGAGAATTTTCTCTCATCAAAATTTGTCAGAAACCACGTTTTAAGGAAATCTCGCATCGTGCAAAATTATCTTGTTTTTCCTAAACAACACGTTGTAACTCGAAAAGCTTTGGTGTTGCATGTATGTCTAAGCATGAAGCCTCAAAAGAGAACGCACAGGAGAGTTTGTTCTCGAAAGAATATGTAAGAATACCACGTTATAAGGAAATACTGTGTTGCAGAATAAAGACAAACACGTATGTATTGGAAACACTTTACGAGAAGAATTAACGCATAGTACAAAATTAGCTTGTATCTCCTAAACAACACCTTGTAACTCGAAAAGATTTGGTGTGGCTCATACCTCTACACGTGTAGCCTAAAAAGAGAACCCACAGGAGAACTTTATTTCTTCAAAATTTTTCAGAAAACCACCTTTTATGGAAATCTCGCATCGTGCGAAATTATCTTGCTTTTCCTAAACAACACGTTGTAACTCGAAAAGCTTTGGCGTTGCGTGTTTGTCTAAACGTGTAGCTTCAACAGAGAACACACAGGAGAGTTTTCCCTCGAAAGAATATGGAAGAATACCATGTTATAAGGAAATACAGTGTTGTAGATTAAAGACAAATAAGTACGAATTGGAAACACTTTACGAGCAGAAATAACGCAGAGAACAAAATTTGCTTCTATCTCCTAAACAACACGTTGTAACTTGAAAAGATTTGGTGTGGCTCGTACTTATGCACGTGTAACCTCAAAAGAGAACCCACAGGTGAACTTTCTTTCGTCAAAATTTTTCAGAAAACCACGTTTTAAGGAAATCCCGCATCGTGCAAAATTATCTTGTTTTTCCTAAACAACAAGTTGTAACTCAAAAAGCTTTGGTGCTGCATGTATGTCTAAGCATGTAGCCTCTAAAGAGAAGGCACAGGAGAGTTTTCTCTCGAAAGAACATGTAAGAATACAACGTAATAAGGAAATACAGTGTTGCAGAGTAAAGACAAATAGGTACGTATTGGAAACACTTTAAAGAAGAAATAACTTATCGTACAAAATTAGCTTGTATCTCCTAAACAACACGTGGTAACTCGAAAGGATTTGGTGTGGCGTGTACGTCTAAACATGTAGCCTCAAAAGAGAACGCACAGGAGAATTTTCTTTCGTCAAAATATTTCAGAAAACCACGTTTTAAGGAAATCCCGCATCGTGCAAAATCATCTTCTTTTTCCTAAACAACATGTTGTAACTGAAAAGCTTTGGTGTTGCGTGTATGTGTAAGCGTGGAGCCTCAAAAGGGAAGGCACAGGAGAGTTTTCTCTCGAAAGAATATGTACGAATACCACGTAATAAGGAAATACAATTCTGCAGAGTAAAGACAAATAAGTACATATTGGAAACACTTTACGAGAAGAAATAACGCATTGTACAAAATTAGCTTGTATCTCCTAAACAACACGTTGTAACTCGAAAAGACTTGATGTGACATGTACATCTAAACGTGTAGCCTCAAAAGAGAACCCACAGGAGAATTTTCTTTCATCAAAATTTGTCAGAAACCACGTTCTAAGGAAATCTCGCATCGTGCGAAATTATCTAGTTTTACCTAAACTACACGTTGTAACTCGAAAAGCTTTGGTGCTGCATCTATGTCTAAGCTTGTAGCCTCAAAAGAGAATGCACAGGAGAGTTTTCTCTCGAATGAATATTTAATAATACCACGTTATAAGGAAATACAGTGTTGCAGAGTAAAGACAAATACGTACTTATAGGAAACACTTTAAGAGAAGAAATAACGCATCGTACAAAATTAGCTTGTGTCTCCTAAACAACACGTGGTAACTCGAAAGGATTTGGTGTGGCGTGTACGTCTAAACGTATATCCTCAAAAGAGAACCAACAGGAGAATTTTCTTTCGTAAAAATTTGTCAGAAAACCACGTTTTAAGGAAATCCCGCATCGTGCGAAAATATCTTGTTTTTCATAAACAACACGTTGTAACTCGAAAAGCTTTGGTGTTGCCTGTATGTCTAAGTGTGTAGCCTCAAAGGGGAACGCACAGGATAGCTTTATCTTGAAAGAATATGTAAGAATACCACGTTATAAGGAAATACAGTGTTGCAGAGTAAAGACAAATAAGTACATATTGGAAACACTTTACGAGAAGAAATTACGCATCGTACAAAATTTGCTTGTATCTCCTAAACAACACATTGTAACTCGAAAAGATTTGGTGTGGCTCGTACGTCTACACGTGTAGCCTCAAAAGACAACCGACTGGAGAACTTTCTTTCGTCAAAATTTGTCAGGAAACCACGTTTCAAGGAAATCCCGCATCGTGCAAAATTATCATGTTTTTCCTAAACAACATGTTGTAACTCGAAAAGCTTTGGTCTTGCGTGTATGTCTGAGCATGTAGCCTCTAAAGAGAATGTACAGGAGAGTTTTCTCTCGAAAGAACATGCAAGAATACAACGTTATAAGGAAATACAGTGTTGCAGAGTAAAGACAAATACGTACTTATTGGAAACACTTTAGGAGAAGAAATAACGAATCATACAAAATCAGCTTGTATCTCCTAAACAACACGTGGTAACTCGAAAGGATTTGGTGTGGCGTGTACGTCTAAACGTGTAGCCTCAAAAGAGAACCCACAGGAGAATTTTCTTTCGTCAAAATATGTCAGAAAACCACGTTTTAAGGAAATCCCGCATCGTGCGAAATTATCTTGTTTTTCATAAACAACACGTTGTAACCCGAAAAGCTTTGGTGTTGCCTGTATGTCTAAGTTTGTAGCCTCAAAAGGGAACGCACAGGATAGTTTTCTCTTGAAACAATATGTAAGAATACCCCGTTATAAGGAAATACAATGTTGCAGAGTAAAGACAAACACGGACTTATTGGAAACACTTTACGAGAATAATTAACGCATCGTACAAAATTAGCTTGTATCTCCTAAACAACATGTTGTAACTCGAAAAGATTTGGTGTGGCATGTACGTCTAAAAGTGTAGCCTCAAAAGAGAACTCATAGGAGAATTTTCTTTCGTCAAAATTTTTCAGAAAACCACGTTATAAGGAAACCCCGCATTGTGTGAAATCATCTTCTTTTTCCTAAACAACATGTTGTAACTCTAAAAGCTTTGGTGTTGCGTGTATGTGCAAGCGTGGAGTCTCAAAAGTGAAGGCACAGGAGAGTTTTCTCTCGACAGAATATGTAAGAATGCCACGTTATAAGGAAGTACAATTTTGCAGAGTAAAGACAAATAAGTACATATTGGAAACACTGTACGAGAAGAAATAACGCATCGTACAAAATTAGCTTGTATCTCCTAAACAACACGTTGTAACTCACGAAAATTTGGTGTGACGTGTACGTCTAAACGTGTAGCCTCAAAAGAGAACCCACAGGAGAATTTTCTTTCATCAAAATTTGTCAGAAACCACGTTTTAAGGAAATCTCGCATTGTGCAAAATTATCTTGTTTTTCCTAAACTACACGTTTTAACTCGAAAAGCTTTGGTGCTGCGTGTATGTCTAAGCTTGTAGCCTCAAAAGAGAACGCACTGGAGAGATTTCTCTCGAAAGAATATGTAAGAATACCACGTTATAAGGAAATACAGTGTTGCAGAGTAAAGACAAATACGTACGTACTGGAAACACTTTAAGAGAAGAAATAACGCATCGTACAAAATTAGCTTGTATCTCCTAAACAACACGTGGTAACTCGAAAGGATTTGGTGTGGCATGTACGTCTTAACGTGTAGCCTCAAAGAGAACCCAAGGGAGAATTTTCTTTCTTCAAAATTTGTCAGAAATCCACGTTTTAACGAAATCCCGCATCCTGCGAAATTATCTTGTTTTTCCTAAAGAACAAGTTGTAACTCTAAAAGCTTTGGTGTTGCGGGTATGTCTAAGTGTGTAGCCACAAAAGGGAATGCACAGGAGAGTTTTCTCTCGAAAGAATATGTAAGAATACCACGTTATAAGGAAATACAGTTTTGCAGAGTGAAGACTAATACGTACATATTGGAAACACTTTAAGAGAAGAAATAACACATCGTAAAAAATTAGCTTGTATCTCCTAAACAACATGTTGTAACTCGAAATGATTTGGTGTGATTTGTACGTCTAAACGTGTAGCCTCAAAAGAGAACCGACAGGAGAATTTTCTTTCATCAAAATTTGTCAGAAACCACGTTTTAAGTAAATCTCGCATCATGCAAAATTATCTTGTTTTTCCTAAACAACACGTTGTAACTCGAAAAGATTTGGTGTTGCGTCTATGTCTAAGCGTGTAGCCTCAAAAGAGAATGCACAGGAGAGTTTTCTCTAAAGAATATGTAAGAATACCACTTTATAAGAAAATACAGCGTTGCAGAGAAAGAAAAATACTTATGCATTGGAAACACTTTATGAGAAGAAATAACGCATCATACAAAATTAGCTTGTATCTCCTAAACAACAGGTTGTAACTTGAAAGGATTTGGTGTGGCGTGTACGTCTAAACGTGTAGCCTCAAAAGAGAACTGATAGGAGAATTTTCTATTGTCAAAATATGTGAGAAAAACACGTTTTAAGGAAATCCCTCATCGTGCAAAATTATCTTGTTTTTCTTAAACAACAAGTTGTAACTCGAAAAGCTTAGGTTTTGCGTGTATGTCTAAGCGAGTAGCCTCAAAAGAGAACACAAAGGAGAGTTTTTTCTCGAAAGAATATGTAAGAATACCACGTTATAAGGAAATACAGTGTTGCAGAGTAAAGACAAATACGTACCTATTTGAAACACTTTACGAAATGAATTAACGCATTGTACAAAATTAGCTTGTTTCTCCTAACCAACACGTTGTAACTCGAAAAGATTCGGTGTGGCATGTATTTCTAAACGTTTACCCTCAAAAGAGAACCCACAGGGGAATTTTCTTTCGTTAAAAATTTTCAGAAAACCACGTTTTAAGGAAATCCCGCATCGTGCGGAATCATCTTCTTTTTCCTAAACAACATATTGTAACATGAAAAGCTTTAGTGTTGCGTGTATGTCTGAGCATGGAGCCTCAAAAGAGAAGGCACAGGAGTGTTTTCTCTCGAAAGAATATGTAAGAATACCACGTTATAAGGAAATACAATTTTGCAGATTAAAGACAAATAAGTACATATTGGAAACACTTTACAAGAAGAAATAACGCATCGTACAAAATTAGCTTGTATCTCCTAAACAACACGTTGGAACTCGAAAAGATTTGGTGTGATGTGTACTTCTAAACGTGTAGCCTCAAAAGAGAACCCACAGGAGAATTTTCTTTCATCAAAATTTGTCAGAAACCACGTTTTAAGGAAATCTGGCATCGTGCAAATTATCTTGTTTTTCCTAAACAACACGTTGTAACTTGAAAAGCTTTGGTATTGCATGTATGTCTATGCATGAAGCCTCAAAAGAGAATGCACAGGAGAGTTTTCTCTCGAAAGAATATGTAAGAATACCACATTATAAGGAAATACTGTGTTGCAGAGTAAAGACAAACACATATGTATTGGAAACACTTTATGAGAAGAATTATTGCATAGTACAAAATTAGCTTGTATCTCCTAAACAACACGTTGTAACTCGAAAAAATTTGATGTGGCTCGTACCTCTACACGTGTAGCCTAAAAAGAGAACCCACAGGAGAACTTTCTTTCTTCAAAATTTTTCAGAAAACCACGTTTTATGGAAATATCGCATCGTGCGAAATTATCTTATTTTTCCTAAACAACACGTTGTAACTCGAAAAGCTTTGGTGTTGCGTGTTTGTCTAAGTGTGTAGCCTCAAAAGAGAACAAGCAGGAGAGTTTTCCCTCGAAAGAATATGTAAGAATACCACGTTATAAGGAAATACAGTGTTGTAGAGTAAAGACAAATTAGTACGTATTGCAACACTTTACGAGAAGAAATAACGCAGAGTACAAAATTTGCTTCTATTTCCTAAACAACACGTCGTAACTTAAAAAGATTTGGTGTGACTCGTACCTATGCACGTGAAACCTCAAAAGAGAACCCACAGGAGAACTTTCCTTCGTCAAAATTTGTCAGAAAACCACGTTTTAAGGAAATCCCCCATCGTGCAAAATTATCTTGTTTTTCCTAAACAACAAGTTGTAACTCAAAACGCTTTGGTGTTGCGTGTATGTCTAAGCGTGTAGCCTCTAAAGAGAAGGCACAGGAGAGTTTTCTCACAAAAGAACATGTAAGAAGACAACGTTATAAGGAAATACAGTGTTGCAGAGTAAAAACAAATAGGTACGTATTGGAAACACTTTACAAGTAGAAATAACTCATCTTACAAAATTAGCTTGTATCTCCAAAACAACACGTGTTAACTCGAAAGGATTTGGTGTGGCGTGTACGTCTAAACGTGTAGCCTTCAATAGAGAACCCAAAGGAGAATTTTATTTCGTTAAAATTTTTCAGAAAACCACGTTTTAAGGAAATACCGCATCGTGCGAAATCATCTTCTTTTTCCTTAACAACATATTGTAACTCAAAAAGCTTTAGTGTTGCGTGTATGTCTGAGAATGGAGCCTCAAAAGGGAAGGCACAGGAGAGTTTTCTCTCGAAAGAATATGTAAGAATACCACGTAATAAGGAAGTACAATTTTGCAGAGTGAAGACAAATAAGTACATATTGGAAACATGTGTACTTCTAAACGTATAGCCTCAAAAGAGAACCCACAGGAGAATTTTCTTTCATCAAAATTTGTCAGAAACCTCATTTTAAGGAAATGTCGAATTGTGCGAAATTATCTTGTTTTTCCTAAACTACACGTTGTAACTCGAAAAGCTTTGTTGCTGCGTGTATGTCTAAGCTTGTAGCCTCAAAAGAGAACGCACAGGAGAGTTTTCTCTCGAAAGAATATGTAAGAATACCACGTTATAAGGAAATACAGTGTTGCAGAGTAAAGACAAATACGTACTTATTGGAAACACTTTAAGAGAAGAAATAACGCATCGTACAAAATTAGCTTGTATCTCCCAAACAACACGTGGTAACTCGAAAGGATTTGGTGTGGCATGTACGTCTAAACATGTAGCCTCAAAAGAGAACCAACTGGAGAATTTTCTTGCGTCAAATTTTTTCAGAAAACCACGTTTTAAGGAAATCCCGCATCTTGCGAAAAAATCTTGTTTTTCATAAACAACACGTTGTAACTCGAAAAGCTTTGGTGTTGCCTGTATGTCTAAGTGTGTAGCCTCAAAAGGGAACGCACAGGATAGTTTTCTCTCGAAACAATATGTAAGAATACCACGTTATAAGGAAATACAGTGTTGCAGAGTAAAGACAAATAAGTACATATTGGAAACACTTTACGAGAAGAAATAAAGCATCGTACAAAATTTGCTTGTATCTCCTAAACAACACATTGTAACTCGAAAAGATTTGGTGTGGCTCATACGTCTGCACGTGTAGCCTCAAAAAAGAACCGACGGGAGAACTTTCTTTCGTCAAAATTTGTCAGGAAACCACGTTTTAAGGAAATCCCGCATTTTGCAAAATTATCTTGTTTTTCCTAAACAACATGTTGTAACTCGAAAAGCTTTGGGGTTGCGTGTATGTCTGAGCATGTTGCCTCTAAAGAGAATGCACAGGAGAGTTTTCTCTCGAAAGAACATGCAAAAATACAACGTTATAAGGAAATACAGTGTTGCAGAGTAAAGACAAATACGTACGTATTGGAAACACTTTATGAGAAGAAATAATGCATCATACAAAATTAGCTTGTATCTCCTAAACAACACGTGGTAACTCGAAAGGCGTTGGTTTGGCGTGTACGTCTAAAAGTGTAGCCTCAAAAGAGAACTCACAGGAGAATTTTCTTTCGTAAAAATATGTCAGAAAACCACGTTTTAAGGAAATCCTGCGTCGTGCGAAATTATCTTGTTTTTCATAAACAACACGTTGTAACTCGAAAAGCTTTGGTGTTGCCTGTATGTCTAAGTGTGTAGCCTCAAAAGGGAGCGCACAGGATAGTTTTCTCTCGAAACAATATGTAAGAATACCCCATTATAAGTAAATGCAATGTTGCAGAGTAAAGACAAACACTTACTTATTGGAAACACTTTACGGGAAGAATTAACGCATCGTACAAAATTAGCTTGTATCTCCTAAACAACACGTTGTAACTCGAAAAGATTTGGTGTGGCGTGTATGTCTAAGCGTGTAGCCTCAAAAGAGAACCCATAGGTGAATTTTCTTTCGTCAAAATTTTTCAGAAAACCACGTTATAAGGAAATCCCGCATGGTGCGAAATCATCTTCTTTTTCCTAAACAACATGTTGTAACTCGAAAAGCTTTGGTGTTGCGTGTATGTGCAAGCGTAGAGCCTCAAAAGTGAAGGCACAGGAGAGTTTTCTCTCGACAGAATACGTAAGAATGCCACGTTATATGGAAGTACAATTTTGCAGAGTAAAGACAAATAAGTACATATTGGAAACACTTTACTAGAAGAAATAACGCATCGTACAAAATTAGCTTGTATCTCCTAAACAACACGTTGTAACTCGCGACAATTTGGTGTGACGTGTACGTCTAAACGTGTAGCCTCAGAAGAGAACCCACAGGAGAATTTTCTTTGATCAAAATTTGTCAGAAACCACGTTTTAAAGAAATCTCGCATCGTGCAAAATTATCTTGTTTTTCCTAAACTACACGTTGTAACTCGAAAAGCTTTGGTGCTGCGTGTATGTCTAAGCTTGTAGCCTCAAAAGAGAATGCACAGGAGAGTTTTCTCTCCAAAGAATATCTAAGAATACCACGTTATAAGGAAATACAGTGTTGCAGAATAAAGACAAATACGTACTTACTGTAAACACTTTAATAGAAGAAATAATGCATCGTACAAAATTAGCTTGTATCTCCTAAACAACACGTGGTAACTCGAAAAGATTTAGTGTGACGTGTACGTCTAAACGTGTAGCCTCAAAACAGAACCCACAGGAGAATTTTCTTTCATCAAAATTTGTCAGAAACCATGTTTTAAGGAAATCTCGCATCGTGCGAAATTATCTTGTTTGTCCTAAACAACACGTTGTAACTCGAAAAGCTTTGGTGTTGCGTCTATGTCTAAGCTTGTAGCCTCAAAAGAGAACGCACAGGAGAGTTTTCTCTCGAAAGAATATGTAAGAATACCACGTTATAAGACAATACAGTGTTGCAGAGTAAAGACAACTTCGTACGTATTGGAAACACTTTATGAGAAGAAATAACGCATCATACAAAATTAGCTTGTATCTCCTAAACAACACGTTGTAACTCAAAAAGATTTGGTGTGGCTCATACCTCTACACGTGTAGCCTCAAAAGAGAACCCACAGGAGAACTTTCTTTCGTCAAAATTTTTCAGAAAACCACGTTTTATGGAAATCTCGCATCGTGTGAAATTATCTTGTTTTTCCTAAACAACACAATGTAACTCGAAAAGCTTTGGCGTTGCGTGTTTGTCTAAGCGTGTAGCCTCAAAAGAAAACGCACAGGAGAGGTTTCCCTCAAAAGGATATGTAAGAATACCACGTTATAAGGAAATACAGTGTTGCAGAGTAAAGACAAATAAGTACGTATTGAAAACACTTTACGAGAAGAAATAACGCATCATACAAAATTTGCTTGTATCTCCTAAAGAACACGTTGTAACTCGAAAAGATTTGGTGTGGCTCATACGTCTACACGTGTTGCCTCAAAAGAGAACCCACAGGAGAACTTTCTTTCGTCAAAATTTCTCAGGAAACCACGTTTTAAGGAAATCCCGCATCGTGCAAAATTATCTTGTTTTTTCTAAACAACACGATGTAACTCGAAATGCTTTGGTTTTGCATGTATGTCTAAGTATGTAACCTCTAAAGAGAACGCACAGGAGAATTTTCTCTCGAAAGAATATGTAAGAATACAATGTTATAAGGAAATACAGTGTTGCAGAGTAAAGACAAATACGTACGTATTGGAAACACTTTACGAAAAGAAATAACGAATCGTACAAAATTAGCTTGTATCTCCTAAACAACACGTGGTAACTCGAAAGGATTTGGTGTGGCGTGTACTTCTAAACGTGTAGCCTCAAAAGAGAACCCACAGGAGAATTTTCATTCGTCAAACTTTTTCAGAAAACCACGTTTTAAGGAAATCCCGCATCCTGCGAAATTATCTTGTTTTTCATAAACAACACGTTGTAACTCGAAAAGCTTTGGTGTTGCCTGTATGTCTAAGTGTGTAGCCTCAAAAGTGAATGAACAGGATTGTTTTCTCTCGAAAGAATATGTAAGAATACCATGTTATAAGGAAATACAGTGTTGAAGAGTAAAGACAAATATGTAAGTATTGGAAAAACTTTACGAGAAGAAGTAACGCATCATACAAAATTAGCTTGTATCTCCTAAACACCACGTTGTAACTCGAAAAGATTTGGTGTGGCGTGTACGTGTAAACGTGTAGCCTCAAAAGAGAACCCACAGGAGAATTTTCTTTTGTCAATTTTTTTCAGAAAACCACGTTTTAAGGAAATCCCGCATCGTGTGAAATCATCTTCTTTTTCCTAAACAACATGTTGTAACTGAAAAGCTTTGGTGTTGCTTGTAAGGGTAAGCTTGGAGCCTCAAAAGAGAACGCACAGGAGAGTTTTCTCTCGAAAGAATATGTAAGAATACCACGTTATAAGGAAATACAATGTTGCAGAGTAAAGACAATTACGTACGTATTGGAAACACTTTACAAGAAGAATTAACGCATTGTAAAAAATTAGCTTCTATCTCCTAAACAACACATTGTCACTCGAAAAGATTTGGTATGGCATGTATGTCTCAACGTGTAGCCTCAAAAGAGAACCCACAGGAGAATTTCCTTTCTCCAAAATTTTTCAGAAAACCACATTTTAAGGAAATCCCTCATCGTGAGAAATCATCTTTTTCCTAAACAACATGTTGTAACACGTAAAGCTTTGGTGTTGCGTGTATGTGTAAGCGTGGAGCCTCAAAAGAGAAGGCACAGGAGAGTTTTCTCTCGAAAGAATATGTAAGAATACCACGTTATTAGGAAATACAATTTTGCAGAGTAAAGACAACTACCTACATATTGGAAACACTTTAAGAGTAGAAATAACGCATCGTACAAAATTAGCTTGTATCTCCTAAACAACATGTTGTAACTCGAAAAGATTTGTTGTGGCTCGTACCTCTACACGTGTAGCCTCAAAAGAGAACCTGCCGGAGAACTTTCTTCCGTCAAAATTTTTCAGAAAACCACGTTTTATGGAAATCTCGCATCGTGCGAAATTATCTTGTTTTTCCTAAACAACACGTTGTAACTCGAAAAGCTTTGGCGTTGCGTGTTTGTCTAAGCGTGTAGCCTCAGAAGAGAATGCACAGGAGAGTTTTCTCTCGAAATAATATGTAAGAAAACCACGTTATAAGGAAATACAGTGTTGCAGATTTAAGACAAATAAGTACATATTGGAAACACTTTACGAGAAGAAATAACGCATCGTACAATACTTGCTTGTATCTCCTAAATAACACGTTGTAACTCGAAGATATTTGGTGTGGCTCGTACGTCTACACGTGTAGCCTCAAAAGAGAACCCACAGGAGAACTTTCTTTCGTCAAAATTTGTCAAAAAAAAAACACGTTTTAAGGAAATAACTCATCGTGCAAAATTATCTTGTTTTTCCTAAACAACACGTTGTAACTCAAAAACTTTGGTGTTGCTTGTATGTCTGAGCATGTAGCCTCTAAAGAGAATGCACAAGAGAGTTTTCTCTCGAAAGAACATGTAAGAATACAACGTTATAAGGAAAAACAGTGTTGCAGAGTAAAGACAAATACGTACGTATTAGAAACACTTTACAAGAAGAAATAACGCATCGTACAAAATTGGCTAGTATCTCCTAAACAACACGTGGTAACTCAAAAGGATATGGTGTGGCATGTACGTCTAAACGTGTAGCCTCAAAAGAGAACCCACAGGAGAATTTTCTTTCGTCAAAATTTGTCAGAAAACCTCGTTTTCAGGAAATCCCGCATCGTTCGAAATTATCTTGTTTTTCAAAGACAACACGTTGTAACTAGAAAAGCTTTGGTATTGCCTGTATGTCTAAGTGTGTAGCCTCAAAAGGGAACGCACAGGAGAGTTTTTTCTCGAAAGAATATGTAAGAATACCACGTTATAAGGAAATACAGTGTTGCAGAGTAAAGACAAATACATACGTATTGGAAACACTTTATGAGAAGAAGTAATGTATCGTACAAAATTAGCTTGTATCTCCTAAACAAAACGTTGTAACTCGAAAAGATTTGGTGCGGCGTGTATGTCTAAACGTGTAGCCTCAAAAGAGAACCCACAGGAGAATTTTCTTTCGTCAAAATTTTTCAGAAAACCACGTTTTAAGGAAATCCCGCATCGTGCGAAATCATCTTCGTTTTCCTAAACAACATGTTGTAACACGAAAAGCTTTGGTGTTGCGTGTATGTGTAAGCGTTGAGACTCAAAATCGAAGGCACAGGAGAGTTTTCTCACGAAAGAATATGTAAGAATACCACGTTATAAGGAAATACAATTTTGCAGAGTAAAGACAAATAAGTACATATTGGAAACACTTTAAGAGAAGAAATAACGCATCATACAAAATTAGCTTGTATCTCCTAAACAACACGTTGTAACTGGAAAAGATTTGGTGTGACGTGTACGTCTAATGGTGTAGCCTCAAAAGAGAACCGACAGGAGAATTTTCATTCATCAAAATTTGTCAGAAACCACGTTTTAAGTTAATCCTGCAACGTGCGAAATTAACTTGTTTTTCCTAAACAACACGTTGTAACTCGAAAAGCTTTGTTGTTGCGTGTATGTCTAAGTGTGTAACCTCAAAAGAGAACACACAGGAGAGTTTTCTCTCTAAATAATATGTAAGAGTACCAAGTTATAAGAAAATACAATTTTGAAGAGTGAAGACAGATAAGTACATATTGGAAACACTTTATGAGAAGAAATAACGCATCATACAAAATTAGCTTGTATCTCCTACACAACACGTTGTAACTCGAAAGAATTTGGTGTGACGTGTACGTCTAAAAGTGTAGCCTCAAACGAGAACCCACAGGAGAATTTTCTTGCATCAAAATTTGTCAGAAACCACGTTTTAAGGAAATCTCGCATCGTGCGAAATTATCTTGTTTTTCCTAAACAACACGTTGTAACTTGAAAAGCTTTCGTGTTGCATGTATGTCTAAGCGTGTAACCTCAAAAGAGTACGCACAGGAGAGTATTCTCTCAAAAGAATATGTAAGAATACCACGTTATAAGGAAATACAGTGTTGCAGAGTAAAGACAAATACATACATATTGGAAACACTTTAAGAGAAGTAACGCATCGTACAAAATTAGCTTGTATCTCCTAAACAACACGTTGTAACTCGAAACGATTTGGTGTGGCTCATACCTCTACACGTGTAGCCTCAAAAGAGAACCCACATGAGAATTTTCTTTCTTCAAAATTTGTCAGAAAACCACGTTATAAGGCAATCCCGCATAGTGCGAAATTATCTTGTTTTTCCTAAACAACACGTTGTAACTCGAAAAGCTATGGTGTTGCGTATTTCTCTAGGCGTGTAGCCTCAAAAGAGAATGCACAGGAGAGTTTTCCCTCGAAACAATATGTAAGAATACCTCGTTATAAGGAAATACAGTGTTGCAGAGTAAAGACAAATAAGTAAGTATTGGAAACACTAGACGAGAAGAAATAATGCATCGTACAATATTTGCTTGTATCTCCTAAACAGCACGTTGTAACTCGAAAATATTTGGTGTGGCTCATATGCCTACACGTGTAGCCTCAAAAGAGAACCCACAGGAGAACTTACTTTCGTCAAAATTTGGCAGAAAACCACGTTTTAAGGAAATCCCGCATCGTGCAAAATTATCTTGTTTTTCCTAAACAACATGTTGTAACTCGAAAAGATTTGGTTTGGCATGTACGTCTAAAAGTGTAGCCTCAAAAGACAACCAACAGGAGAATTTTCTTTCGTCAAAATTTGTCAGATAACCACCTTTTAAGGAAATCCCGCATCTTGCAAAATTATCTTGTTTTTCCTAAACAACACGTTGTAACTCGAAAAGCTTTGGTGTTACGTGTATGTCTAATCGTGTAGCCTCAAAAGAGAATGCACAGGAGAGTTTTCTCTCGAAAGAACATGTAAGAATACAACGTTATAAGGAAATACAGTGTTGCAGAGTAAAGACAAAAACGTATATTTTGGAAACACTTTAATAGAAGAAATAACGCATCATAAAATATTAGCTTGTATCTCCTAAACAACAAGTGGTAACTCGAAAAGATTTAGTTTGGCGTGTACGTCTAAAAGTGTAGCCTCAAAAGGGAACCCACAGGAGAATTTTCTTTCTTTAAAATTTGTCAGAAAACCTCCTTATAAGGCAATTCCGCATCATGAGAAATTACCTTGTTTTTCCTAAACAACACGTTGTAACTCGAAAAGCTTTGGTGTTGCATGTATGTCTCAGTGTGTAGCCTAAACGGAAATGCACAGGAGAGTTTTCTCTCGAACGAATATGTAAGAATACCACGTTATAATTAAGTACAGTGTTGCAGAGTAAAGACAAATATGAACATATTGGAAACACTTTACTAGAAGAAATAACGCATCGTTCAAAATTAGCTTGTATCTCCTAAACAGCACGTTTAAACTCGAAAAGATTTGGTGTGACATGTACGTCTAAACGTGTAGCCTCAAAAGAGAACCCACAGGAGAATTTTCTTTCATCAAAATTTGTCAGAAACCACGTTTTAAGGAAATCTCGCATCGTGCGAAATTATCTAGTTTTTCCTAATCAATACGTTGTAACTCGAAAAGCTCTGGTGTTGCGTGTATGTCTAAGCGTGTAGCCTCAAAAGAGAACGCACAGGAGAGATTTCTCTCAAAAGAATATGTAAGAATACCACGTTATAAGGAAATACAGTGTTGCAGAGTAAAGACAAACACATACATATTGGAAACAGTTTACGAGAAGAATTAATGCATCATACAAAATTAGCTTGTATCTCCTAAACAACAAGTTGTAACACGAAAAGATTTGGTGTGGCCTGTACGTCTAAACGTGTAGCCCCAAAAGAGAACCCACAGGAGAATTTTTTATCGTCAAAATTTTTCAGAAAACCACGTTTTAAGGAAATCCCGCATCGTGCAAAATCATCTTGTTTTTCCTAAACAACATGTTGTAACTCGAAAAGCTTTGGTGTTGCATGTATGTCTAAGCGTGTAGCCTCAAAAGAGAATGCACAGGAGAGTTTTCACTCAAAAGAACATGTAAGAATACAACGTTATAAGGAAATACAGTGTTGCAGAGTAAAGACAAATACGTATGTATTGGAAACACTTTACGAGAAGAAATAAAGCATCGTAGAAAATTAGCTTGTATCTCCTAAACAAAACGTTGTAACTTGAAAAGATTTGGTGTGACGTGTACGTCTAAACGTGTAGCCTCAAAAGAGAACCCACAAGAGAACTTTCATTCCTCAAAATTTGTCAGAAACCACGTTTTAAGGAACTCTCGCATCGTGCGGAATTATCTTGTTTTTCCTAAACAACACGTTGTAACTCGAAAAGCTTTGGTGTTGCGTGCATGTCTAAGCATGTAACCTCAAAAGAGAACGCACAGGAGACGTTTCTCTCGATAGAATATGTAAGAATACCACATTATAAGCAAATACAGTGTTGCAGAGTAATGACAAATACTTAATTATTGGAAACACTTTAAGAGAACAAATAACGCATCGTTAAAAATTAGCTTGTATCTCCTAAACAACACGTTGTAACTCGAAAAGATTTGGTGTGGCTCGTACCTCTACACATGTAGCCTCAAAAGAGAACCCACAGGAGAACTTTCTTTCGTCAAAATATGTCAGAAAACCACGTTTTATGGAAAACTCGCATCGTTTGAAATTATCTTGTTTTTCCTAAACAACATGTTGTAGCTCGAAAAGCTTTGGTGTTACGTGTATTTCTAAGCCTGTAGCCTCAAAAGAGAATGCAGAGGAGAGTTTTCTCTTGAAAGAACATGTAAGAATACAACGTTATAAGGAAATACAGTGTTGCAGAGTAAAGACAAATTCATACATATTGGAAACACTTTACGAGAAGAAATAACGCATCGTACAAAATTAGCTTGTATCTCCTAAACAACACGTTGTAACTCGACAAGATTTTGTGTGGCGTGTACGTCTAAACGTGTAGCCTCAAAAGAGAACCCACAGGAGAATTTTCTTTCGTCAAAATTTTTCAGAATACCACGTTTTAAGGAAATCCCGCATCGTGCGAAATCATCTTCTTTTTCCTAAACAACATGTTGTAACTCGAAAAGCTTTGGTGTTGCATATATGTCTAAGCCTGTAGCCTCTAAAGAGAACGCACAGGAGTGTTTTCTCTCGAAAGAACCTCTAAGAATACAACGTTATAAGGAAATACAGTGTTGCAGAGTAAAGACAAATGCGTACTTATTGGAAAAACTTTACGAGAAGAAATAACGCATCATACAAAATTAACTTGTATCTCCTAAACAACATGTGGTAACTCGAAAGGATTTGGTGTGGTGTATACGTCTAAAGGTGTAGACTCAAAAGAGAACCCACAGGAGAATTTTCTTTCTTCAAAATTTGTCAGAAAACCACGTTTTAAGGAAATCCTGCATCGTGCGAAATTATCTTGTTTTTCATAAACAACATGTTGTACCTCAAAAAGCTTTGGTGTTGCCTGTATGTCTAAGTGTGTAGCCTCAAAAGGGAACGCACAGGATAGTTTTCTCTCGAAAGAATATGTAAGAATACCACGTTATAAGTAAATACAGTGTTGCAGAGTAAAGACAAATACTTTCATATTGGAAACACTTTACAAGAAGAATTAACGCATCGTACAAAATTAGCTTGAATCTCCTAAACAATACGTTGTTACTCGAAAAGATTTGGTGTGGCGTGTACTTCTAAACATGTAGCCTCAAAAGAGAACCCACAGAAGAATTTTCTTTCTTCAAAATTTTTCAGAAAACCACGTTTTAAAGAAATCCCGCATCATGCGAAATCATCTTCTATTTCCTAAACAACATGTTGTAACTCGAAAAGCTTTGGTGTTGCGTGTATGTCTAAGCGTGGAGCCTCAAAAGAAAAGGCACAGGAGAGTTATATCTCAAAAGAATATGTAAGAATACCACATTATAAGGAAATACAATTTTGCAGAGTAAAGACAAATAAGTACATATTGGAAACATTTACAAGAAGAAATAACACATCATACAAAATTAGCTTGTGTCTCCTAAACAACACGTTGTAACTCGAAAAGACTTGGTCTGACGTGTACGTCTAAACGTGGAGCCTCAAAAGAGAACCCACAGGAGGATTTTCTTTCATCAAAATTTGTCAGAAACCACGTTTTAAGGAAATCTCTCATCGTGCGAAATTATCTAGTTTTTCCTAAACAACACGTTGTAACTCGAAAAGCTCTGGTGTTGCATGTATGTCTAAGCATGTAGCCTCAAAAGAGAACACACAGGAGAGTTTTCTCTTGAAAGAATATTTAAGAATACCACGTTATAAGGAAATACAATGTTGCAGAGTAAAGACAACTATGTACGTATTGGAAACACTTTAAGAGAAGAAATAACGCATCTTACAAAATTAGCTTGTATCTCCTAAACAACACGTTGTAACTCGAAAAGATTTGGTGTGGCTCATACCTCTACATGTGTAGCCTCAAAAGAGAAACCACAGGAGAACTTTCTTTCGTCAAATTTTTCAGAAAACCATGTTTTATGGAAATCTCGCATCGTGCGAAATTATCTTTTTTTTCCTAAACAACACGTTGTAACTCGAAAAGCTTTGGCGTTGCGCAATTGTCTTAGCGTGTAGCCTCAAAAGAGAATGCACAGGAGAGTTTTCCCTTGAAAGAATATGTAAGAATACCTTGTTATAAGGAATAGAGTGTTGCAGAGTAAAGATAAATAAGTACTTATTGGAAACACTATATGAGAAGAAATAACGCATCTTACAATATTTGCTTGTATCTCCTAAACAACACGTTGTAACTCGAAAATATTTGGTGTGGCTCGTATGTCTACACGTGTAGCCTCAAAAGAGAACCCACAGGAGAACTTTCTTTCGTCAAAATTTGTCAGAAAACCCCCTTCTAAGGAAGTCCTGTATCCTGCGAAATTATCTTGGTTTTCATAAACAACATGTTGTAACTCGAAAAGATTTGGTTTGGCATGTATGTCTAAGTGTGTAGCCTCAAAAGGGAATGCACAGGATAGTTTTCTCTCGAAAGAATATGTAGGAATACGACGTTATAAGGAAATACAGTGTTGCAGAGTAAAGACAAATACATACATATTTGAAACACTTTACTAGAAGAATTAACGCATCGTAAAAAATTAGCTTGTATCTCCTAAACAACACGTTGTAACTCAAACATATTTGGTGTGGCGTGTACGTATAAACGTGTAGCCTCAAAAGAGAACCCACAGGAGAATTTTCTTTCGTCAAAATTTTTCAGAAAACCACTTTTAAGGAAATCACGCATCGTGCGAAATCATCTTCTTTTTCTAAACAACATGTTGTAACTCGAAAAGCTTTGATGTTGCATATATGTCTAAGCCTGTAGCCTCTAAAGAGAACGCACAGGAGAGTTTTCTCTCGAAAGAACCTGTAAGAATACAACGTTATAAGGAAGTACAGTGTTGCAGAGTAAAGACAAATGCGTACATATTAGAAAAACTTTACGAGAAGAAATAACGCATCGTAAAAAATTAGCTTGTATCTCCTAAACAACACGTGGTAACTCGAAAGGATTTGGTGTGGTGTGTACGTCTAAACGTGTAGACTCAAAAGAGAACCCACAGGAGAATTTTCTTTCTTCAAAATTTGTCAGAAAACCACGTTTTAAGGAAATCCCGCATCGTGCGAAATTATCTTGTTTTTCATAAACAACACGTTGTACCTCGAAAAGCTTTGGTGTTGCCTGTATGTCTAAGTGTGTAGCCTCAAAAGGGAACACACAGGATAGTTTTCTCTCGAAAGAATATGTAAGAATACCACGTTATAAGTCAATACAGTGTTGCAGAGTAAAGACAAATACTTTCATATTGGAAACACTTCACAAGAAGAAATAACGCATCGTACAAAATTAGCTTGAATCTCCTAAACAACACGTTGTTACTCGAAAAGATTTGGTGTGGCGTGTACGTCTAAACGTGTAGCCTCAAAAGATAACCCACAGAAGAATTTTTTTTCGTCAAAATTTTTCAGAAAACCACGTTTTAAGGAAATCCCGCATCGTGCGAAATCATCTTCTATTTCCTAAACAACATGTTGTAACTCGAAAAGCTTTGGCGTTGCGTGTATTTCTAATCGTGGAGCCTCAAAAGAGAAGGCACAGGAGAGTTTTCTCTCAAAAGAATATGAAAGAATACCACATTATAAGGAAATACAATTTTGCAGAGTAAAGACAAATAAGTACATATTGGAAACATTTACAAGAAGAAATAAAGCATCATACAAAATTAGCTTGTGTCTCCTAAACAACACGTTGTAACTCGAAAAGATTTGGTCTGACGTGTACGTCTAAATGTGTAGCCTCAAAAGAGAACCCACAAGAGAATTTTCTTTCATCAAAATTTGTCAGAATCCACGTTTTAAGGAAATCTCGCATCCTGCGAAATTATCTAGTTTTTCCTAAACAACATGTTGTAACTCGAAAAGCTCTGGTGTTGTGTGTATGTCTAATCGTGTAGCCTCAAAAGAGAACGCATAGGAGAGTTTTCTCTCGAAAGAATATGTAAGAATACCACGTTATAAGGAAATACAGTGTTGCAGAGTAAAGACAAATAGGTACGTATTGGAAACACTTTACGAGAAGAATTAACGCATAGTACAATATTAGCTTGTATCTCCTAAACAACAAGTTGTAACTCGAAAAGATTTGATGTGGCCTGTACGTCTAATCGGGTAGCCCCAAAAGAGAACCCACAGGAGAATTTTCTTTCCTCAAAATTTTTCAGAAAACCACGTTTTAAAGAAATCCAGCATCGTGCGAAATCATCTTCTTTTTCCTAAACAACATGTTGTAACTCGAAAAGCTTTGGTGTTGCGTGTATGTCTAAGTGTGTAACCTCAAAAGAGAATGCACAGGAGAGTTTTCTCTCGAAAGAACATGTAAGAATACAACGTTAAAAGGAAATACAGTGTTGCAGAGTAAAGACAAAAACATATATATTGGAAACACTTTAATAGAAGAAATATTGCATCATAAAATATTAGCTTGTATCTCCTAAACAACAAGTGGTAACTCGAAAAGATTTAGTTTGGCGTGTAGGTCTAAAAGTGTAGCCTCAAAAGAGAAACCACATGAGAATTTTCTTTCTTCAAAATTTGTCAGAAAACCACGTTATAAGGCAATCCCGCATAGTGCGAAATTATCTTGTTTTTCCTAAACAACACGTTGTAACTCGAAAAGCTTTGGTGTTGCGTGTATGTCTAAGCATGTAGCCTCAAAAGAGAACACAAAGGAGAGTTTTCTCTCGAAAGAATATGTAAGAACACCACGTTAGAAGGAAATACAGTGTTGCAGAGTTAAGACAAATACGTACATATTGGAAACAGTTTACGAGAAGAAATAATGCATCGTTCAAAATTACTTTGTATCTCCTAAACAACACGTTGTAACTCGAAAAGATTTGGTGTGGCTCGTATGACTACACGTGTAGCCTCAAAAGAGAATGCACAGGAGAACTTTCTTTCGTCAAAATTTGTCAGAAAACCACGTTTTAAGGAAATCCCGCATCCTGCAAAATTATCATGTTTTTCCTAAACAACACGTTGTAACTCGAAAAGCTTTGGTGTTGCGTGTATATCTAAGCGTGTAGCCTGTAAAGCGTACACACAGGAGATTTTTCTCTCGAAAGAACATGTAAGAATACAACGTTATAAGGAAATACAGTGTTGCAATGTAAAGACAAATACGTCCTTATTGGAAACACTTTATGAGAAGAAATAACGCATCGTACAAAATTAGCTTGTATCTGCTAAACAACACGTGGTAACTCGAAAGGATTTGGTGTGGCGTGTACATCTAAACGTGTAGCCTCAAAAGAGAACCCATTGGAGAATTTTCTTTCTTCAAAATTTGTCAGAAATCCACGGTTTAACGAAATCCCGCATCCTGTGAAATTATCGTGTTTTTCCTAAACAACAAGTTGTAACTCGAAAAGCTTTGGTGTTGCCTGTATGTCTAAGTGTGTAGCCACAAAAGGGAATTCACAGGAGAGCTTTCTCTCGAAAGAATATGTAAGAATACCACGTTATATTGAAATAGAGTGTTGCAGAGTAAAGACAAATACATATATATTGGAAACACGTTAAGAGAAGAAATAACGCATCGTACAAAATTAGTTTGTATTTCCTAAACAACACGTTGTAACTCGAAATTATTTGTTGTGACGTGTACGTCTAAATGTGTAGCCTCAAAAGAGAACCAACAGGAGAATTTTCTTTTATCAAAATTTGTCAGAAAACCACGTTTTAAGGAAATCTCGCATCATGCGAAATTATCGTGTTTTTCCTAAACAACACGTTGTAACTCGAAAAGTTTTGGTGTTGCGTGTATGTCTAAGCGTGTAGCTTCAAAAGAGAACGCACAGGAGAGTTTCCTCTCGAAAGAATATGTAAGAACACCACGTTATAAGGAAATACAGTGTTGCAGACCAAAGACAAATATGTATGTATTCGAAACACTTTACGAGAAGAAATAACGCATCATACAAAATTAGCTTGTATCTCCTAAACACAAGGTTGTAACTCGAAAGGATTTGGTGTGGCGTGTACATCTAAACGTGTAGCCTCAAAAGAGAACTGATAGGAGAACTTTCTTTCGTCAAAATTTGTCAGAAAACCACGTTTTAAGGAAATCCCGCATCGTGCAAAATTATCTTGTTTTTCCTAAACAACACGTTGTAACTCGAAAAGCTTTGGTGTTGCGTGTATATCTAAGCGTGTAGCCTCTAAAGGGTATGCACAGGAGATTTTTCTCTCGAAAGAACATGTAAGAATACAACGTTATAAGGAAATACAGTGTTGCAATGTAAAGACAAATACGTCCTTATTGGAAGCACTTTACGAGAAGAAATAACGCATCGTACAAAATTAGCTTGTATCTCCAAACAACACGTGGTAACTCGAAAGGATTTGATGTGGCGTATACGTCTAAATGTGTAGCCTCAAAGAGAACCCATTGGAGAATTTTCTTTCTTCAAAATTTGTCAGAAATCCACGGTTTAATGAAATACAGCATCCTGCGAAATTATCTTGTTTTTCCTAAACAACAAGTTGTAACTCGAAAAGCTTTGTTGTTGCCTGTATCTAAGAGTGTAGCCACAAAAGGGAATTCACAGGAGAGCTTTCTCTCGAAAGAATATGTAAGAATACCACGTTATATGGAAATAGAGTGTTGCAGAGTAAAGACAAATACGTACATATTGGAGACACTTTAAGAGAAGAAATAACGCATCGTACAAAATTAGTTTGTATGTCCTAAACAACACGTGGTAACTCGAAAAGATTTGGTTTGGTGTGTACGTCTAAACGTGTAGCCTCAAAAGAGAACCGACAGGAGAATTTTCATTCGTAAAAATTTGTCAGAAAACCACGTATTAAGGAAATCCCGCATCATGCGAAATTATCTTGTTTTTCCTAAACAACACGTTGTAACTCGAAAAGCTTTGGTGTTGCGTGTATGTCTAAGCGTGTAGCCTCAAAAGAGAATGCCCAGGAGAGTTTTCTCTCCAACGAACATGCAAGAATACGTTATAAGGAAATACAGTGTTGCAGAGTAAAGACAAATACGTATGTATTGGAAATACTTTAGGAAAAGAAATAACGCATCATACAAAATTAGCATGTATCTCCTAAACAACAGGTTGTAACTCGAAAGGATTTGGTGTGGCATGTACGTCTAAACGTGTAGCCTCAAAAGAGAACCGACAGGAGAATTTTCTATTGTCAAAATATGTGAGAAAACCACGTTTTAAGGAAATCCCTCATCGTGCAAAATTATCTTGTTTTTCTTAAATAACAAGTTGTAACTCGAAAAGCTTTGGTGTTGTGTGTATGTCTAAGCGTGTAGCCTCAAAAGAGCATGCAAAGGAGAGTTTTTCTCGAAAGAATATGTAAGAATACCACGTTATAAGGAAATACAGTGATGCAAAGTAAAGACAAATACATACCTATTGGAAACTCTTTACGAGAAGAATTAACACATCGTGCAAAATTAGCTTGTATCTCCTAACAACACGTTGTAACTCGAAAAGATTTGGTGTGGCGCGTACGTCTAAACGTGTAGCCCAAATGAGAACCCACAGGAGAATTTTCTTTCGTTAAAATTTTTCAGAAAACCACGTTTTAAGGAAATCCCGCATCGTGCGAAATCATCTTCTTTTTCCTAAACAATATGTATTAACTCGAAAAGCTTTGGTGTTGTGTGTATGTCTAAGTGTGGAGCTTCAAAAGAGAATGCACATCAGAGTTTTCTCTCGAAAGAATATGTAAGAATACCAAGTAATAAAGAAATACAAATTTGCAGAAGAAAGCCAAATAAGTACATATTGGAAACACTTTACGAGAAGAAATAACGCATCATACAAAATTAGCTTGTATCACCTAAACCACACGTTGTAACTCGAAAAGATTTGGTGTGACGTGTACATCTAAACGTGTAGCCTCAAAAGAGAACCCACAGGAGAATTTACTTTTGTCAAAATTTGTCAGAAAACCACGTTTGAAGGAAATCCCGCATCGTGCGAAATTATCTTGTTATTCATAAGCAACACGTTGTAACTCGAAAAACTTTGGTGTTGCCTGTATGTCTAAGTGTGTAGTCTCAAAAGGGAACGCACAGGATAGTTTTCTCTCGAAAGAATATGAAAGAATACCACGTTATAAGGAAATACAGTGTTGCAGAGTAAAGACAATTACTTACCTATTGGAAACACTTTAGGAGAAGTATTAACGCATCGAACAAAATTAGCTTGTATCTCCTAACCAACACGTTGTAACTCGAAAAGATTGGGTGTGGCGTGTATGTCTAAACATGTAGCCTCAAAAGAGAACTGACAGGAGAATTTTCTTTCGTTAAAATTTTCTGAAAACCACGTTGTAAGGAAATCCTGCATCGTGCGAAATCATCTTCTTTTTCCTAAACAACATATTGTAACTCGAAAAGCTTTAGTGTTGCGTGTATGTCTAAGCGTGGAGCCTCAAAAGAGAAGGCACAGGAGAGTTTTCTCTCGAAAGACTATGTAAGAATACCACGTTATAAGGAAATACAATTTTGCAGAGTAAAGACAAATAAGTACATATTGGAAACACTTTACGAGAAGAAATAACGCATCGTACAAAATTAGCTTGTATCTCCTAAACAACACGTTGTAACTCGAAAAGATTTGGTCTGACGTGTACGTCTAAACGTGTAGCCTCAAAAGAGAACCCACAGGAGAAATTTCTTTCATCAAAATTTGTCAGAAACCACGTTTTAAGGAAATCTCGCATCGTGCGAAACTATCTAGTTTTTCCTAAATAACACGTTGTAACTCGAAAAGCTCTGGTGTTGCGTGTATGTCTAAGCATGTAGCCTCAAAAGAGAATGCACAGGAGAGTTTTCTCTCGATAGAATATGTAAGAATACCACGTTATAAGGAAATACAGTGTTGCAGAGTAAAGACAAACACATATGTATTGGAAACACTTTACGAGAAGAATTAACGCATAGTACAAAATTAGCTTGTATCTCCTAAACAACACGTTGTAACTCGAAAAGATTTGGTGTGGCGTGTACGTCTAAACGTGTAGCCTCAAAAGAGAACCCACAGGAGAATTTTCTTTCGTTAAAATTTTTCAGAAAACCACGTTTTAAGGAAATCCCGCATCGTGCGAAATCATCTTCTTTTTCCTAAACAATATGTATTAACTCGAAAAGCTTTGGTGTTGCGGGTATGTCTAAGCGTGGAGCTTCAAAATAGAATGCACAGGAGAGTTTTCTCTCGAAAGTATATGTAAGAATACCACGTTATAAAGAAATACAATTTTGCAGAGGAAAGCCAAATAAGTACATATTGGAAACACTTTACGAGAAGAAATAACGCATCATACAAAATTAGCTTGTATCACCTAAACAACACGTTGTAACTCGAAAAGATTTGGTGTGATGTGTACATCTAAACATGTAGCCTCAAATGAGAATCCACAGGAGAATTTTCTTTTGTCAAAATTTGTCAGAAAACCACGTTTTAAGGAAATCCCGCATCGTGCGAAATTATCTTGTTATTCATAAACAACACGTTGTAACTCGAAAAACTTTGGTGTTGCCTGTATGTCTAAGTGTGTAGTCTCAAAAGGGAACACACAGGATAGTTTTCTCTCGAAAGAATATGTAAGAATACCACGTTATAAGGAAATACAGTGTTGCAGAGTAAAGACAAATACTTACCTATTGGAAACACTTTACGAGAAGAATTAATGCATCGTACAAAATTAGCTTGTATCTCCTAAACAACACGTTGTAACTCGAAAAGATTTGGTGTGGCGTGTACGTCTAAACATGTAGCCTCAAAAGAGAACCCACAGGATTATTTTCTTTCGTCAAAATTTTTCAGAAAACCAAGTTTTAAGGAAAACCCGCATCCTGCGAATTCATCTTCTTTTTCCTAAACAACATGTTGTAACTCGAAAAGCTTTGGTGTTGCGTGTATGTGTAAGCATGGAACCTCAAAAGAGAAGGCACAGGAGAGTTTTCTCTCAAAAGAATATGTAAGAATACCACGTTATTAGGAAATACAATTTTGCAGGGTAAAGACAAATAAGTACATATTGGGAACACTTTACGAGAAGAAATAAGACACCGAAAAAAATTAGCTTGTATCTCCTAAACAACACATGGTAACTCGAAAAGATTTGGTTTGGCGTGTACGTCTAAACGTGTAGCCTCAAAAGAGAACACAAAGGAGAATTTTCATTCGTAAAAATTTGTCAGAAAAGCACGTATTAAGGAAATCCCGCATCTTGCGAAATTATCTTGTTTTTCCTAAACAACACGTTGTAACTCGAAAAGCTTTGGTGTTGCGTGTATGTCTAAGAATGCAGCCTCAAAAGAGAATGCACAGGAGAGTTTTCTCTCCAACGAACATGTAAGAATACGTTATAAGGAAATACAGTGTTGTAGAGTAAAGACAAATACGTACATATAGGAAACACTTTACGAGAAGAAATTACGCATCATACAATATTAGCTTGTATCTCCTAAACAACAAGTGGAAACTCGAAAACATTTGGTTTGGTGTGTACTTCTAAAAGTGTAGCCTCAAAAGAGAACCCACAGGAGAATTTTCTTTCTTCCAAATTTTTCAGAAAACCACGTTTTAAGGAAATCCCGCTTCGTGCGAAATTATCTTGTTTTACATAAACAACACGTTGTACCTCGAAAACCTTTGGTGTTGCCTGTATGTCTAAGTGTGTAGCCTCAAAAGGGAATGGAGAGGATAGTTTTCTCTCAAAAGAATATGTATGAATACCACATTATAAGGAAATACGGTGTTGCAGAGTAAAGACAAATACGTACATATTGGAAACACTTTACGAGAATAATTAATGCATCGTGCAAAATTAGCTTGTATCTCCTAAACAACACGTTGTAACTCGAAAATATTTGGTGTGGCATGTACGTATAAACGTGTAGCCTCAAAAGAGAACCCACAGGAGAATTTTCTTTCCTCAAAATTTTTCAGAAAACCACGTTTTAAGGAAATCCTGCATCATGCAAAATCATCTTCTTTTTCCTAAACAATATGTTGTAACTCGAAAAGCTTTGGTGTTGCGTGTATGTCTAAGCCTGTAGCCTCTAAAGAGAACGCACAGGAGAGTTTTCTCTCGAAAGAACATTTAAGAATACAACGTTATAAGGAAATACATTGTTACAGAGTAAAGACAAATACGTACATATTGGAAAAACTTTACGAGAACATATAACGCATCTTACAAAATTAGCTTGTATCTCCTAAACAACACGTGGTAACTCGAAAGGATTTGGTGTGACGTGTACGTCTAAACGTGTAGCCTCAAAAGAAAACCCACAGGAGAATTTTCTTTCATCAAAATTTGTCAGAAACCACGTTTTAAGGAAATCTCGCATCGTGCGAAATTTTCTAGTTTTTCCTTACCAACACATTGTAACTCGAAAAGCTTTGGTGTTGCGTGTAAGTCTAAGCGTGTAGCCACAAAAGAGAACGCACAGGAGAGTTTTCTCTTGAAAGAATATTTAAGAATACCACGTTATAAGGAAGTACAGTTTGCAGAGTAAAGACAAATACGTAGTTATTGGAAACACTTTAAGAGAAGAAATAAAGCATTGTACAAAATTAGCTTGTATCTCCATAAAACACGTTGTAACTCGAAAATATTTGGTATGGCTCATACGACTACATGTGTAGCCTCAAAAGAGAACGCACAGGAGAACTTTCTTTCGTCAAAATTTGTCAGAATACCACGTTTTAAGGAAATCCTGCATCGTGCAAAATTATCTTGTTTTTCCTAAACAACACATTGTAACTCGAAAAGCTTTGGTGTTGCATGTATGTCTAAGCGTGTAGCCTCTAAAGGGTACGCACAGGAGATTTTCCTCTCGTAAGAACATGTAACAATACAACGTTATAAGGAAATACAGTGATGCAATGTAAAGACAAATACGTCCATATTGGAAACACTTTACAAGAAGAAATAATGCATCGTACAAAATTAGCTTGTACCTCCTAAACAACACGTGGTAACTCGAAAGGATTTGGTGTGGCGTGTACGTCTAAAGGTGTAGTCTCAAAAGAGAACCCATTGGAGAATTTTCTTTCTTCAAAATTTGTCAGAAATCCACGTTTTAACGAAATCCCGCATCCTGCGATATTATCTCGTTTTTCCTAAACAACAAGTTGTAACTCGAAGAGCTTTGGTGTTCCCTGTATGTCTAAGTGTGTAGCCAAAGAAGCGAATTCACAGGAGAGCTTTCTCTTGAAAGAATATGTAAGAATACCACGTTATATGGAAATAGAGTGTTGCAGAGTAAAGACAAATACTTACATATTGGAAACACTTTAAGAGAAGAAATAATGCATCGTACAAAATTAGCTTGTATCTCCTAAACAACACGTTGTAACTCGAAATGATTTGGTGGGACGTGTACGTCGAAACGTGTAGCTTCAATAGAGAACCGACAGGAGAATTTTCTTTCATCAAAATTTGTCAGAAAACCACGTTTTAAGGAAATCTCGCATCATGCGAAATTATCTTGTTTTTCCTAAACAACAAATTGTAACTCGAAAAGCTTTGGTGTTGCGTGTATGTCTAAGCGTGTAGCCTCAAAAGAGAACGCACAGGAGAGTTTTCTCTCGAAACAATATGTAAGAATACCACGTTATAAGGAAATACAGTGTTGCAGAGTAAAGACAAATACGTATGTATTGGAAACACTTTACGAGAAGAAATAACACATCATACAAAATTAGCATGTATCTCCTAAACAACAGGTTGTAACTCGAAAGGATTTGGTGTGGCGTGTACGTCTAAATGTGTAGCCTCAAAGGAGAACCGACAGGAGAATTTTCTAGTGTCAAAATATGTGAGAAAACTATGTTTTAAGGAAATCCCTCATCGTGCAAAATTATCTTGTTTTTCTTAAACAACAAGTTGTAACTCGAAAAGCTTTGGTGTTGGGTGTATGTCTAAGCGTGCAGCCTCAAAAGAGAACGCACAGGAGAGTTTTCTCTCCAAAGAATATGTAAGAATACCACGTTATAAAGAAATACAAATTTGCAGAGAAAAGGCAAATAAGTACATTTTGGATACACTTTACTAGAAGAAATAACGCATCGTACACAATTAGCTTGTATCTCCTAAACAACACGTTGTAACTCGAAAAGATTAGGTGTGACATGTACATCTAAACGTGTAGCCTCAAAAGAGAACCCACAGGAGAATTTTCTTTTGTCAAAATTTGTCAGAAAACCACGTTTTAAGGTAATCCCGCATCGTGTGAAATTATCTTGTTATTCATAAACAACACGTTGTAACTCGAAAAACTTTGGTGTTGCCTGTATGTCTAAGTGTGTAGTCTCAAAAGGGAAGGCACAGGATAGTTTTCTCTCAAAAGAATATGTAAGAATACCACGTTATAAGGAAATACAGTGTTGCAGAGTAAAGACAAATACGTACATATTGGAAACACTTTATGTGAAGAAATAACGCATCGTTCAAAATTAGCTTGTATGTCCTAAACAACACGTTGTAACTAGAAAAGATTTGGTGTGACGTGTACGTCTAAACGTGTAGCCTCAAAAGAGAACGCACAGGAGAATTTTCTTTCATCAAAATTTGTCAGAAACCACGTTTTAAGAAAATATCGCATCGTGCGAAATTATCTAGTTTTTCCTGAACAACACGTTGTAACTCGAAAGCTCTGGTGTTGCGTGTATGTGTAAGCGTGTAGCCTCAAAAGAGAACGCACAGGAGAGATTTCTCTCGAAAGAATATGTAAGAATACCACGTTATAAGGAAATACAGTGTTGCAGAGTAAAGACAAATACGTACATATTGGAAACACTTTATGGGAAGAAATAACGCATCGTTCAAAATTAGCTTGTATCTCCTAAACAACACGTTGTAACTAGAAAAGATTTGGTGTGACGTGTACGTCTAAACGTGTAGCCTCAAAAGAGAACCCACAGGAGAATTTTCTTTCATCAAAATTTGTCAGAAACCACGTTTTAAGGAAATCTCGCATCGTGCGAAATTTTCTAGTTTTTCCTTAACAACACATTGTAACTCTTAAAGCTCTGGTGGTGCATGTATGTCTAAGCGTGTAGCCTCAAAAGAGAACGCACAAGAGAGATTTCTCTCGAAAGAATATGTAAGAATACCACGTTATAAGGAAATACAGTGTGGCAGAGTAAAGACAAACAAGTACGTATTGGAAACACTTTACGAGAAGAATTAACGCATCATACAAAATTAGCTTGTATCTCCTAAACAACAAGTTGTAATTCGAAAAGATTTGGTGTGGCCTGTACGTCTAAACGTGTAGCCCCAAAAGAGAACCCACAGGAAAATTTTCTTTAGTCAAAATTTTTCAGAAAACCACGTTTTAAGGAAATCCCGCATCGTGCAAAATCATCTTGTTTTTCGTAAACAACATGTTGTAACTCGAAAAGCTTTGCTGTTGAGTGTATGTCTAAGCGTGTAGCCTCAAATGAGAATGCACAGGAGAGTTTTCTCTGGAAAGAACATGTAAGAATACAATGTTATAAGGAAATACAGTGTTGCAGAGTAAAGAAAAAAACGTATATATTAGAAACACTTTAATAGAAGAAATAACGCATCATAAAATATTAGCTTGTATCTCCTAAACAACATGTGGTAACTCGAAAAGATTTAGTTTGACGTGTACGTCTAAAAGTGTAGCCTCAAAGGAGATCGCACAGGAGAATTTTCTTTCTTCAAAATTTTTCAGAAAACCACGTTATAAGGCAATCCCGCATCGTGCGAAATTATCTTGTTTTTCCTAAACAACACGTTGTAACTCAAAAAGCTTTGGTGTTGCGTGTATGTCTCAGTGTGTAGCCTCAAAAAGAAATGCACAGGAGAGTTTTCTCTTGAAAGAATATGTAAGAATACCACGTTATAAGGAAATACAGTGTTGCAGAGTAAAGACAAATTCGTACATATTGGAAACACTTTACGAGAAGAAATAACACATCGTTCGAAATTAGCTTGTATCTCCTAAACAACACGTTGTAACTCGAAAAGATTTAGTGTGACGTGTACGTCTAAACGTGTAGCCTCAAAAGAAAACCCACAGGAGAATTTTCTTACATCAAAATTTGTCAGAAACCACGTTTTAAGGAAATCTCGCATCGTGCGATATTTTCTAGTTTTTCCTAAACAACACATTGTAACTCGAAAAGCTTTGGTGTTCCGTGTAAGTCTAAGCGTGTAGCCTCAAAAGAGAACGCACAGGAGAGTTTTCTCTTGAAAGAATATTTAAGAATACCACGTTATAAGGAAATACAGTGTTGAAGAGTAAAGACAAATACGTAGTTATTGGAAACACTTTAAGGGAAGAAATAAAGCATTGTACAAAATTAGCTTGTATCTCCTAAACAACACGTTGTAACTCGAAAAGATTTGGTGTGGCTCGTACGACTACACGTTTAGCCTCAAAAGAGAACGCACAGGAGAACTTTCTTTCGTCAAAATTTGTCAGAATACCACGTTTTAACGAAATCCTGCATCGTGCAAAATTATCTTGTTTTTCCTAAACAACACGTTCTATCTCGAAAAGCTTTGGTGTTGCGTGTATGTCTAAGCGTGTAGCCTCTAAAGGGTATGCACAGGAGATTTTTCTCTCGTAAGAACATGTAACAATACAACGTTATAAGGAAATACAGTGTTGCAATGTAAAGACAAATACGTCCATATTGGAAACACTTTACTAGAAGAAATAATGCATCGTACAAAATTAGCTTGTATCTCCTAAACAACACGTGGTAACTCGAAAGGATTTGGTGTGGCATGTACGTCTAAAGGTGTAGTCTCAAAAGAGAACCCATTGGAGAATTTTCTTTCTTCAAAATTTGTCAGAAATCCATGTTTTAACGAAATCCCGCATCCTGCGAAATTATCTTGTTTTTCCTAAACAACAAGTTGTAACTCGAAGAGCTTTGCTGTTGCCTGTATGTCTAAGTGTGTAGCCAAAGAAGCGAATTCACAGGAGAGCTTTCTCTCGAAAGAATATGTAAGAATACCACGTTATATGGAAATAGAATATTGCAGAGTAAAGACAAATACTTACATATTGGAAACACTTTAAGAGAAGAAATAATGCATCGTACAAAATTAGCTTGTATCTCCTAAACAACACTTTGTAACTCGAAATGATTTGGTGGGACGTGTACATCTAAACGTGTAGCTTCAATAGAGAACTGACAGGAGAATTTTCTTTCATCAAATTTTTCAGAAAACCACGTTTTAAGGAAATCTCGCATCATGCGAAATTATCTTGTTTTTCCTAAACAACAAATTGTAACTCGAAATGCTTTGGTGTTGCGTGTATGTCTAAGCGTGTAGCCTCAAAAGAGAACGCACAGGAGAGTTTTCTCTCGAAAGAATATGTAATGATCCCACGTTATAAGGAAATACAGTGTTGCAGAGTAAAGACAAATACGTATGTATTGGCAACACTTTACGAGAAGAAATAACGCATCATACAAAATTAGCATGTATCTCCTAAACAACAGGTTGTAACTCGAAAGGATTTGGTGTGGCGTGTACTTCTAAATGTGTAGCCTCAAAAACGAACCAACACGAGAATTTTCTATCGTCAAAATATGTGAGAAAACCATGTTTTAAGGAAATCCCTCATCGTGCAAAATTATCTTGTTTTTCTTAAACAACAAGTTGTAACTCGAAAAGCTTTGGTGTTGCGTGTATGTCTAAGCATACGGCCTCAAAAGAGAACGCACAGGAGAGTTTTCTCTCGAAAGAATATGTAAAAATACCACGTTATAAAGAAATACAAATTTGCAGAGAAAAGGCAAATAAGTACATTTTGGATACACTTTACTAGAAGAAATAACGCATCGTACACAATTAGCTTGTATCTCCTAAACAACACGTTGTAACTCGAAAAGATTTGGTGTGGCCTGTACATCAAAACGTGTAGCCTCAAAAGAGAACCCACAGAATTTTCTTTCGTCAAAATTTTTCAGAAAACCACGTTTTAAGGAAACCCTGCATCTTGCGAAATCATCTTCTTTTTCCTAAACAACATGTTGTAACTCCAAAAGCTTTAGTGTTGCGTGTATGTGTAAGCGTGGAGCCTCAAAAGAGAAGGCACAGGAGAGTTTTCTCTCGAAGGAATATGTAAGAATACCACGTTATTAGGAAATACAATTTTGCAGAGTAAAGACAAATAAGTACATATTGGGAACACTTTAAGAGAAGAAATAACGCATTGAAAAAAAATTAGCTTGTATCTCCTAAACAACACGTGGTAACTCGAAAAGATTTGGTTTGGCGTGTACGTCTAAAAGTGTATCCTCAAAAGAGAACCCACTGGAGAATTTTCTTTCTTCAAAATTTTTCAGAAAACCACGTTTTAAAGAAATCCGGCATCCTGCAAAATTATCTTGTTTTTCCTAAACAATAATTTGTAACTCGAAAAGTTTTGGTGTTGCGTGTATGTCTAAGTGTGTAGCCTCAAAAGGGAATGCACAGGAGAGTTTTCTCTCGAAAGAATATGTAAGAATACCCCGTTATAAGGAAATACAGCGTTGCAGAGTAAAGACAAATACGTACATATTGGAAACACTTTAAGAGAAGGAATAACTCCTCGTACAAAATTAGCTTGTATCTCCTAAACAACACGTGGTAACTCGAAAGGATTTGGTGTAGTATGTACGGCTAAACGTGTAGCCTCAAAAGAGAACCCACAGGAGAATTTTCTTTCCTCAAAATTTGTCAGAAAACCACGTTTTAAGGAAATCCCGCATCGTGCGAAATTATCTTGTTTTTCATAAACAACACGTTGTACCTCGAAAGCTTTGGTGTTGCCTGTATATCTAAGTGTGTAGCCTCAAAAGGGAATGCACAGGATAGTTTTCTCTCGAAAGAATATGTAAGAATACCATGTTGTAAGGAAATACAGTTCTGGGGAGTAAAGACAAATAGGTACATATTGGAAACACTTTACGAGAAGAATTAAAGCATCGAAAAATTAGCTTGTATCTCCTAAACAACACGTTGTATCTCGAAAATATTTGGTATGGCGTGTACGTATAAACGTGTAGCCTCAAAAGAGAACCCACAGGAGAATTTTCGTTCGTCAAAATTTTTCAGAAAACCACGTTTTAAGGAAATCCCGCATCGTGCGAAATCATCTTCTTTTTCCTAAACAACATGTTGTAACTCGAAAAGCTTTGGTGTTGCGTGTTTGTCTAAGCCTGTAGCCTCTAAAGAGAACGCAGAGGAGAGTTTTCTCTCGAAAGAACATGTAAGAATGCAACGTTATAACGAAATACAGTGTTGCGTAGTAAAGACAAATACTTACATATTGGAAAAACTTTACGAGAAGAAATAACTCATCATACAAAATTAGCTTGTATCTCCTAAACAACACGTGGTAACTCGAAAGGATTTGGTATGGTGTACGTCTAAACGTGGAGCCTCAAATGAGAACCCACGGGAGAATTTTCTTTCGTCAAAATTTTTCAGAAAACCACGTTTTAAGGAAATCCCGCGTCATGTGAAATTATCTTGTTTTTCATAAACAACACATTGTACCTCGAAAAGCTTTGGTGTTGCCTGTATGTCTAAGTGTGTAGCCTCAAAAGGGAATGCACAGGATAGTTTTCTCTCGAAAGAATATGTAAGAATACCACGTTATAAGGAAATACAGTGTTGCAGAGTAAAGACAAATACTTTCATATTGGAAACACTTTACGAGAAGAATTAACGCATCGTAGAAAATTAGCTTGAATCTCCTAAACAACACGTTGTTACTCGGAAAGATTTGGTGTGGCGTGTACGTCTAAACGTGTAGCCTCAAAAGAAAACCCACAGAAGAATTTTTTTCGTCAAAATTTTTCAGAAAACCATGCTTTAAGGAAATCCCGCATTGTGCGATATCATCTTCTTTTTCCTAAACAACATGTTGTACCTCGAAAAGCTTTGGTGTTGCGTGTATGTGTAAGTGTGGAGCCTGAAAATAGAAGGCATAGGAGAGTTTTCTCTCGAAAGAATATGTAAGACTACCACGTTATAAAGAAATACAATTTTGCAGAGTAAAGACAAATAAGTACATATTGGAAACACTTTACGAGAAGAAATAACGCATCGTACAAAATTAACTTGTATCTCCTAAACAACACGTTGTAACTCGAAAAGATTTGGTGTGGCTCGTACCTCTACACATGTAGCCTCAACAGAGAACCCACAGGAGAACTTTCTTTCGTCAATTTTTTTCAGAAAACCACATTTTATGGAAATCTCGCATAGTGCGAAATTATCTTGTTTTTCCAAAACAACACCTTGTAACTCAAAAAGCTTTGGCGTTGCGTGATTGTCTAAGTGTGTAGCCTCAAAAGAGAACGCACAGGAGAGTTTTCCCTCGAAAGAAAATGTAAGAATACCACATTATAAGGAAATACAGTGTTGCAGATTAAAGACAGATACGTACTTATTGGAAACACTTTACGTGAAGAAATAATGCATCGTACAAAATTTGCTTATATATCCTAAACAACACGTTGTAACTCGAAAAGATTTAGTGTGGCTCGTACGTCTACACATGTAGCCTCAAAAGAGAACCCACAGGAGAACATTATTTCGTCAAAATTTGTCAGAAAACCATGTTTTAAGGAAATCCCGCATCATGCAAAATTATCTTATTTTTCCTAAACAACACGTTGTAACTCGAAAAGCTTTGGTGTTGCCAGTTTGTCTAAGTGTGTAGCCTCAAAAGGGAATGCACAGGAGAGTTTTCTCTCGAAATAATATGTAAGAATACCACGTTATTAGGAAATACAGTGTTGCAGCGTAAAGACAAATACGTACATATTGGAAACACTTTACAAGAAGAATTAACGCATCATAAAATATTAGCTTGTATCTCCTAAACAACACATTGTAACTGGAAAAGATTTGGTGTGGCGTGTACATCTAAACATGTAGCCTGAAAAGAGAACCCACAGGATAATTTTCTTTCCTCAAAATTTTTCAGAAAACCACGTTTTAAGGAAATCCAGCATCGTGCGAAATCATCTTCTTTTTTCTAAACAAAATGTTGTAACTCGAAAAGCTTTGGAGTTGCGTGTATGTGTAAGCATGGAGCCTCAAAAGAGAATGCACAGGAGAGGTTTCCCTCGAAAGAATATGTAAGACTACCACGTTATAAAGAAATACAATTTTGCAGAGTAAAGACAAATAAGTACATATTGGAAACACTTTACGAGAAGAAATAATGCATCGTACAAAATTAACTTGTATCTCCTAAACAACACGTAGTAACTCGAAAAGATTTGGTGTGGCGTGTATGTCTAAATGTGTAGCCTCAAAAGAGAACCCACAGGAGAATTTTCATTCGTCAAAATTTGTCAGAAACCACGTTTTGCAGAAATCTCGTATCGTGCGAAATTATCTTGTTTTTCCTAAACAACACATTGTAAATCAAAAAGCTTTGGTGTTGAGTTTATGTCTAAGCGTGTAGCTTCAAAAGAGAATGCACAGGAGAGTTTTCTCTCGAAAGAATATGTAAGAAAACCACGTTATAATGAAATACATTGTTGCAGAGTAAAGACAAATAAGTACGTATTGGAAACACTTTAGGAGAAGAATTAACGCATCGTACAAAATTAGCTTGTATCTCCTAAACAACACGTGGCAACTCGAATGGATTTGGTGTGTCGTATACGTCTAAACGTGTAGCCTCAAAAGAGAACCCACAGGAGAATTTTCTTTCGTCAAAATTTTTCATAAAACCACGTTTTAAGGAAACCCCGCATCATGCGAAATCATCTTCTTTTTCCTAAACAACATGTTGTAACTCGAAAAGCTTTGGTGTTGCGTGCATGTGTAAGCGTGGAGCCTCAAAAGGGAAGGCACAGGAGAGTTTTCTCTCGAAAGAATATGTAAGAATACCACGTTATAAGGAAATACAATTTTGCAGAGTAAAGACAAATAAGTACATATTGGTAACACTTTACAAGAAGAAATAACGCATCATTCAAAATTAGCTTGTATCTCCGAAACAACACATTGTAACTCGAAAAGATTTGGTGTGACATGTATGTCTAAAAGTGTAGCCTCAAAATAGAACCCACAGGAGAATTTTCTTTCATGAAAATTTGTCAGAAACCAAGTTTTAAGGAAATCTCGCATCGTGCGAAATTATCTTGTTTTTCATAAACAACACGTGGTAACTCGAAAAGCTTTGGTGTTGCATGTATGACTAAGCGTGTAGCCTCAAAGGAGAACGCACAGGAGAGTGTTCTCTCGAAAGAATATGTAAGAATACCACGTTATAAGGAAATACAGTGTTACAGAGTAAAGACAAATAAGTATGTATTGGAAACACTTTAAGATAAGAAATAATGCATCGTACAAAATTAGCTTGTATCTCCTAAACAACATGTTGTAACTCGAAAAGATTTAGTGTGGCTCGTACCTCTACACTTGGAGCCTCAAAAGAGAACCCACAGGAGAACTTTCTTTCGTTAAAACTTTTCAGAAAACCACGTTTTATAGAAATCTCGCATTGTGCGAAATTATCTTGTTTTTCCTAAACATCATGTTGTAACTCGAAAATCTTTGGCGTTGCCTGTATGTCTAAGCGTGTAGCCTCAAAAGAGAATGCACAGGAGAGTTTTCCCCCGAAAGAATATGTAAGAATACCACGTTATAAGGAAATACAGTGTTGGAGATTAAAGACAAGTAACTACATATTGGAAGTACTTTACGAGAAGAAATAATGCATCGTACAAAATTTGCTTGTATCTCCTAAACAACACGTTGTAACTCGAAAAGATTTGGTGTGGCTCATTTGACTAAACGTGTAGCCTCAAAAGAGAACCCACAGGAGAACTTTCTTTCGTCAAAATTTGTCAGAAAACCACGTTTTAAGAAAATCCACATCGTGCAAAATTATCTTGTTTTTCCTAAATAACACATTGTAACTCGAAAAGCTTTGGTGTTGTGTGTATGTCTAAACGTGTAGCCTCTAAAGAGAATGCACAGGAGAGTTTTCTCTCGAAAGAACATGTAAGAATACAACGTTGTAAGGAAATACAGTGTTGCAGAGTAAAGACAAATACGTACTTATTGGAAACACTTTACCAGAAGAATTAACGCATCGTACAAAATTAGCTTGTATCTCCTAAACAACACGTTGCAACTCGAAAAGATTTGGTGTGGCATGTACATATAAACATGTAGCCTCAAAAGAGAACCCACAGGAGAATTTTCTTTTGTCAAAATTTTTCAGAAAATCACGTTTTAAGGAAATCCCGCATCGTGCGAAATCATCTTCTTTTTCCTAAACAACATGTTGTAACTCGAAAAGCTTTGGTGTTACGTGTATGTCTAAGCGTTTAGCCTCAAAAGAGAATGCACAGGAGAGTTTTCTCTCGAAAGAATATGTAAGAATACCACGGTATAAGGAAATACACTGTTGCAGAGTATAGACAAATACAAACATATTGGAAACACTTTAAGAGAAGAAATAAAGCATCGTACAAAATTAGCTTGTATCTCCTAAACAACACGTTGTAACTCATATAGATTTGGTGTGGCTCGTACCTCTACACGTGTAGCCTCAAAAGAGAACCCACAGGAGAACTTTCTTTCGTCAAAATTTTTCAGAAAACCACGTTTTATGGAAATCTAGCATCGTGCGAAATTATCTTGTTTTTCCTAAACAACACGTTGTAAAACGAAAAGCTTTGGGGTTGCGTGTTTGTCTACGCGTGTAGCCTCAAAAGAGAACGCACAGGAGAGTTTTCCCTCAAAAGAATATGTAAGAATACCACGTTATAAGGAAATACAATGTTGCAGAGTAGAGACAAATAAGTATGTATTGGAAACACTTTACAAGAAGAAACAACGCATCGTACAAAATTTGCTTGTATCTCCTAAACAACACGTTGTAACTCAAAAAGATTTGGTGTGGCTCGTACGTCTACACGTGTAGCCTCAAAAGAGAACCCACAGGAGAACTTTCATTTGTCAAAATTTGTCAGAAAACCACGTTTTAAGGAAATCCCGCATCGTGCAAAATTATCTTGTTTATCCTAAACAACACATTGTTACTCGAAAAGGCTTTGGTGTTGCGTGTATGTCTAAGCATGTAGTCTTTGAAGAGAATGCACAGGAGAGGTTTCTCTCGAAAGAACATGTAAGAATACAACGTTATAAGGAAATACAGTGTTGCAGAGTAAAGACAAATACGTACTTATTGAAAACACTTTACGAGAAGAAATAATGCATCTTAAAAAATTAGCGTGTATCTCCTAAACAACACGTGGTAACTCAAAAGGATTTGGTGTGGCGTGCACGTCTAAACATGTAGCCTCAAAGGAGAGCCCAAAGGAGAATTTTCTTTCGTCAAAATTTATCAGAACACCACGTTTTAAGGAAATCCAGCATTGTGCGAAATTATCTTGTTTTTTCATAAACAACACGTTATAACTCGAAAAGCTTTGGTGTTGCCTCTATGTCTAAGTGTGTAGCTTCAAAAGGGAACGCACAGGACAGTTTTCATTCGAAAGAATATGTAAGAATACCACGTTATTAGGAAATACAGTGTTGCAGAGTAAAAACAAATACGTACGTAATGGAAACACTTTACGAGAAGAATTAACACATCATTCAAAATTAGCATGTATCTCCTAAACAACACTTTGTAAGTCGAAAAGATTTAGTGTGGCATGTACATCTAAACATGTAGCCTCAAAAGAGAACCCAGAGGAGAATTTTCTTTCGTCAAAATTTTTCAGAAAACCACGTTTTAAGGAATTCCCGTATTGTGCGAAATCATCTTCTTTTTCCTAAACAACATGTTGTAACTCGAAAAGCTTTGGTGTTGCGTGTATGTGTATGCGTGGAGCCTCAAAAGAGAAGGCATAGGAGAGTTTTCTCTCGAAAGAATATGTAAGACTACCACGTTATAAAGAAATACAATTTTGCAGAATAAAGACAAATAAGTACATATTGGAAACACTTTACGAGAAGAAATAACGCATCGTACAAAATTAACTTGTATCTCCTAAACAACACGTTGTAACTCGAAAGGATTTGGTGTGACGTGTATGTCTAAACGTGTAGCCTCAAAAGAGATCCCACAGGAGAATTTTCTTTCATCAAAATTTGTCAGAAACCACGTTTTAAGGAAATCTCGCATCGTGCGAAATTATCTTGTTTTTCCTAAACAACATGTTGTAAAACGAAAAGTTTTGGTGTTGCGTGTATGTCTAAGCGTGTAGCCTCAAAATAGAACGCACAGGAGAGTTTTCTCTCGAAAGAATGTGTAAGAAAACCACGTTATAAGGAAATACAATGTTGCAGAGTAAAGACAAATAAGTACGTATTGGGAACACTTTATGAGAAGAATTAACACATCGTACAAAATTAGCTTGTATCTCCTAAACAACACGTTGTAACTCGAAAAGATTTAGTGTGGCTCTTACGTTTACACGTGTAGCCTCAAAAGAGAACCCACAGAAGAACATTCTTTCGTCAAAATTTGTCAGAAAACCACGTTTTAAGGAAATCCCGCATCGTGCAAAATTATCTTATTTTTCCTAAACAATACGTTGTAACTTGAAAAGCTTTGGTTTTGCATGTATGTATAAGCCTGTAGCCTCTAAAGAGAACGCACAGGAGAGTTTTCTCTCCAAAGAAAATGTAAGAATACAACATTATAAGGAAATACAGTGTTGCAGAATAAAGACAAATATGTACATATTGGAAACACTTTACGAGAAGAAATAACGCATCGTACAAAATTAGCTTGTATCTCCTAAGCAACACGTGCTAACTCGAAAGGATTTGATGTGGCATGTACGTGTACGTCTAAACATGTAGCCTCAAAAGAGAACCCACAGGAGAATTTTCTTTCGTCAAAATTTTTCAGAAAACCACGTTTTAAGGAAATCCAGCATCGTGCGAAATCTTCTTCTTTTTCGAAAACAACATGTTGTAACTCGAAAAGCTTTGGTGTTGCGTGTATGTGTAAGCGTGGAGCATCAAAAGAGAACACACAGGAGAGTTTTCTCTCGAAAGAATATGTAAGAATACCACATTATAAGGAAATACAATTTTGCAGAGTAAAGACAAATAAGGACATATTGGAAACACTTTACGAGAAGAAATAACGCATCGTAAAAAATTAACTTGTATCCCCTAAACAATACGTTGTAACTCGAAAAGATTTGGTGTGACGTGTATGTCTAAATGTGTAGCCTCAAAAGAGAACCCACAGGAGAATTTTCTTTCATCAAAATTTGTCAGAAACCACGTTTTAAGGAAATCTCGCATCGTGCGAAATTATCTTGTTTTTCCTAAACAACACGTTGTAACTCGAAAAGCTTTGCTGTTGCGTGTATGTCTAAGCGTGTAGCCTCAAAAGAGAATGCACAGGAGAGTTTCCTCTCGAAATAATATTTAAGAACACCACGTTATAAGGAAATACAGTGTTGCAGAGTAAAGACAAATACGTACGTATTGGAAACACTTTACTAGAAGAATTAACACATCGTACAAAATTAGCTTGTATCTCCTAAACAACACGTTGTAACTCGAAAAGATTTGGTGTGGCTCGTACCTCTACACGTGTAGCCTCAAAAGAGAACCCACAGGAGAACTTTCTTTCGTCAAATTTTTTCAGAAACCAGTTTTATGGAAATCTCGCATCGTGCAAAATTATCTTGTTTTTCCTAAACAACACGTTGTAACTCCAAATGCTTTGGCGTTGCGTGTTTGTCTAAGCTTGTAGCCTAAAAAGTGAATGCACAGGAGAGTTTTCCCTCGAAAGAAAATGTAAGAATACCACGTTATAAGGAAATACAGTGTTGCAGAGTAAAGATTAATAAGTACGTATTGGAAACACTTTAGGAGAAGAAATAATGCATCGTAAAAAAATTTGCTTGTATATCCTAAACAACACGTTGTAACTCGAAAAGATTTAGTGTGGCTCATACGTCTACACGTGTAGCCTCAAAAGAGAACCCACAGGAGAACATTCTTTCGTCAAAATTTGTCAGAAAACCACGTTTTAAGGAAATCCCGCATCGTGCAAAATTATCTTATTTTTACTAAACAACACATTGTAACTTGAAAAGCTTTGGTGTTGCGTGTATGTCTAAGCCTGTAGCTTCTAAAGGGAACGCACAGGAGAGTTTTCTCTTAAAATGTAAGAATACAACGTTATAAGGAAATACAGTTTGCAGAATAAAGACAAATATGTACGTATTGGAAACACTTTACGAGAAGAAATAACGCATCGTAAAAAATTAGCTTGTATCTCCTAAGCAACACGTGCTAACTTGAAAGGATTTGGTGTGGCGTGTACGTCTAAACATGAAGCCTCAAAAGAGAACCTACAGGAGAATTTTCTTTCGTCAAGATTTTTCAGAAAACCACGTTTTAAGGAAATACTGCATCATGCAAAATCATCTTCTTTTTCCTAAACAACATGTTGTAACTAGAAAACCTTTGGTGTTGCGTGTTTGTGTAAGCATGGAGCCTCAAAAGAGAAGGCACAGGAGAGTTTTCTCTCGAAAGAATATGTAAGAATAACACGTTTTAAGGAAATAAAATTTTGCAGAGTAAAGACAAATAAGTACATATTGGAAACACTTTACAAGAAGAAATAACGCATCGTACAAAATTAACTTGTATCTCCTAAACAGCACGTTGTAACTCGAAAAGATTTGGTGTGACGTGTATGTCTAAACGTGTAGCCTCAAAAGAGAACCCACAGGAGAATTTTATTTCATCAAAATTTGTCAGAAACCACATTTTAAGGAAATCCCGCATCGTGCGATATCATCTTCTTTTTCCTAAACCACATGTTGTAACTTGAAAGCTTTGGTGTGGCTTGTACCTCTACACGTGTAGCCTCAAAAGAGAACCCACAGGAGAATTTTCTTTCGTCAATTTATTTTCAGAAAACCACGTTTTAAGGAAATCCCGCATCATGTGAAATTATCTTGTTTTTCCTAAACAACATGTTGTAACTCGAAAGCTTTGGGGTTGCGTGTATGTCTAAACGTGATGACTCTAAAGAGAACGCACAGGAGAGTTTTCTCTCGAAAGAATATTTAAGAATACCACGTTATAAGGAAATACATTGTTGCAGAGTAAAGACAAATAAGTAGTTATTGGAAACACTTTACGAGAAGAAATAACACATCTACAAAATTAGCTTGTATCTTCTAAACAACACGTTGTAACTTGAAAAGATTTGGTGTGGCGTGTACGACTAAACATGTAGCCTCAAAAGGGAACCTACAGGAGAATTTTCTTTCGTCAAAATTTGTCAGAAAACCACGTTTTAAGGAAATCCCGCATCGTGCGAAATTATCTTGTTTTTCCTAAACAACAGGTTGTAACTCGAAAAGCTTTGGTGTTGCGTGTATTTCTAAGCGTGTAGCCTCAAAAGAGAACGCACAGGAGTGTTTTCTCTCGAAAGAATATGTAAGAATACCACGTTATTTGGAAATACAGTGTTGCAGAGTAAAGACCTATATGTCTGTATTGGAAACACTTTACGAGAAGAAATAACGCATGGTAAAAATTAGCTTGTATCTCCTAAACAACACGTTGTAACTCGAAAAGGTATGTTGTGTAGTTTACATCTAAACGTGTAGCCTCAAAAGAGAACCCACAGAAGAATTTTATTTCGTCAAAATTTTTCAGAAATCACGTTTTTAGTAAATCCCGCATTGTGTCAAATTTTCTTGTTTTTCCTAAACAACATGTTGTAACTCGAAAAGCTTTGATGTTATGTGTATGTCTAAGCATGTAGCCTCAAAAGAGAACGCACAGGAGAGTTTTCTCTCGAAAGAATATGTAAGAATACCACGTTATAAGGAAATACAGTGTTGCAGAGTAAAGACATATACTTACGTATTGGAAACACTTAACGAGAAGAAATAACACATGGTACAAAATCAGCTTGTATCTCCTAAACAACACGTTGTAACTCGAAAACATTTGGTGTGGTGTTTACATCTAAACGTGTAGCCTCAAAAGAGAACCCACAGGAGAATTTTCTTTCGTCAAAATTTTTTCAGAAAACAACCTTTTAAGGAAATCCCGCATCGTGCCAAATTATCTTGTTTTTCCAAAACAACACGTTGTAACTCGAAAAGCTTTGGTGTTGCGTGTATGTCTAAGCGTGTAGCCTCAAAAGAGAATGCACAGTATAGTATTCTCTCGAAAGAATATGTAAGAATACCACGTTATAAGGAAATACAGTGTTGCAGAGTAAAGACAGATATTTATTGGAAGCACTTTACGAGAGGGAATAATACATCATACAAAATTAGCTTGTATTTCCTAAACAACATGTTGTAACTCGAAAAGATTTGGTGTGGTGTGTACGTTGAAATGTGTAGCCTCAAAAGAGAACCCACAGGAGAATTTTCTTTCGTCAAAATTTGTCAGAAAACCATGTTTTATGGAAATCCCACATCTTGCGAAATTATACTCTTTTTCTTAAACAACACGTTGTAACTCGAAAAGCTTTCATGTTGCGTGTATGTCTAAATGTGTGGCCTCTAAAGAGAAAGAACAGGAGAGTTTTCTCTCGAAAGAATATATAAGAATACCACGTTATAACGAAATACAGTGTTGCAGAGTAAAGACAAATACGTACCTATTGGAAACACTTTACGAGAAGAAATAATGCATCGTAAAAAATTAGCTTGTATCTCCTAAACAACACGTTGTAACTTGAAAAGATTTGTTGTGGCATGTGCGTCTAAATGTGTAGCCTCAAAAGAGAACCCACAGGAGAATTTTCTTTCGTCAAAATATGTCAGAATTCCACGTTTTAAGGAAATCCCGCATCGTGCGAAATTATCTTCTTTTTCTTAAACAACACGTTGTAACGTGAAAAGCTTTGACGTTGCGTGTATGTCTAAGCATGTAGCCTCAAAAGCGATCGCACAGGAGAGTTTTCTCTTGAAAGAAGATGATAGAATACCACGTTGTAAGGAAATACAGTGTTGCAGACTAAAGACAAATACGTACATATTAGAAAGACTTTACAAGAAGAAATAACGCATCGTACAAAATTAGCTTGTATCTCCTAAACAACAAGTTGTAACTCGAAAAGATTTGGTGTCGTGTGTACGTCTAAACGTGTAGCCTCAAAAGAGAATCCACAGGAGAATTTTCTTTGGTCAAAATTTTTCAGAAAACCACGTTTTAAGAAAATCCCACATCGTGCGAAATTATCTTGTTTTCCCTAAACAACACGTTGCAACTCGAAAAGCTTTGGTGTTGCGTAAATGTCTAAGCATGTAGCCTCAAAAGAGAAGGCACAGGAGAGTTTTCTCTCCAAAGAATATGTAAGAATACCATGTTATAAGGAAATACAGTGTTGCAGAGTAAAGACAACTATGTACGTATTGGAAACACTTTACGAGAAGAAATAACACATTGTACAAAATTACCTTGTATCTCCTAAACAACACGTTGTAACTAGAAACGATTTGGTGTGGCGTTTACAACTAAACATGAAGCCTCAAAAGAGAACCCACAGGAGAATTTTCTTTCGTCAAAATTTTTCAGAAAACCACATTTTAAGGAAATTCCGCATCGTGCGAAATTATCTTGATTTTCCTAAACAACACGTTGTAACTCGAAAATCATTGGTGTTGCGTGTATGTCTAAGTGTGTAGCCTCAAAAGAGAAGCCACAGGAGTGTTTTCTCTCAAAAGAATATGTATGAATACCACGTTATAAGGAAATACAGTGTTGCAGAGTAAAGACAAATACGTACTTATTGGAAACACTTTATGAGAAGAAATAACGCATCGTACAAAATTAGCTTGTATCTTCTAAACAACAAGTTGTAACTCTCAAAGATTTGTTGTGGCTTGTACGTCTAAACGTGTAGCCTCAAAAGAGAACCCACAGGAGAATTTTCATTCGTCAAAATTTGTCAGAAAACCACGTTTTAAGGAAATCCCATATCGTGCGAAATTATCTTGCTTTTCCTGAAAAACACATTGTAACTCGAAAAGCTTTGGTGTTGCATGTATGTCTAAGCGTGTAGCCTCAAAAGAGAAGGCAAAGGAGAGTTTTCTCTCGAAAGAATATGTAAGAATACCACGTTATAAGGAAATACAGTGTTGCAGAGTAAAGAAAAATATGTACGGATTGGAAACACTTTACGAGAAGAAATAATGCTTCGTGCAAAATTAGCTTGTATCTCCTAAAGAACACGTTGTAACTCGAAAAGATTTGGTGTCACATGTACGTATAAACGTGTAGCCTCAAAAGAGAACCCACAGGAGAATTTTCTTTCCTCAAAATTTGTCAGAAAACCACGTTTTAAGGAAATCCCACATCGTGCGAAATTATCTTGTTTTTCCTAAACAACACGTCATAACTCGAAAAGCTTTAGTGTTCCATGTATGTCTAAGCTTGTAGCCTCAAAAGAGAAGACACAGGAGAGTTTTCTCTCGAAAGAATACATAAGAATACCACGTTATAAGGAAATACAGTGTTGCAGGGTAAAGACATATACGTACGCATTGGAAACACTTTACGAGAAGAAATAACGCATCGTACAAAATTATCTTGTATCTCCTAAACAACACCTTGTAACTCGAAATATTTTGTGTGGCGTGTACGTCTAAACGTGTAGCCTCAAAAGAGAACCCACAGGAGAATTTTCATTCGTCAAAATTTTTCAGAAAACCACGTTTTAAGGAAATCCCGCATCTTGCGACATTATCTTGTTTTTCCTAAAAACGACCTTGTAACGCGAAAATTTTTGGTGTTGCGTGTATGTCTAAGCGTGTAGCCTCAAAAGAGAAGGCACAGGATAGTTTTCTCTTGAAAGAATATCTAAGAATACCACGTTATAAGGAAATACAGTGTTGCAGAGTAAAGACAAATACGTAAGTATTAGAAACACTTTACAAGAAGAAATAACGCATCTTACAAAATTAGCTTGTATCTCCTAAACAACAAGTTGTAACTTGAAAAGATTTGGTGTCGAGTGTACGTCTAAATGTGTAGCCTCAAAAGAGAACCCACAGGAGAATTTTCTTTCGTCAAAATTTGTCAGAAAACCACGTTTTAAGGAAATCCCACATCGTGCGAAATTATCTTGTTTTTCCTAAACAACATGTCGTAACTTGAAAATCTTTGGTGTTGCGTGTATGTCTAAGTGTGTAGCCTCAAAAGAGAAGGCACAGGAGAGTTTTCTCTCGAAAGAATATGTAAGAATACCACGTTATAAGGAAATACAGTGTTGCAGAGTAAAAACAAATACGTACTTATTGGAAACACTTTATGAGAAGAAATAAGGCATCGTACTAAATTAGCTTGTATCTCCTAAACAATACTTTGTAACTCGAAAAGTTTTGATGTGGCCTGTACGTCTAAACGTGTAGCCTCAAAAGAGAACCGACAGGAGAATTTTCATTCATCAAAATTTTTCAGAAAACCACGTTTTAAGGAAATCCTGCATCGTGCAAAATTATCTTGTTTTTCCTAAACAAGACCTTGTAACGAGAAAATCTTTGGTGTTGCGTGTATGTCTAAGCATGTAGCCTCAAAAGAGAAGGCACAGGAGAGTTTTCTCTCGAAAGAATATGTACGAATACCACGTTATAAGGAAATACAATGTTGCAGAGTAAAGACAAATATGTACATATTGGAAACAGTTTATGAGAAGAAATAATGCATCGTTCTAAATTAGATTGTATCTCCTAATCAACACGTTGTAACTCGAAAAGATTTGGTGAGGCATTTACCACTAAACGTGTAGCCTCAAAAGGGAACCCACAGGAGAATTTTCATTCGTCAAAATTTTTCAGAAAACCACGTTTTAAGGAAATCCCACATTGTGCGAAATTATCTTGTTTTTCCTTAACAAGACCTTGTAACGCGAAAATCTTTGGTGTTGCGTGTATGTCTAGGTGTGTAGCCTCAAACGAGAAGGCACAGGAGAGTTTTCTCTCGAAAGAATATGTCAGAATACCACGTTATAAGGAAATACACTGTTGCAGAGTAAAGACAAATATGTACATATTGGAAACAGTTTATGAGAAGAAATAATGCATCGTACTAAATTAGCCTGAATCTCCTAAACAACATGTTGTAACTCGAAAAGATTTGGTGAGGCATTTACATCTAAATGTGTAGCCTCAAAAGAGAACCCACAGGAGAATTTTCTTTCGTCAAAATTTTTCAGAAAACCACGTTTTAATGAAATGCCGCATTGTGCGAAATTATCTTGTTTTTCCTAAACAACACGTTGTAACTCGAAAAGCTTTGGTGTTGCGTGTATGTCTAAGCGTGTAGCCTCAAAAGAGAAAGCACAGGATAGTTTTCTCTCGAATGAATATGTAAGTATACCACGATATAAGGAAATACAGTGTTGCAGAGTAAAGACAAATACATACGTATTGGAAACACTGTAGGGGAAGAAATAACGCATCTTACAAAATTAGCTTGTATCTCCTAAACAACACGTTGAAACTCGAAAAGATTTGGTGTGGCGTGTACGTCTAAACATGTAGCCTCAAAAGAGAACCCACAGGAGAATTTTCTTTCGTCAAAATTTTTCAGAAAACCACGTTTTAAGGAAATCCCGCATCCTGCGAAATTATCTTGTTTTTCATAAACAACACGTTGTAACTCGAAAAGCATGGTGTTGCCTGTATGTCTAAGCACGTAGCCTCAAAAGAGAAGGCACAGGATAGTTTTCTCTCGAAAGAATATGTAAGAATACCACGATATAAGGAAATACAGTGTTGCAGAGTAAAGACAAATACATACGTATTGGAAACACTGTACGGGAAGAAATAACGCATCGTACAAAATTAGCTTGTATCTCCTAAACAACATGTTGAAACTCGAAAAGATTTGGTGTGGCGTGTACGTCTAAACATGCAGCCTCAAAAGAGAACCCACAGGAGAAGTCTACAACAGTAAACAACTCGTTGTAACTCGGAAAGATTTGATGTGGCTTGTACGTCTAAACGTGTAGCCTCAAAGGAGAACCCACAGGAGAATATTCTTTTGTCAAATTTGTTAGAAAACCATGTTTTATGGAAATCCCGCATCGTGCAAAATTATCTTGTTTTTCCTAAACAACACTTGTAACACGAAAAGCTTTGGTGTTGCGTGTATGTCTAATCGTGTAGCCTCAAATGGGAACGCACAGGAGAGTTTTCTCTTGAAAGAATATGTAAGAATACCACGTTATAAGGAAATACAGTGTTGCAGAATAAAGAAAAATACTTACATTTTGGAAACACTTTATGAGAAGAAATAACGCAACGTACAATATTAGGTTGTATCTCCTAAACAACACGTTGTAACTCGAAAATATTTGGTGTGGTATGTACGTCTAAACGTGTAGCCTCAAAAGAGAACCCACAGGAGAATTTTCTTTCATCAAAATTTGTCAGAAAACCACGTTTTAAGGAAATCTCGCATCCTGCGAAATTATCTTGTTTTTCCTAAACAACACGTTGTCACTCCAAAAGCTTTGGTGTTGCGTTTATGTCTAAGTGTGTAGCCTCAAAAGAGAAGGAAAAGGAGAGTTTTCTCTGGAAAGAATATGTAAGAATACCACGTTATAAGGAAATACAGTGTTGCAGAGTAAAGACAAATACGTACATATTGGAAACACTTTAGGAGAAGAAATAACGCTTCGTAAAAAATTCGCTTGTATCTCCTAAACAACAAGTTGTAACTCGAAAAGATTTGGTGTGGCGTGTACGTCTAAACGTGTAGCCTCAAAAGAGAAACCACAGGAGAATTTTCTTTCGTCAAAATTTGTCAAAAACCACGCTTTAAGGAAATCCCGCATCGTGCTAAATTATCTTGTTTTTCCTAAAGAACACGTCGTAACTTGAAAAGCTTTGGTGTTGCGTGTATGTCTAAGCATGTAGCCTCAAAAGAGAACACACAGGAGAGTTTTCTCTCGAAAGTATATGTAAGAATACCACGTTATAAGGAAATACATTGTTGCAGAGTAAAGACGAATAAGTACGTATTGGAAACACTTTACGAGAAGAAGTAATGCATCGTACAAAATTAGCTTGTATCTCCTAAACAACACCTTGTAACTCGAAAGGATTTGGTGTGACGTGTACGTCTAAACGTGTAGCCTCAAAAGAGAACCCACAGGAGAATTTTCTTTCGTCAAAATTTGTCAGAAAACCACGTTTTAAGGAAATCCCTCATCGTGTGAAATTATCTTGTTTTTCCTAAACAACATGTTGTAACTCGAAAAGCTTTGGTGTTGCGTGTATGTCTAAGCGTGTAGCCTCAAAAGAGAATGCACAGGAGAGCTTTCTCTCAAAAGAATATGTAAGAATACCATGTTATAAGGAAATACAGTGTTGCAGAGTAAAACAAATACGTACGTATTGGAAAAACTTTAAGAGAAGAAATAATGCATGGAACAAAATTAGCTTGTATCTCCTAAACTACACGTTGTAACTCGAAAAGATTTGGTGTGGCGTTTACCTCTAAACGTGTAGCCTCAAAAGGGAACCCACAGGAGAATTTTCTTTCGTCAAATTTTTCAGAAAACCACTTTTTAAGGAAATCCCGCATCGTGCGAAATTATCTTGTTTTTCCTAAACAACACATTGTAATTCGAAAAGCCTTGGTGTTGCGTGTATTTCTAAGCGTGTAGCCTCAATAGAGTACGCACAGGAGCGTTTTCTCTTGAAAGAATATGTAAGAATACCACGTTATAAGTAAATACAGTGTTGCAGAGTAAAGACAAATATGTACGTATTGGAAACACTTTACGAGGCAAAATAATGCATCGTTAAAATTAGCTTGTATCTCCTAAACAACACGCTGTAACTCCAAAAGTCTTGTTGTGGCGTGTACGTCTAAACGTGTAGCCTCCAAAGAGAACCCACAGGAGAATTTTCTTTCGTCAAAATTTGTCAGAAAACCACGTTTATGGAAATCCTGCATCCTGCGAAATTATCTTGTTTTTCCTAAACAACACGTTGTAACTCGAAAAGCTTTGGTGTTGCATGTATGTCTAAGCGTGTAGCCTCAAATGAGAACACACAGGAGAGTTTTCTCTCGAAAGAATATGTAAGAATACCACGTTATAAGGAAATACAGTGTTGCAGAGTAAAAACAAATACATAATTATTGGAAACACTTTACGAGAAGAAATAACGCATCGTACAAAATTAGCTTGTATCTCCTAAATAACACCTTGTAACTCGAAATGATTTGGTGTGGCGTGTATGTCTAAACGTGTAGGCTCAAAAGAGAACCCACAGCAGAATTTTCTTTGGTCAAAATTTATCAGAAAACCACGTTTTAACAAAATCCCGCATTCTGCGAAATTATCTTGTTTTTCCTAAACAACATGTTGTAACTCGAAAAGCTTTGGTGTTGTGTGTATGTCTAAGCGTGTTGCCTCAAAAGAGAATGCAGAGGAGAGTTTTCTCTTGAAAGAATATATAAGAATACCACGTTATAAGGAAATACAGTGTTGCAGAGTATAGACGAATACATACGTATTGGAAACACTTTACGAGAAGAAATAAAGCATCTTACAAAATTAGCTTGTATCTCCTGAAGAACACGTTATAACTCGAAAAGATTTGGTGTGGCATGTACGTCTAAACGTGTAGCCTCAAAAGAGAACCCACAGGAGAATTTTGTTTCGTCAAAAGTTGTCAGAAAAACACGTTTTAAGAAAATCCCGCATCGTGAGAAATTATCTTCTTTTTCCTAAACAACAAGTTGTAACTAGAAAAGCTTTGGTGTTGCGTGTATGTCTAAGCGTGTAACCTCAAAAGAGAATGCACAAGAGAGTTTTCTCTCAAAAGAATATGTAAGAATACCACGTTATAAGGAAATACAGTGTTGCAGAGTAAAGACATATACGTACATATTGCAAACACATAAACTTTACGATAAGAAATAACGCATCGTACAAAATTACCTTGTATCTCCTAAACAACAGGTTGTAACTGGAAAAGATTTGGTTGGTATGGCATGTATGTCTAAACGTGTAGCCTCAAAAGAGAACCCACAGGAGAATTTTCCTCTGTCAAAATTTGTCAGAAATCCACGTTTTACGGAAATCCCGCATCATGCGAAATTATCTTGTTTTTCCTAAACAACACTTTGTAACTCGAAAAGCTTTGGTGTTGCGTGTATGTGTATGCTAGTAGCCTCAAAAGAGAAGGCACAGGAGATTTTTCACTCGAAAGAATATGTAAGAATACCATCTTATAAGGAAATACAGTGTTGCAGAGTAAAGACAAATACTTAAGTAGAGGAAACACTTTACCAGAAGAAATAATGCATCGTACAAAATTAGCTTGTCTCTCCTAAACAACAAGTTGTAACTCGAAAAGATTTGGTGTGTCGTGTATATCTAAACGTGTAGCCTCAAAAGAGAACCCACAGGACAATTTTCTTTCGTCAAAATTTGTCAGAAAACCACGTTTTAAGGAAATCCCTCAACGTGCGATATTATCTTGTTTTTCCTAAAGAACACTTTGTTACTCGAAATACTTTGGTGTTGCGTGTATGTCTAAGGTTGTAGCCTCAAAAGAGAAGGCACAGGAGAGTTTTCTCTAGAAAGAATATGTAAGAATACCACGTTATAAGGAAATACAGTGCTGCAGAATAAAGACAAATACGTATGTATTGGAAACACTTTACAAGAAGAAATAACGCACTGTACAAAATTAACTTGTATCTCCTAAACAACAAGTTGTAACTCGAAAGGTTTTGGTGTGGCGTGTACTTCTAAATGTGTAGCCTCATAAGAGAACCCACAGGAGGATTTTCTTTCGTCAAATTTTTTTCAGAAATCACGTTTTTAGAAATCCCGCATTGTGCGGAATGATCTGGTTCTTCCTAAACAACACGTTGTAACTCGAAAAGCTTGGGTGTTGGGTGTAAGTCTAAGCGTGTAGCCTCAAAAGAGAATGCATAGGAGAGTTTTATCTCGAAAGAATATGTAAGAATACCACGTTATAAGGAAATACAGTGTTGCAGAGTAAAGACAAATACTTACGTATTGGAAACACTTTATGAGAAGAAATAACACATGGAACAAAATTAGCTTGTATCTCCTAAACTACACCTTGTAGCTTGAAAAGATTTGGTGTGGCGTTTACATCTAAATGTGTAGCCTCAAAATAAAACCCACAGGATAATTTTCTTTCGTCAAAATTTTTCAGAAAACCACGTTTTAAGGAAATCCCGCATCATGCGAGAGTATCTTGTTTTTCCTAAACAACATGTTGTAATTCGAAAAGCTTTGGTGTTGCGTGTATGTCTAAGTGTCTAGCCTCAAAAGAGAACACACAGGAGAGTTTTCTCTTGAAAGAATATGTAAGAATACCACGTTATAAGGAAATACAGTGTTGCAGAGTAAAGACAAATACATACGAATTGGAAACACTTTATGAGGTGAAATAATGCATCATATAAAATTAGCTTGTATCTCCTAAACAACACCTTGTAACTCGAAAGGATTTGGTGTGGCGTGTATGTCTAAACGTGTAGCCTCAAAAGAGAACCCACAGGAGAATTTTCTTTCGTCAACATTTGTCAGAAAACCACGTTTTAAGGAAATACCGCATCGTGCGAAAGTATCTTCTTTTTCCTAAATAACAGGTTGTTACTCGAAAAGATTTGGTGTTGCGTGTGTGTCTATGCGTGTAGCCTCAAAAGAGAACGCACAAGAGAGTTTTCTCTTGAAAGAATATGTAAGAATACCACGTTATAAGGAAATACAGTGTTGCAGAGTAAAGATAAAAAGGTACGTATTGTAAATACTTTATGAGAAGAAATAATGCATGGTACAAAATTAGCTTGTATCTCCTAAACAACACCTTGTAACTCGAAAAGATTTGGTGCGGCGTGTACGTCTAAACCTGTAGCCTCAAGAGAGAACCCAGAGGAGAATTTTCTTTCATCAAAATTTGTCAGAAAACCACGTTTTAAGAAAATCCCTCACAGTGCGAAATTATCTTGTTTTTCCTAAACAACATGTTGTAACTCGAAAAGCTTTGGTGTTGCGTGTATGTCTAAGCATATATCCTCAAAAGAGAAGGGACAGGAGAGTTTTCTCTCAAAAGAGTATGTAAGAATACCACGTTATAAGGAAATACAGAGTTGCAGCGTAAAGACAAATACATACATATTGGAAACACTTTACCAGAAGAAATAACACTTCATACAAAATTAGCTTGTATCTCCTATACAACACGTTGTAACTCGAAAAGATTTGGTGCGGCGTGTACATCTAAACCTGTAGCCCAAAAGAGAACCCACAGGAGAATTTTCTTTCGTCAAAATTTTTTTAGAAAACCACGTTTTAAAAAATCCCGCATCGTGCGAAATTATCTTATTTTTCCTAATCAACACGTTGCAACACGAAATGCTTTGGTTTTGAATGTATGTCTAAGCGTGTAGATTCAAAAGAGAAGGCACAAGAGAGTTTTCTCTCGAAAGAATATGTAAGAATACCACGTTATAAGGAAATATAGTGTTGCAGAGTAAAGACAAATACGTAGTATTGGAAACACTTTACAAGAAGAAATAAAGCATCATAAAAAATTAGCTTGTATCTCCTAAACAACACATTGTAACTCGAAATGATTTGGTGTGTCGTGTACGTCTAAACGTGTAGCCTCAAAAGAGAACCCATAGGAGAATTTTCTTTCTTCAAAATTTGTGAGAAAACCACGTTTTAATGAAATCCAGCATCGTGCGAAATTATTTTGTTTTTCCTAATCAACATGTTGTAACGCGAAAATCTTTGGTGTTGCGTGTATGTCTAAGCGTGTAGCCTCAAAAAAGAACGCACAAGAGAGTTTTCTCTCGAAATAATATGTAAGAATACCACGTTATAAGGAAATACAGTGTTGCAGAGTAAAGACAAATACGTACGTATTGGAAACACTTTAGGAGAAGAAATAACGCATCGAACAAAATTAGCTTGTATCTCCTAAACAACACGTTGTAACTCGAAAAGATTTGGTGTGGCGTGTACGTCTAAACATGTAGTCTATAAAGAGAACCCACAGGAGAATTTTCTTTTGTCAAAATTGTCAGAAAACCACGTTTTAAGAAAATACCACATCGTGCGAAATTATCTTGTTTTTCCTAATCAACACGTTGTAATGCGAAAAGCTTTGGTGTTGCATGTATGTCAAAGTGTGTAGTTTTCTATCGAAAGAATATGTAAGAATACCACTTTATAAGTAAATAATACAGTGTTGCAGAATAAAGACAAATACGTACCTATTGGAAACACTTTACGAAAAGAAATAACGCTTCATACAAAATTAGCTTGTATCTCCTAAACAGCACATTGTAACTCGAAAGGATTTGGTGGGGCGTGTACGTGTATACGTGTAGCCTCAAAACAGAAACCACAGGAGAATTTTCTTTCGTCAAAATTTGTCAGAAAACCACGTTTTAAGGAAATTATCTTTTTTTTCCCTAATCAACATGTTGTAACGCGAAAAGCTTTGGTGTTGCGTGTATGACTAAGTGTGTAGCCTCAAAAGAGAATGCACAGGAGAATTTTCTATCGAAAGAATATGTAAGAATACCACCTTATAAGGAAATACAGTGTTGCAGAGTAAAGACAAATACTTACGTATTGGAAACACTTTACGAGAAGAAATGAGGCATGGTACAAAATTAGCTTGTATCTCCTAAACAACAAGTTGTAACTCGAAATGCTTTGGTGTTGCGTGTATGTCTAAGCGTGTAGACTCAAAAGAGAAGGCACAAGAGAGTTTTCTCTCAAAAGAATATGTTGGAATACCACGTTATAAGGAAATACAGTGCTGCAGAGTAAAGACAAATACGTACATATTGGAAACACTTTACCAGAAGAAATAACGCTTCATACAAAATTAGCTTGTATCTCCTATACAACATGTTGTAACTCGAAATGATTTGGTGCGGCGTGTACGTCTAAACCTGTAGCCTCAAAAGAGAACCCACAGGAGAATTTCCTTTCATCAAATTTTTTTAAAAAACCACGTTTTAAGGAAATCCCGCATCGTGCGAAATTATCTTATTTTTCCTAATCAACACATTGTAACTCGAAATGCTTCGGTGTTGCGTGTATGTCTAAGCGTGTAGACTCAAAATAGAAGGTACAGGAGAGTTTTCTCTCGAAAGAATATGTAAGAATACCACGTTATAAGGAAATACAGAGTTGCAGCGTAAAGACAAATACATACATATTGGAAACACTTTACCAGAAGAAATAACACTTCATACAAAATTAGCTTGTATCTCCTATACAACACGTTGTAACTCGAAAAGATTTGGTGCGGCGTGTACATCTAAACCTGTAGCCCAAAAGAGAACCCACAGGAGAATTTTCTTTCGTCAAAATTTTTTTAGAAAACCACGTTTTAAAAAATCCCGCATCGTGCGAAATTATCTTATTTTTCCTAATCAACACGTTGTAACACGAAATGCTTTGGTTTTGAATGTATGTCTAAGCGTGTAGATTCAAAAGAGAAGGCACAAGAGAGTTTTCTCTCGAAAGAATATGTAAGAATACCACGTTATAAGGAAATATAGTGTTGCAGAGTAAAGACAAATACGTAGTATTGGAAACACTTTACAAGAAGAAATAAAGCATCATAAAAAATTAGCTTGTATCTCCTAAACAACACATTGTAACTCGAAATGATTTGGTGTGTCGTGTACGTCTAAACGTGTAGCCTCAAAAGAGAACCCATAGGAGAATTTTCTTTCTTCAAAATTTGTGAGAAAACCACGTTTTAATGAAATCCAGCATCGTGCGAAATTATTTTGTTTTTCCTAATCAACATGTTGTAACGCGAAAATCTTTGGTGTTGCGTGTATGTCTAAGCGTGTAGCCTCAAAAAAGAACGCACAAGAGAGTTTTCTCTCGAAATAATATGTAAGAATACCACGTTATAAGGAAATACAGTGTTGCAGAGTAAAGACAAATACGTACGTATTGGAAACACTTTAGGAGAAGAAATAACGCATCGAACAAAATTAGCTTGTATCTCCTAAACAACACGTTGTAACTCGAAAAGATTTGGTGTGGCGTGTACGTCTAAACATGTAGTCTATAAAGAGAACCCACAGGAGAATTTTCTTTTGTCAAAATTGTCAGAAAACCACGTTTTAAGAAAATACCACATCGTGCGAAATTATCTTGTTTTTCCTAATCAACACGTTGTAATGCGAAAAGCTTTGGTGTTGCATGTATGTCAAAGTGTGTAGTTTTCTATCGAAAGAATATGTAAGAATACCACTTTATAAGTAAATAATACAGTGTTGCAGAATAAAGACAAATACGTACCTATTGGAAACACTTTACGAAAAGAAATAACGCTTCATACAAAATTAGCTTGTATCTCCTAAACAGCACATTGTAACTCGAAAGGATTTGGTGGGGCGTGTACGTGTATACGTGTAGCCTCAAAACAGAAACCACAGGAGAATTTTCTTTCGTCAAAATTTGTCAGAAAACCACGTTTTAAGGAAATTATCTTTTTTTTCCCTAATCAACATGTTGTAACGCGAAAAGCTTTGGTGTTGCGTGTATGACTAAGTGTGTAGCCTCAAAAGAGAATGCACAGGAGAATTTTCTATCGAAAGAATATGTAAGAATACCACCTTATAAGGAAATACAGTGTTGCAGAGTAAAGACAAATACTTACGTATTGGAAACACTTTACGAGAAGAAATGAGGCATGGTACAAAATTAGCTTGTATCTCCTAAACAACAAGTTGTAACTCGAAATGCTTTGGTGTTGCGTGTATGTCTAAGCGTGTAGACTCAAAAGAGAAGGCACAAGAGAGTTTTCTCTCAAAAGAATATGTTGGAATACCACGTTATAAGGAAATACAGTGCTGCAGAGTAAAGACAAATACGTACATATTGGAAACACTTTACCAGAAGAAATAACGCTTCATACAAAATTAGCTTGTATCTCCTATACAACATGTTGTAACTCGAAATGATTTGGTGCGGCGTGTACGTCTAAACCTGTAGCCTCAAAAGAGAACCCACAGGAGAATTTCCTTTCATCAAATTTTTTTAAAAAACCACGTTTTAAGGAAATCCCGCATCGTGCGAAATTATCTTATTTTTCCTAATCAACACATTGTAACTCGAAATGCTTCGGTGTTGCATGTATGTCTAAGCGTGTAGACTCAAAATAGAAGGTACAGGAGAGTTTTCTCTCGAAAGAATATGTAAGAATACCACGTTATAAGGAAATACAGTGTTGCAGAGTAAAGACAAATACGTATATATTGGAAAAACTTTACGAGAAGAAATAACGCTTCTAACAAAATTAGCTTGTATCTTTTAGACATACACGCAACACCAAAGCTTTTCGCGTTGCAACATGTTGATAAGGAAAAACAAGATAATTTCCTTAAATCGTGTTTTTCTTACAAATTTTGACGAAAGAAAATTCTCCTGTGGGTTCTGTTTTGAGGCTACACGTTTACACGTACACACCACACCAAATCTTTTCGAGTTACAACGTGCTGTTTTGGAGATACAAGCTAATATTTTATTATGCGGTATTTCTTTTCGTAAAGTGTTTCCAATAGGTACGTATTTGTCTTTACTCTGCAACATTGTATTTACTTATAAGGTGGTATTCTTACATATTCTTTCGATAGAAAACTCTCCTGTGCGTTCTCTTTTGAGGCTACACGCTTAGACATACACACAACACCAAAGCTTTTCGCGTTACAACGTGTTGATTAGGAAAAACAAGAAAATTTCCTTAAAACGTGGTTTTCTGACAAATATTGACGAAAGCAAATTCTCCTGTGGGTTCTGTTTTGAGGCTACACGTTTACATGTCCACGCCACACCAAATCTTTTCGAGATGCAACGTGTTGTTTAGGAGATACAAGTTAATTTTGTATGATGCGTTATTTCTTTTCATAAAGTGTTTCCAATAGGTACTTATTTGTCTTTACTCTGCAACACTGTATTTCCTTATAAGGTGGTATTCTTACATATTCTTTCGATAGAAAACTCTCCTGTGTGTTCTGTTTTGAGGCTACATGCTTAGACATACACGCGACACTAAAGCTTTTCGCGTTACAACGTGTTGATTAGGAAAAACAAGATAATTTCGCATGATGCGGGATTTCCATAAAACGTGGTTTTCTGACAATTTTGACGAAAGAAAATTTTCCTGTGGGTCTCTTTATGGGCTACACGTTTAGACGTACATGCCACACCAAATCCTTTCGAGTTACAACGTGTTGTTTAGGAGATACAAGCTAATTTTGTATGATGCGTTATTTCTTCTTGTAAAGTGTTTCCAATATGTACATATTTGTCTTTACTCTGCAACACTGTATTTCCTTATAACGTGGTATTCTTACATATTCTTACAAGAGAAAACTCTCCTGTGCCTTATCTTTTGAGGCTACATGCTTAGACATACACGCAACACCAAAGCTTTTCGAGTTACAACGTGTTGTTTAGGAAAAACAAGATAATTTGCCACGATGCGGGATTTCCTTATATCGTGGTTTTCTGAAAAAATGTTGACTAAAGAAAATTCTCCTGTGGGTTCTCTTTTGAGGCTACACGTTTAGACGTACACGCCACACCAAAACTTTTCGAGTTACAACGTGTTGTTTAGGAGATACAAGCTAATTTTTTACTATGCGTTATTTCTTCTTGTAAAGTGTTTCCAATACGTACGTATTTGTCTTTACTCTGCAACACTGTATTTCCTTATAACGCGGTGTTCTTACATATTCTTTCGAGGGAAAACTCTCCGGTGCATTCTCTTTTGAGGCTACACACTTAGACATACACGCAACACCAAAGATTATCGAGTTCCAACATGTTCTTTAGGAAAAACAAGATAATTTTGCACGATGCAGGATTTCCTTAAAACGTGGTTTTCTGACAAATTTTTATGAAAGAAAATTCTCCTGTGGGTTCTCTTTTGAGGCTACACATTTAGAAGTACACGTCACACCAAATCATTTTGAGTTACATCGTGTTGTTTATTAGATACAAGCTAATTTTGTACCATGCGTTATTTCTTCTCATAAAGTGTTTCCAATAAGTACATATTTGTTTTTACTCTGCAACACTGTATTTCTTTATAAGGTGGTATTCTTACATATTCTTTTGAGAGAAAACTCTCCTGTGCGTTCTCTTTTGAGGCTACAAGCTTAGACATACACGAAACACCAAAGCATTTCGCGTTACAACATGTTGATTAGGAAAAACAAGATAATTTCTTTAAAACGTGCTTTTCTGAAAATTTTGACGAAAGAAAATTCTCCTGTGGGTTCTGGTTTGAGGCTACACGTTTACACGTACACGCCACACCAAATCTTTCCGAGTTACAACGTGCTGTTTAGGAGATACAAGCTAATATTTTATTATGCGTTATTTCTTTTCGTAAAGTGTTTCCAATAGGAATGTATTTGTCTTTACTCTGCAACACTGTATTTCCTTATAAGGTGGTATTCTTACATATTCTTTCGATAGAAAACTCTCCTGTGCGTTCTCTTTTGAGGCTCCACTCTTAGACATACACGCAACATCAAAGCTTTTCGCGTTACAACGTGTTGATTAGGAAAAACAAGATAATTTTGCACGATGCGGGATTTCCTTAAAACGTGGTTTTCTGACAATTTTGATGAAAGAAAATTTTCCTGTGGGTTCTCTTTATGGGCTACACGTTTAGACGTACATGCCACACCAAATCCTTTCGAGTTACAATGTGTTGTTTAGGAGATACAAGCTAATTTTGTATGATGCGTTATTTCTTCTTGTAAAGTGTTTCCAATACGTACATATTTGTCTCTACTCTGCAACACTGTATTTCCTTATAACGTGGTATTCTTACATATTCTTACAAGAGAAAACTTTCCTGTGCCTTATCTTTTGAGGCTACATGCTTAGACATACACGCAACACCAAAGCTTTTCGAGTTACAACGTGTTGTTTAGGAAAAACAAGATAATTTCCCACGATGCGGGATTTCCTTCAATCGTGGTTTTTCTGAAAAAAATGTTGACTAAAGAAAATTCTCCTGTGGGTTCTCTTTTGAGGCTACACGTTTAGACGTACACGCCACACCAAATCTTTTCGAGTTACAACGTGTTGTTTAGGAGATACAAGCTAATTTTTTACTATGTGTTATTTCTTCTTGTAAAGTGTTTCCAATACGTACGTATTTGTCTTTACTCTGCAACACTGTATTTCCTTATAATGCGGTGTTCTCACATATTCTTTCGAGGGAAAACTCTCCGGTGCATTCTCTTTTGAGGCTACACACTTTGACATACACGCAACACCAAATATTATCGGGTTCCAATATGTTCTTTAGGAAAAACAAGATAATTTTGCACGATGCAGGATTTCCTTAAAACGTGGTTTTCTGACAAATTTTTATGAAAGAAAATTCTCCTGTGGGTTCTCTTTTGAGGCTACACATTTAGAAGTACACGTCACACCAAATCTTTATGAGTTACATCGTGTTGTTTATTAGATACAAGCTAATTTTGTACCATGCGTTATTTCTTCTCGTAAAGTGTTTCCAATACATACCTATTTGTCTTTACTCTGCAACACTGTATTTCCTTATAAGGTGGTATTCTTACATATTCTTTTGAGAGAAAACTCTCCTGTGCATTCTCTTTTGAGGCTACAAGCTTAGACATACACGCAACACCAAAGCATTTCGCGTTACAACATGTTGATTAGGAAAAACAAGATAATTTCTTTAAAACGAGCTTTTCTGACAAATTTTGACGAAAGAAAATTCTCCTGTGGGTTCTGGTTTGAGGCTACACGGTTACACGTACACGCCACACCAAATCTTTCCGAGTTACAACGTGCTGTTTGGAGATACAAGCTAATATTTTATGATGCATTATTTCTTTTCGTAAAGTGTTTCCAATAGGAACGTGTTTGTCTTTACTCTGCAACACTGTATTTCCTTATAAGGTGGTATTCTTACATATTCTTTCGATAGAAAACTCTCCTGTGCGTTCTCTTTTGAGGCTCCACTCTTAGACATACACGCAACACCAAAGCTTTTCGCGTTACAACGTGTTGATTAGGAAAAACAAGATAATTTCGCACGATGCGGGATTTCCTTAAAACGTGGTTTTCTGACAATTTTGACGAAAGAAAATTTTCCTGTGGGTTCTCTTTATGGTCTACACGTTTAGAAGTACATGCCACACCAAATCCTTTCGAGTTACAACGTGTTGTTTAGGAGATACAAGCTAATTTTGTATGATGCGTTATTTCTTCTTGTAACGTGTTTCCAATACGTACATATTTGTCTTTACTCTGCAACACTGTATTTCCCTATAACGTGGTATTCTTACATATTCTTACAAGAGAAAACTCTCCTGTGCCTTATCTTTTGAGGCTACATGCTTAGACATACACGCAACACCAAAGCTTTTCGAGTTACAACGTGTTGTTTAGGAAAAACAAGATAATTTGCCACGATGCGGGATTTCCTTATATCGTGGTTTTCTGAAAAAATGTTGACTAAAGAAAATTCTCCTGTGGGTTCTCTTTTGAGGCTACACGTTTAGACGTACACGCCACACCAAATCTTTTCGAGTTACAACGTGTTGTTTAGGAGATGCAAGCTAATTTTTTACTATGCGTTATTTCTTCTTGTAAAGTGTTTCCAATACATACGTATTTGTCTTTACTCTGCAACACTGTATTTCCTTATAACGCGGTGTTCTTACATATTCTTTCGAGGGAAAGCTCTCCGGTGCATTCTCTTTTGAGGCTACACACTTAGACATACACGCAACACCAAAGATTATCGAGTTCCAACATGTTCTTTAGGAAAACAAGATAATTTTGCACGAGGCAGGATTTCCTTAAAACACGGTTTTCTGACAAATTTTTATGAAAGAAAATTCTCCTGTGGGTTCTCTTTTGAGTCTACACATTAGAAGTACACGTCACACCAAATCTTTTTGAGTTACATCGTGCTGTTTATTAGATACAAGCTAATTTTGTACGATGCGTTATTTGTTCTTGTAAAGTGTTTACAATATATATGTATTTGTCTTTACTCTGCAACACTGTATTTCCTTATGACATAGTATTGTTACTTATTATTTCGAGATAAAACTCTCCTGTGCATTCTCTTTTGAGGCTACACGCTTAAACAAACACGCAACACCAAAGCTTTTCGAGTTACAACATGTTGTTTAGGAAAAACAAGATAATTTCGCACGATGCAGCATTTCCTTAAAACGTGGTTTTCTGACAAAATTTTACTAAAGAAAATTCTCTTGTGGGTTCTCTTTTGAGGCTACACGTTTAGAAGTACACGTCACACCAAATATTTTCGAGTTACAACGTGTTGTTTAGGAGATACAATCTAATTTTTGCAATGCGTTATTTCTTCTCATAATGTGTTTCCAATAAGTATGTATTTGTCTTTACTCTGCAACACTGTATTTCCTTATAAAGTGGAATTCTTACATATTCTTATGAGAGAAAACTCTCCTGTCCCTTCTCTTTTGAGGCTACACGCTTAGACATACACGCAACAACAAAGCTTTTCAAGTTACAACGTGTTGTTTAGGAAAAACAAGATAATTTCGCACGATGCGGGATTTCCTTAAAACGTGGTTTTCTCACATTTTTTGACAAAAGAAAATTCTCCTGTGGGTTCTCTTTTGAGGCTACATATTTAGACGTACATGCCACACCGAATCTATTCGAGTTACAACGTGTTGTTTAGGAGATACAAGCTAATTTTCTAAGATGCGTTATTTCTTCTCATAAAGTGTTTCCAATACGTACGTATTTGTCTTTATTCTGTAACACTGTATTTCCTTATAACGTGGTATTCTTACATATTCTTTTGAGAGAAAACTCTCCTGTGCATTCTCTTTTGTGGTTACATGCTTAGACATACATGCAACATCAAATCTTTTCGAGTTACAAGTGTTATTTAGGAGATACAAGCTAATTTTGTATGATGCATTATTTCTTCTCGTAAAGTGTTTCCAATACATACGTATTTGTCTTTATTCTGCAACACTGTATTTCCTTATAACGTGGTATTCTTACATATTCTTTCTAGAGAAAACTCTCCTGTGCGTTCTCTTTGAGGCTACTCGCTTAGACATACACGCAACACCAAACCTGTTCGAGTTACAACGTGTTGTTTTGGAAAAACAAGATAATTTCGCACGATGCGGGATTTCCTTAAAACGTGGTTTTCTGACAAATTTTGACCAAAAAAATTCTCCTGTGTGTTCTCTTTTGAGGCTACACTTTTAGACGTACATGCCACACCAAATCTTTTTGAGTTACAACGTGTTGTTTAGGAGATACAAGCTAATTTTGTACGATGCATTATTCCTTCTTGTAAAGTTTAAGTGTTTCCAATACATACGTATTTGTCTTTACTCTGCAACACTGTATATCATTATAACGTGGTATTCTTACATATTCTTTCGAGAGATAACTCTCCTGTGCATTCTCTTTTGAGGCTACACGCTTAGACAAACACGCAACACCAAAGCTTTTCGAGTTACAACGTGTTGTTTAGGAAAACAAGATAATTTCGCATGATGAGGGATTTCCTTAAAACGTGGTTTTCTGAAAAATTTGACGAAAGTCAATTCTCCCGTGGCTTCTCTTTTGAGGCTGCAGGTTTAGACGTACACGCCACACCAAATATTTTCGAGTTACAATGTGTTGTTTAGGAGATACAATCTAATTTTGTACCATGCGTTATTTCTTCTCATAAAGTATTTACAATACATGCCTATTTATCTTTACTCTGCAACACTGTATTTCCTTATAACGTGGTATTCTTACATATTCTTTCGAGAGAAAACTCTCCTGTGCGTTCTCTTTTGAGTCTACACGCTTAGACATACACGCAACACTAAAGCTTTGCGAGTTACAACATGTAGTTTAGGAAAAAACAAGATAATTTCGCACGATGCGGGATTTCCTTAAAACGTGGTTTTCTGAAAAATTTTGACCAAAGAAAATTCTCCTGTGGGTTCTCTTTTGAGATTACACGTTTAGATGTAAACGCCACACCAAATCTTTTCGAGTTACAACGTGTTGTTTAGGAGATATAAGCTAATTTTTACCATGCGTTATTTCTTCTACTAAAGTGTTTCCAATACATAAATATTTGTCTTTACTCTGCAACACTGTATTTTCTTATAACGTGGTATTCTTACATATTGTTTCGAGAGAAAACTCTCCTGTGCGTTCTCTTTTGAGGCTACACGCTCAGACATACAAGCATCACCAAAGCTTTTCGAGTTACAACATGTTGTTTAGGAAAAACAAGATAATTTTGCAAGTTGCGGGATTTCCTTGAAACGTGGTTTTCTGACATATTTTGACGGAAGAAAATTCTCCTGTGGGTTCTCTTTTGAGGCTACACATTTAGACGTACATGCCACACCAAATCCTTTTGAGTTACAACGTGTTGTCTAGGAGATACAAGCTAATCTTGTAAGATGCGATATTTCTTCTCATAAAGTGTTTCCAATAAGTACTTATTTGTCTTTACTCTGCAACACTGTATTTCCTTATAACGTGGTATTCTTACATATTCTTTCGAGAGATAACTCTCCTGTGCGTTCTCTTTTGAGGCTACACACTTAGACATACACGCCACACCAAATCTTTTCGAGTTACAACGTGTTGTTTAGGAGATAAAAGCTAATTTTTTACGATGCGTTATTTCTTCTTGTAAAGTGTTTCCAATATATACGTATTTGTCTTTACTCTGCAACACTGTATTTCCTTATAACGTGGTATTCTTACATATTCTTTCGAGAGAAAACTCTCCTGTGTGTTCTCTTTTGAGGCTACACGCTTAGACATACACGCAACACCAAAGCTTTTCGAGTTACAACGTTTTGTTTAGGAAAAACAAGATAATATCGCACGATGCGGGATTTCCTTAAAACGTGGTTTTCTGACAAATTTTGACGAAAGAAAATTCTCCTGTGGGCTCTCTTTTGAGGCTACACGTTTAGACGTAAACGCCACAACAAAACTTTTCGAGTTATGACGTGTTGTTTAGGAGATACAAGTTAATTTTGTAAGATGCGTTATTTCTTCTCGTAAAGTGTTTCCAATATGTACTTATTTGTCTTTACTATGCAACACTGTATTTCCTTATAACGTGGTATTCTTACATTTTCTTTCGAGGGAACACTCTCCTGTGCGTTCACTGTTGAGGCTACATGCTTAGACAAACAGGCAACGCCAAAGCTTTTCGAGATAAAACATGTTGTTTAGGAAAAACAAGATAATTTCGCATGATGCGAGATTTCCATAAAACGTGGTTTTCTGAAAAAATTTGACGAAAGAAAGTTCTCCTGTGGGTTCTCTTTTGTGGCTATACATGTAGACATATGAGCCACACCAAATCTTTTCGAGTTACAATGTGTTCTTTAGGAGATACAAGCTAATTTTGTACGATGTGTTAATTCTTCTCGTAAAGTGTTTAAAATACGTACGTATTTGTCTTTAATCTGCAACACTGTATTTCCTTATAACGTGGTTTTCTTACATATTATTTCGAGAGAAAACACTCCTGTGCGTTCTCTTTTGAGGCTACACTCTTAGACATACACACAACACCAAAGCTTTTCGATTTACAACGTGTTGCTTTGGAAAAAGAAGATAATTTCGCACGTTGAGAGATTTCCTGAAAACCTGGTTTCTGACAAATTTTGATGAAAGAAAATTCTCCTGTGGGTTCTCTTTTGAGGCTACACGTTTAGACATACACGTCACACCAAATCCTTTCGAGTTACAACGTGTTGTTTAGGAGATACAAGCTAATATTGTATGATGCGTTAATTCTTCTCGTAAAGTGTTTCCAATACGTAATTATTTGTCTTTACTCTGCAACACTGTATTTCCTTATAACGTGGTATTCTTACATTATCTTTCGAGGGAACACTCTCCTGTGCGTTCACTTTTGAGGCTCCACGCTTACACATATACGCAACACCAAAGCTTTTCGAGTTACAATATGTTGTTTAGGAAAAAGAAGATGATTTCGCAAGATGCGGGATTTCCTTAAAACGTGGTTTTCTGAAAAATTTTGACGAAAGAAAGTTCTCCTGTGGGTTCTCTTTTGTGGCTATACATGTAGACATATGAGCCACACCAAATCTTTTCGAGTTACAACGTGTTGTTTAGGAGATACAAGCAAATTTTGTATGATGTGTTATTTCTTCTTGTAAAGTGTTTCCAATACGTACTTATTTGTCTTTACTCTGCAACACTGTATTTCCTTATAAAGTGGTATTCTTACATATTCTTTCGAGGGAAATCTCTCCTGTGCGTTCTCTTTTGAGGCTACACGCTTAGACATACACGCAACACCAAAGATTTTCGAGTTACAACCTGTTGTTTAGGAAAAACATGATAATTTCGCACGATATGAGATTTCCTTAAAACGTTGTTTCTGACAAATTTTGATGAAAGAAATTTCTCCTGTTGGTTCTCTTTTGAGGCTACACGTTTAGGCGTCCACGTCACACCAAATCTTTTTGAGTTACAACGTGTTGTTTAGGAGATACAAGCTAATTTTGTAGGATGCATTATTTCTTCTCGTAAAGTGTTTCCAATATGTACTTATTTTTCTTTACTCTGCAAAATAATATTTGCTTATAACGTGGAATTCTTACATATTCTTTCGAGAGAAAACTCTCCTGTGCCTTCTCTTTTGAGGCTCCACGCTTACACATACACGCAACACCAAAGCTTTTCGAGTTACAACATGTTGTTTTGGAAAAAGAAGATGATTTCGCACGATGCGGGATTTCCTTAAAACGTGGTTTTCTGAAAAATTTTGACGAAAGAAAATTGTCCTGTGGGTTCTCTTTTGAGGCTACACGTTTAGACTTACACGCCACACCAAATCCTCCTGAGTTACCATGTGTTGTTTAGGAGATACAAGCTAATTTTGTACGATGCATTATTTCTTTTCATAAAGTGTTTCCAATACGTACATATTTGTCTTTAATCTGCAAAACTGTATATCCTTATAACGTTGTATTCTTACATATTCTTTCGAGAGAAAACTCTTCTGTGCGTTCTCTTTAGAGGTTACATGCTTAGACATACACGCAACACCAAAGATTATCGAGTTACATCGTGTTGTTTAGGAAAAACAAGATAATTTTGCACGATGCGTGATTTCCTTAAAACGTGGTATCCTGACAAATTTTGACGAAAGAAAGTTCTCCTGTGGGTTCTCTTTTGAGGCTACACCTTTAGACGTACGAGCCACACCAAATCTTTTCGAGTTAAAACATGTTGTTTAGGAGATACAAGCAAATTTTGTACGATGCATTATTTCTTCTCGTAAAGTGTTTCCAATACGTACTTATTTGTATTTACTCTGCAACAGTGTATTTCCTTATAACGAGGTATTCTTACATATTCTTTCGAGGGAAAACTCTCCTGTGTGTTCTCTTTTGATGCTACACACTTATACAAACACGCAATGCCAAAGCTTTTCGAGTTACAACGTGTTGTTTAGGAAAAACAAGATAATTTCACACGATGCGAGATTTCCATAAAACGTGGTTTTCTGAAAAATTTTGAGGAAAGAAAGTTCTCCTATGGGTTCTCTTTTGAGGCTACACGTGTAGAGGTACGAGCCACACCAAATCTTTTCGATTTACAAAGTGTTGTTTAGGAGATACAAGCTAATTTTGTTGGATGCGTTATTTCTTCTCTTAAAGTGTTTCCAATACGAACATATTTGTCTTTACTCTGCAACACTGTATTTCCTTATAACGTGGTGTTCTTACATATTCTTTCAAGAGGAAACTCTCCTGTGCGTTCTCTTTTGAGGATACACACTTAGACATACACGCAACAGCAATACTTTTCAAGTTACAACGTGTTGTTTAGGAAAAACAAAATAATTTCGCACGATGCGAGATTTCCTTAAAACGTGGTTTCTGACAAATTTTGATGAAAGAAAATTCTCCCGTGGGTTCTCTTTTGAGGCTACACGTTTAGACATACACGTCACCCAAATCTTTTCGAGTTACCACATGTTGTTTAGGAGATACAAGTTAATTTTGTACGATGCAATATTTCTTCTTGTAAAGTGTTTCCAATATGTACTTATTTGTCTTTACTCTGCAAAATTTTATTTCCTTATAACGTGGTATTCTTACATATTCTTTCGAGAGAAAACTCTCCTGTGCCTTCTCTTTTGAGGCTCCACGCTTACACATACACGCAACACCAAAGCTTTTCGAGTTACAACATGTTGTTTAAGAAGAAGAAGATGATTTTGCACGATGCCAGATTTCCTTAAAACGTGGTTTTCTGAAAAATCTTGACGAAAGAAAATTCTCCTCTGGGTTCTCTTTTGAGGCTACATGTTTAGACATACACGGCACACCAAATCCTTTTGATTTAGCAGGTGTTGCTTACCCGTTAAAAGCTAATTTTTTTACGATGCGTTATTTCTTCTTGTAAAGTGTTTCCAATACGTACATATTTGTCTTTATTTTGCAACACTGTATTTCCTTATAACGTTGTATTCTTACATTTTCTTTCGAGAGAAAACTCTCCTGTGCATTCTCTTTAGAGGCTACAGGCTTAGACATACACGCAACACCAAAGCTTTTCAAGTTACAATGTGTTGTTTAGGAAAAATAAGATAATTTCCATGATGCGGGATTTCCTTAAAACGTGGTTTTCTGACAAATTTTGATGAAAGAATGTTCTCCTGTGTGTTCTCTTTTGAGGCTACACGTGTAGACGTACGAGCCACACTAAATCTTTTCGAGTTATAACATGTTGTTTTGGATATACAAGCAAATTTTGTACGGTGCATTATTTCTTCTCGTAAAGTGTTTCCAATATGTACTTATTTGTTTTTACTCTGCAACACTGTATATCCTTATAACGTGGTATTCTTACATTTTCTTTCGAGGGAAAACGCTCATGTGCATTCACTTTTGAGGCTACATGCTTAGACAAACACGCAACGCCAAAGCTTTTCGAGTTACAACGTGTTGTTTAGGAAAAACAAGATAATTTCGCATGATGCGAGATTTCCATAAAACGTGGTTTTCTGAAAAATTCTGACGAAAGAAAGTTCTCCTGTGGGTTCTCTTTTGAGGCTACACGTGTAGAGGTACGAGCCACACCAAATCTTTTCGAGTTACAACGTGTTGTTTAGGAGATACAAGCTAATATTGTACGATGTGTTAATTCTCCTCATAAAGTGTTTCCAATATGTATGTATTTGTCTTTACTCTGCAACACTGTATTTCCTCATAACGTGGTGTTCTTACATATTATTTTGAGAGGAAACTCTCCTGTGCGTTCTCTTTTGAGACTACATGCTTAGACAAACACGCAACAGCAAAGCTTTTCGAGTTACAACGTGTTGTTTAGGAAAAACAAGATAATTTCGCACGATGCGAGTTTTCCTTAAAACGTGGTTTCCGACAAATTTTGATGAAAGAAAATTCTCCTGTGGGTTCTCTTTTGAGGCTACACATTTAGACATACACGTCACACCCAATCTTTTCGAGTTACAACGTGTTGTTTAGGAGATACAAGTTAATTTTGTAGGATGCGTTATTTCTTCTTGTAAAGTGTTTCCAATATGTACTTATTTGTCTTTACTCTGCAAAATTGTATTTCCTTATAACGTGGTATTCTTACATATTCTTTCGAGAGAAAACTCTCCTGTGCCTTCTCCTTTGAGGCTCCACTCTTACACATACACGCAACACCAAAGCTTTTCGAGTTACAAAATGTTGTTTAGGAAAAAGAAGATGATTTCGCACGATGCGGTATTTCCTTAAAACGTGGTTTTCTGAAAATTCTTGACGAAAGAAAATTCTCCTGTGGGTTCTCTTTTGAGGCTATATGTTTAGACGTACATGCCACACCAAATCCTTTCAAGTTAGCACGTGTTGCCTAGGAGATACAAGCTAATTTTGTACGATGCGTTATTTCTTCTCATAAAGTGTTTCCAATATGTACATATTTGTCTTTATTCTGCAACACTGTATTTCCTTATAACGTCGTATTCTTACATTTTCTTTCGGGAGAAAACTCTCCTGTGCGTTCTCTTTAGAGGCTACAGGCTTAGACATACACGTAACACCAAAGCTTTTCAAGTTACAACGTGTTGTTTAGGAAAAATAAGATAATTTTGCACGATGCGGGATTTCCTTAAAACGTGGTTTTCTGACAAATTTTGACGAAATAATGTTCTCCTGTCGGTTCTCTTATGAGGCTAAACGTGTAGACGTACGAGCCACACTAAATTTTTTCGAGTTACAACGTGTTGTTTAGGATATACATGCAAATTTTTAAGATGCATTATTTCTTCTGGTAAAGTGTTTCCAATATGTACTTATTTGTCTTTACTCTGAAACACTGTATTTCCTTATAACGTGGTATTCTTACATTTTCTTTCGAAGGAAAACTCTCCTGTGCGTTCACTTTTGAGGCTACACGCTTAGACAAACACGCAACGCCAAAGCTTTTCGAGTTACAACGTGTTGTTTAGGAAAAACATGGTAATTTCGCAAGATGCGAGATTTCCATAAAACATGGTTTTCTGAAAAAAATTGACGAAATAAAGTTCTCCTGTGGGTTCTCTTTTGAGGCTACACTTGTAGAGGTACGATCCTCACCAAATCTTTTCAAGTTACAACGTGTTGTTTAGGAGATACAAGCTAATATTTTACGATGTGTTAATTCTTCCCGTAAAGTGTTCCCAATACGTATGTATTTGTCTTTACTCTGCAACACTGTATTTCCTTATAACGTGGTTTTCTTACATATTCTTTCGAGAGAAAACACTCCTGTGCATTCTCTTTCGAGGTTACATGCTTAGACATACACGCAACACCAAAGCGTTTCGAGTTACTACGTGTTGTTTAGGAAAAACAAGATAATTTTGCATGATGTGAGATTTACTTAAAACGTGGTTTTCTGACAAATTTTGATGAAAGAAAATTCTCCTGTCGGTTCTCTTTTGAGGCTACACGTTTAGACGTACACGTCACACCAAATCATTTCGAGTTACAACGTGTTTAGGAGATACAAGCTAATTTTTTACGATGCGTTATTTCTTCTCTTAAAGTGTTTCCAATATGTACATATTTGTCTTTACTCTGCAACACTCTATTTCCATATAACGTGGTATTCTTACATATTCTTTCGAGAGAAAGCTCTCCTGTGAATTCCCTTTTGTGACTACACACTTAGACATACAGGCAACACCAAAGATTTTCGAGTTACAACTTGTTTAGGAAAAACAAGATAATTTCGCAGGATGCGGGATTTTGTTAAAACGTGGATTTCTGACAAATTTTGAAGAAAGAAAATTCTCCAATGGGTTCTCTTTTGAGGCTACACGTTTAGCCGTACACGCCACACCAAATCCTTTCGAGTTACCACGTGTTCTTTAGGAGATACAAGCTAATTTTGTATGATGCGTTATTTCTTCTCGTAAAGTGTTTCCAATACGGACGTATTTGTCTTTACATTGCAACACTGTATTTACTTATAACGTTGTATTCTTATATGTTCCTTCGAGAGAAAAATCTCCTTTGCGTACTCTTTAGAGGCTACATGCTTAGACATACACTCAACACCAAAGCTTTTCGAGTTACAACGTGTTGTTTAGGAAAAACAAGATAATTTTGCACGATGCGGGATTTCCTTAAAACGTGGTTTTCTGACAAATTTTGACGAATGAAAGTTCTCCTGTGCATTCTCTTTTGAGGCTACACGTGTAGTCGTACGAGCCACACCAAATATTTTCGAGTTACAACGTGTTGTTTAGGAGATACAAGCTAATTTTGTACAATGCTTTAGTTCTTCTCTTAAAGTGTTTCCAATAGGTACGTGTTTGTCTTTGCAACACTGTATTTCCTTATAACGTGGTATTCTTACATATTCTTTCAAGAGAAAACTCTCCTGTGTGTTCTCTTTTGAGGCTACACACTTAGAAATACACGCAACACCAAAGCTTTTCGAGTAACAACGTGTTGTTTAGGAAAAACTAGAAAATTTCGCACGATGCGAGATTTCCTTAAAACGTGGTTTCTGACAAATTTTGATGAAAGAAAATTCTCCTGTGGGTTCTCTTTTAAGGCTACACGTTTAGACGTACACGTCACACCAAATCTTTTCGAGTTACAACGTGTTGTTTAGGAGATACAAGCTAATTTTGAACGATGCGTTATTTCTTCTCGTAAAGTGTCTCCAATATGTACGTATTTGTCTTTACATTGCAACACTGTATTTCCTTATAACGTTGTATTCTTACATGTTCTTTCGAGAGAAAACTCTCCTGTGCGTTCTCTTTAGAGGCTACAGGCTTAGACATACACGCAACTCCAAAGCTTTTCGAGTTACAACATGTTGTTTAGGAAAAAGAAGATGATTTCTCACGATGCGGGATTTCCTTAAAACGTGGTTTTCTCACATATTTTGACGATAGAAAATTCTCCTGTCGGTTCTCTTTTGAGGCTACACATTTAGACGTACAGGCCACACCAAATCCTTTCGAGTTACAACGTGTTGTTTAGGAGATATAAGCTAATTTTGTATGATGCGTTATTTCTTCTCGTAAAGTGTTTCCAATACATACGTATTTGTCTTTACTCTGCAACACTGTATTTCCTTATAACGTGGTATTCTTACATATTCTTTCGAGAGAAAACTCTCCTGTGTGTTCTCTTTTGAGGCTACACGCTTAGACATACACGCAACACCAAAGCTTTTCGAGTTACAACGTGTTGTTTAGGAAAAACAAGATAATTTCGCATGATGCGAGATTTCCTTAAAACGTGGTTTTCTGACAAATTTTGATGAAAGAAAATCCTCCTGTCGGTTCTCTTTTGAGGCTACACGTTTAGACTTACACGTCACACCAAATCATTTCGAGTTACAACGTGTTGTTTAGGAGATACAAGCTAATTTTTTACGATGTGTTATTTCTTCTCTTTAAGTGTTTCCAATATGTAAGTATTAGTCTTTACTCTGCAACACTCTATTTCCATATAATGTAGTATTCTTACATATTCTTTCGAGAGAAAGCTCTCCTGTGAATTCCCTTTTGTGACTACACACTTAGACATACAGGCAACACCAAAGATATTCGAGTTACAACTTGTTGTTTAGGAAAAACAAGATAATTTCGCAGGATGCGGGATTTTGTTACAACGTGGATTTCTGACAAATTTTGAAGAAAGAAAATTCTCCAATGGGTTCCCTTTTGAGGCTACACCTTTAGACGTACACGCCACACCAAAGCTTTTCGAGTTACAACATGTTGTTTAGGAAAAACTAGAAAATTTCGTACGATGTGAGATTTCCTTAAAACGTGGTTTCTGACAAATTTCGATGAAAGAAAATTCTCCTGTGGGTTCTCTTTCAAGGCTACACGTTTAGACGTACACATCACACCAAATCTTTTCAAGTTACAACGTGTTGTTTAGGAGATACAAGCTAATTTTGAATGATGCGTTATTTCTCCTCGTAAAGAGTTTCTAATATGTACGTATTTGTCTTCACTCTGCAACACTGTATTTCCTTATAACGTGGTATTCTTACATATTCTTTCGAGAGAAAACTCTCCTGTGCGTTTCCTTTTGAGGCTACACACTTAGACATACATGCAACACCAAAGCTTTTCGAGTTACAACGTGTTGTTTAGGAAAAACAAGATAATTTCGAACGATGCGGGATTGCCTTATAACGTGGTTTTCTGACAAATTTGGAAGAAAAAATATTCTCCTGTGGTTTCTCGTTTGAGGCTACACTTTTAGACGTACACGCCAAACTAAATCTTTTCGAGTTACCACTTGTTGTTTAGGAGATACAAGCTAATATTTTAAGATGCGTTATTTCTTCTATTAAAGTGTTTCCAATATATACGTTTTTGTCTTTACTCTGCAACACTGTATTTCCTTATAACGTTGTATTCTTACATGTTCTTTCGAGAGAAAACTCTCCTGTGCATTCTCTTTTGAGGCTACACCCTTAGACATACCACAACACCAAAGCTGTTCGAGTTACAACATGTGCTTTAGGAAAAACAAGATGATTTCTCACGATGCGGGATTTCCTTAAAACCTGGTTTTCTGAAAAATTTTGACAAAAGAAAATTCTCCTGTGGGTTCTCTTTTGGGACTACACGTTTAGACGTACAGGCCACATCAAATCTTTTCGAGTTACAACTTGTTGTTTAGGAGATACAAGCTAATTTTGTATGATGCGTTAATTCTTCTCATAAAATGTTTCCAATGCATACGTGTTTGTCTTTAATCTGCAACACTGTATTTCCTTATAACATGGTATTCTTACATATTCTTTCGAGAGAAATCTCTCCTGTGCATTCTCTTTTGAGTCTACACGCTTAGACATACACGCAACACCAGAGCTTTTTGAGTTACAACGTGTTGTTTAGGAAAAACAAGATAATTTCGCACGATGCGAGATTTCCTTAAAACATGGTTTATGACAAATTTTGATGAAAGAAAATTCTCCTGTGGGTTATTTTTTGAGGCTACACATTTAGACGTACACGTCACACCAAATCTTTTCGGGGTACAACGCGTTGTTTAGGAGATACAAGCTAATTTTGTATGATGCGTTATTTATTATTGTAAAGTGTTTCCATTATGTACTTATTTGTCTTTACTCTGCAAAATTGTATTTGCTTATAATGTGGTATTCTTACATATTCTTTCGAGAGAAAACTCTCCTGTGCCTTCTCTTTTGAGGCTCCACGCTTAGATATACACGCAACACCAAAGCTTTTCGAGTTATAACATGTTGTTTAGGAAAAAAAGATGATTTCGCACGATGCGGGATTTCCTTAAAACGTGGTTTTCTGACAAATTTTGACGAAAGAAAATTCTCCTGTGGGTTCTCTTTTGAGGCTACACCTTTATACGTACACGCCACACCAAATATTTTCGAGTTACAACGTGTTGTTTAGGAGATACAAGCTAATTTTATATGATGTGTTAATTCTTCTCGTAAAGTGTTTCCAATATGTACTTATTTGTCTTTATTCTGCAACACTGTAATTCCTTATAATGTGGTATTCTTACATATTCTTTCGAGAGAAAATTATACTCTGCATTCCCTTTTGACGCTACACACTTAGACATACAGGCAACACAAAGGTTTTCGATGAACAACGTGTTGTTTATGAAAAACAAGATAATTTCGCACGAAGCGGGATTTCCTTAAAACGTGGTTTTCTGACAAATTTTGAAGTAAGAAAATTCTCCTGTGGGTTCTCTTTTGAGGCTACACTTTTAGACGTACACTCCAAACCAAATGTTTTCGAGTTTCCACTTGTTGTTTAGGAGATACAAGCTAATATTGTATGATGTGTAATTTCTTCTCGTAAAGTGTTTCCAATATGTACGTATTTGTCTATACTCTGCAACACTGTATTTCCTTATAACGTATTCTTACATGTTCGTTGGAGAGAAAACTCTCCTGTGCATTCTCTTTTGAGGCTACACGCTTAGACATACATGCAACACCAAAGCTTTTCGAGTTACAACGTGTTGTTTAGGAAAAACAAGATAATTTCGCACGATGCGGGATTTCCTTAAAACGTGGTTTTCTGACAAATTTTGACAAAAGAAAATTCTCCTTTGTGTTCTCTTTTGAGGCTACACGTTTAGACGTACACACCAAACAAAATCTTTTCGAGTTACCACGTGTTGTTTAGGAGATACAAGCTAATTTTTTTCGATGCGTTATTTCTTCTCCTAAAGTGTTCCCAATATGTACTTATTTGTCTTTACACTGCAAAATTGTATTTCCTAATAAGGTGGTATTCTTACATATTCTTTCGAGAGAAAACTCTCCCGTGCCTTATCTTTTGAGGCTCCACGCTTAAACATACACGCAACACTAAAGCTTTTCGAGTTATAACATGTTGTTTAGGAAAAAGAAGATGATTTCGCAGGATGCGGGATTTCCTTAAAACGTGGTTTTCTGAAAAATTTTGACGAAAGAAAATTCTCCTGTGGGTTCTCTTTTGAGGCTACACGTTTAGTCGTACACGCCACACCAAATCTTTTCAAGTTACAACATGTTGTTTAGGAGATACAAGCTAATTTTGTACGATGAGTTAATTCTTCTCATAAAGTGTTTCCAATAGGTAAGTATTTGTCTTTACTCTGCAACACTGTATTTCCTTATGACGTGATATTCTTGCATATTCTTTCGTGAGAAAACTATCCTGTGCGTTCCCTTTTGAGACTACACACTTAGACATTCAGGCAACACCAAAGTTTTTCGAGTTACAACGTGTTGTTTATGAATAACAAGATAATTTCACACGATGCGGGATTTCCTTAAAACGTCGTGTTCTGACAAATTTTGACAAAAGAAAATTCTCCTGTGGGTTCTCTTTTGAGGCTACATGTTTAGGTGTACACGCCACACCAAATCTTTTCGAGTTACAACGTGTTGGTTAGGAGATACAAATTAATTTTGTACGATGCGTTAATTATTCTCGTAATGTGTTTCCAATAGGTGCGTATTTGTCTTTACTCTGCAGCATTGTATTTCCTTATAACATGGTATTCTTACATATTCTTTCGAGAAAAAACTCTCTTTTGCGTTCTCTTTTGAGGCTACATGCTTAGACATATACATAACACCAAAGCTTTTCGAGTTACAACTTGTTGTTTAAGAAAAACAAGATAATTTTGCACGATGAGGGATTTCCTTAAAACGTGGTTTTCTCACATATTTTGACGATAGAAAATTCTCCTGTCGGTTCTCTTTTGAGGCTACACGTTTAGACCTACATGCCACACCAAATCCTTTCGAGTTACAACCTGTTGTTTAGGACATACAGGCTAATTTTGTACGATGCGTTATTTATTCTCTTAAAGTGTTTCCAATAGGTACGTATTTGTCTTTACTCTGCAACACTGTATTTCCTTATAACATGATATTCTTACATATTCTTTCGAGAGAAATCTCTCCTGTGCATTCTCTTTTGAGGCTACACGCATAGACATACACGCAACACCAAAGCTTTTCGAGTTACTACGTGTTGTTTTGGAAAAACTAAAAAATTTCTCACGATGCGAGATTTCCATAAAACGTGGTTTCTGACAAATTTTGATGAAAGAAAATTATCCTGTGCGTTCTCTTTTGAGGCTACACGTTTAGACGTACATGTCATACCAAATCTTTTCTAGTTACAACGTGTTGTTTAGGAGATACAAGCTAATTTTGAACAATGCGTTATTTCTTCTCGTAAAGTCTTTCCAATATGTACGTATTTGTCTTTACTCTGCAACACTGTATTTCCTTATAACGTGGTATTCTTACATATTCGTTCGAGAGAAAACTCTCCTGTGCATTTCCTTTTAGGCTACACACTGAGACATACATGCAACACTAAAGCTTTTCGAGTTACAACGTGTTGTTTAGGAAAAACAAGATAATTTCGCACATTGCGGAATTGCCTTATAACTAGGTTTTCTGACAAATTTTGAAGAAAGAAAATTCTCCTGTGGGTTCTCTTTTGAGGCTTCAATTTTAGATGTACACGCCAAACTAAATCTTTTCGAGTTACCACTTGTTGTTTAGGAGATACAAGCTAATATTTTATGATGTGTTATTTCTTCTATTAAAGTATTTCCAATATATACATTTTTGTCTTTACTCTGCAACACTGTATTTCCTTATAACGTTGTATTCTTACATGTTCTTTCGAGAGAAAACTCTCCTGTGCATTCTCTTTTTAGGCTACATGCTTAGACATACACGCAACACCATGGTTTTTCGAGTAACAACTTGTTGTTTAGGAAAAACAAGATAATTTTGCTCAATGCGGGATTTCCTTAAAACGTGGTTATCTGACAAATTTTGACGAAAGAAAATTCCCCTGTTGGTTCTCTTTTGAGGCTACACTTTTAGACGTACATGCCAAACCAAATCTTTTCGAGTTACCACGTGTTGTTTAGGAGATACAAATTAATTTTTATGATGCATTATTTCTTCTCATAAAGTGTTTCCAATATGTACTTACTTGTCTTTACTCTGCAAAATTGTACTTCCTAATAACGTGGTATTCTTACATTTTCTTTTGAGAGAAAAGTCTCCTGTGCGTTCTCTTTTGAGGCTCCACGCTTAGACATACACGCAACACTAAAGCTTTTCGAGTTACAACATGTTGTTTAGGAAAAAGAAGATGATTTCGCACGATGCGGGATTTCCTTAAAACGTGGTTTTCTGAAATATTGACGAAAGAAAATTCTCCTGTGGGTTCTCTTTTGAGGCAACATGTTTAGATGTACACGCCACACCAAATCTTTTCGAGTTACAACGTGTTGGTTAGGAGATACAAATTAATTTTGTACGATGTGTTAATTCTTCTCGTAAAGTGTTTCCAATAGGTGCGTATTTGTCTTTCCTCTGCAACACTGTATTTCCTTATAACGTGGTATTCTTACATATTCTTTCGAAAAAAAGCTCTCTTTTCCATTCTCTTTTGAGGCTACACGCTTAGACATACACACAACACCAAAGCTTTTCGAGTTACAACTTGTTGTTTAAGAAAAACAAGATGATTTTGCACGATGAGGGATTTCCTTAAAACGTTGTTTTCTCACATATTTTGACGATAGAAAATTCTCCTGTCAGTTCTCTTTTGAGGCTACACAATTAGACCTACACGCCACACCAAATCCTTTCGAGTTACAACCTGTTGTTTAGGAGATACAGGCTAATTTTGTACGATGCGTTATTTATTCTCTTAAAGTGTTTCCAATAGGTACGTATTTGTCTTTACTCTGCAACCCTGTATTTCCTTATAACGTGGTATTCTTACATATTCGTTCGAGAGAAAACTCTCCTGTGCATTTTCATTAGGCTAGATACTGAGACATACATGCAACACCAAAGCTTTTCGGGTTACAACGTGTTGTTTAGGAAAAACAAGATAATTTCGCACGATGCGGAATTGCCTTATAACGAGGTTTTCTGACAAATTTTGAAGAAAGAAAATTCTCCTGTGGGTTCTCTTTTGAGGCTACACTTTTAGACGTACATTCCAATCTAAATCTTTTCGAGTTACCACGTGATGTTTAGGAGATACAAGCTAATATTTTATGATGCGTTATTTCTTCTATTAAAGTGTTGCCAATATATACATTTTTGTCTTTACTCTGCAACACTGTATTTCCTTATAACGTTGTATTCTTACATGTTCTTTCGAGAGAAAACTCTCCTGTGCATTCTCTTTTGAGGCTACACGCTTAGACATACACGCAACACCAAAGCTTTTAGAGTTACAACGTGTTGTTTAGGAAAAACAAGATAATTTTGCACGATGCGGGATTTCCTTAAAATGTGGTTATCTGACAAATTTTGACAAAAGAAAATTTCCCTGTTGATTCTCTTTTGAGGCTACACTTTTAGACGTACATGCCAAACCAAATCTTTTCGAGTTACCACGTGTTGTTTAGGAGATACAAGCTAATTTTGTATGATGCATTTTTTTCTTCTCGTAAAGTGTTTCCAATATGTACTTACTTGTCTTTACTCTGCAAAATTGTACTTCCTAATAACGTGGTATTCTTACATTTTCTTTTGAGAGAAAAGTCTCCTGTGCGTTCTCTTTTGAGGCTCCACGCTTAGACATACACGCAACACTAAAGCTTTTCGAGTTACAACATGTTGTTTAGGAAAAAGAAGATGATTTGGCACGTTGCGGGATTTCCTTAAAATGTGTTTTTCTGAAAATTTTTGACGAAAGAAAATTGTCCTGTGGGTTCTCTTTTGAGGCTACATGTTTAGATGTACATGCCACACCAAATCTTTTCGAGTTACAACGTGTTGGTTAGGAGATACAAATTAATTTTGTAGGATGCGTTAATTCTTCTCGTAAAGTGTTTCCAATAGCTGCGTATTTGTCTTTACTCTGCAACACTGTATTTCCTTATAACGTGGTATTCTTATATATTCTTTCGAGAAAAAACTCTGTTTTGCGTTCTTTTGAGGCTACACGCTTAGAAATACACACAACACCAAAGCTTTTCGAGTAACAACTTGTTGTTTAAGAAAAACAAGCTGATTTTGCACGTTGAGGGATTTCCTTAAAACATGGTTTTCTCACATATTTTGACGATAGAAAATTTTCCTGTCAGTTCTCTTTTGAGGCTACACGTTTAGACCTACACGCCATACCAAATCCTTTCGAGTTACAACCTGTTGTTTAGGAGATACAGGCTAATTTTGTACAATGCGTTATTTATTCTCTTAAAGTGTTTCCAATAGGTACATATTTGTCTTTACTCTGCAACACTGTATTTCCTTATAACGTGGTATTCTTACATATTCTTTCGAGAGAAATCTCTCCTGTGCATTCTCTTTTGAGGCTACACACTTAGACATACATGCAACACCAAAGCTTTTCGAGTTACTACCTGTTGTTTTGGAAAAACTAAAAAAATTCGCAGGATGCGAGATTTCCATAAAACGTGGTTTCTGACAAATTTTGATGAAAGAAAATTCTCCTGTGCGTTCTCTTTTGAGGCTACACGTTTAGCCGTACATGTCACACCAAATCTTTTCGAGTTACAACGTGTTGTTTAGGAGATACAAGCTAATTTTGAACGATGCGTTATTGCATCTTCTAAAGTTTTTCCAATATGTACGTATTTGTCTTTACTCTGCAACACTGTATTTCCTTATAACGTGGTATTCTTGCATATTCGTTCGAGAGAAAACTCTCCTGTGCATTTTCTTTTAGGCTACACACTGAGACAAAAATGCAACACCAAAGGTTTTCGAGTTACAACGTGTTGTTTAAGAAAAACAAGATAATTTCACACGATGCGGAATTGCCTTATAACGAGGTTTTCTGACAAATTTTGAAGAAAGAAAATTCTCCTGTGGGTTCTCTTTTGAGGCTACATGTTTAGATGTACACGCCACACCAAATCTTTTCGAGTTACAACGTGATGGTTAGGAGATACAAATTAATTTTGTACGATGCGTTCATTCTTCTCGTAAAGTGTTTCCAATAGGTGCGTATTTGTCTTTACTCTGCAACACTGTATTTCCATATAACGTGGTATTCTTACGTATTCTTTCGAGAAAAAACTCTCTTTTGCGTTCTCATTTGAGGCTACACGCTTAGACATACACACAACACCAAAGCTTTTCGAGTTACAACTTGTTGTTTAAGAAAAACAAGCTGATTTTGCACGATGAGGGATTTCCTTAAAACGTGGTTTTCTCACATATTTTGACGATAGAAAATTTTCCTGTCGGTTCTCTTTTGAGGCTACACGTTTAGACCTACACGCCACACCAAATCCTTTCGAGTTACAACCTGTTGTTTAGGAGATACAGGCTAATTTTGTACAATGCGTTATTTATTCTCTTAAAGTGTTTCCAATAGGTACATATTTGTCTTTACTCTGCAACACTGTATTTCCTTATAACGTGGTATTCTTACATATTCTTTTGAGAGAAATCTCTCCTGTGCATTCTCTTTTGAGGCTACACGCTTAGACATACATGCAACACCAAAGCTTTTCGAGTTACTACCTGTTGTTTTGGAAAAACTAAAAAAATTCGCAGGATGCGAGATTTCCATAAAACGTGGTTTCTGACAAATTTTGATGAAAGAAAATTCTCCTGTGCGTTCTCTTTTGAGGCTACACGTTTAGCCGTACATGTCACACCAAATCTTTTCCAGTTACAACGTGTTGTTTAGGAGATACAAGCTAATTTTGAACGATGCGTTATTGCATCTCCTAAAGTGTTTCCAATATGTACGTATTTGTCTTTACTCTGCAACACTGTATTTCCTTATAACGTGGTATTCTTGCATATTCGTTCGAGAGAAAACTCTCCTGTGCATTTTCTTTTAGGCTACACACTGAGACAAAAATGCAACACCAACGGTTTTCGAGTTACAACGTGTTGTTTAAGAAAAACAAGATAATTTCACACGATGCGGAATTGCCTTATAACGAGGTTTTCTGACAAATTTTGAAGAAAGAAAATTCTCCTGTGGGTTCTCTTTTGAGGCTACATGTTTAGATGTACACGCCACACCAAATCTTTTCGAGTTACAATGTGATGGTTAGGAGATACAAATTAATTTTGTACGATGCGTTCATTCTTCTCGTAAAGTGTTTCCAAAAGGTGCGTATTTGTCTTTACTCTGCAACACTGTATTTCCATATAACGTGGTATTCTTACATATTCTTTCGAGAAAAAACTCTCTTTTGCGTTCTCATTTGAGGCTACACGCTTAGACATACACACAACACCAAAGCTTTTCGAGTTTCAACGTGTTGTTTAGGAAAAACAAGATAATTTCGCACGATGCGAGATTTCCTTAAAACGTGGTTTCTGACAAATTTTGATGAATGAAAATTCTCCTGTGGGTTCTCTTTTGAGGCTACACGTTTAGACGTACAAGTCACACCAAATCCTTTCGAGTTACAACGTGTTGTTTAGGAGATACAAGCTAATTTTATACGATGCGTTAATTCTTCTCGTAAAGTGTTTCCAATATGTACTTTTTGTCTTTAATCTGCAAAATTGTATTTCCTTATAACGTGGTATTCTTACATATTCTTTCAAGAGAAAACTCTCCTGTGCCTTCGATTTTGAAGCTCCACGCTTACACATACACGCATCACCAAAGCTTTTCGAGGTACAACATGTTGTTTAGGAAAAAGAAGATGATTTCGCAGGATGCGGGGTTTCCTTAAAACGTGGTTTTCTGAAAAATTTGGACGAAAGAAAATTCTCCTGTGGGTTCTCTTTTGAAGCTACACGTTTAGACGTACAGGCCGCACCAAATCTTTTCGAGTTACAACGTTTTGTTTAGGAGATACAAGCTAAATTTGTATGATGCATTACTTCTTCTCATAAAGTGTTTCCAATACACACGTATTTGTCTTTATTCTGCAACATTGTATTTCCTTATAACGTGGTATTCTTACATATTCTTTCGAGAAAAAAAACTCTCCTGTGCGTTCCCTTTGAGGCTACACACTTAGACATCCAGGCAACACCAAAGCTTTTCGAGTTACAACGTGTTGTTTATGAAAAACAAGATAATTTCTCACGATGCGGGAATTCCTTAAAACGTGGTTTTCTGACAAATTTTGACGAAAGAAAATTCCCCTGTGAGTTCTCTTTTGAGGCTACACATTTAGACGTACACGCCACACCATATCCTTTCGAGTTACTACGTGTTGTTTAGGAGATACAAGCTAATTTTGTATGATGCGTTATTTCTTCTTGTAAAGTGCTTCCAATACGTACTTATTTGTCTTTATTCTGCAACACTGTAATTCCTTATAACGTTGTATTCTTACATGTGCTTTTGTGAGAAAACTCTCCGGTGCATTCTCTTTAGAGGCTACATGCTCAGACATACAAGCAATACCAAAGTTTTTCGAGTTACAACGTGTTGTTTAGGAAAAACAAGATAATTTTGCACGATGCGGGATTTTCTTAAAACGTGTTTTTTTGACAAATTTTGACGAAGAAAGTTCTCCTGCGGGTTCTCTATTGAGGCTACACGTGTAGACGTACGAGCCATACCAAATATCCTCGAGTTACAACGTGTTGTTTTGGAGATACAAGCAAATATTGTATGATGAGTTATTTCTTCTCGTAAAGTGTTTCCAATATGTACTTATTTGTCTTTACTCTGCAAAATTGTATTTCCTTATAACGTGGTATTCTTACATATTATTTCGAGAGAAAACTCTCCTGTGCCTTCACTTTTGAGGCTCCACACTTACACATACACGCAACACCAAAGCTTTTCGAGTTACAACATGTTGTTTAGGAAAAAGAAGATGATTTCGCAGGATGCGTGATTTCCTTAAAACGTGGTTTTCTGAAAAATTTTGACGAAAGAAAATTCTCCTGTGGGTTCTCTTTTGAGGCTACACGTTTAGACGTACACGCCACACCAAATCTTGTCGAGTTACAACGTGTTGTTTAGGAGATACAAGCTAATTTTTAATGATATGTTAATTCTTCTCGTAAAGTGTTTCCAATAAGTACATGTTTGTATTTACTCTGCAACATTAATTTTCCTTATAACGTGGTATTCTTACAAATTCTTTCGAGAGAAAACTATTCTGTGCGTTCCCTTTTGAGGCTACACAGTTAGACATAGAGGCAACACCAAAGCTTTTCGAGGTACAACGTGTTGTTTATGTAAAACAAGATAATTTCTCACGTTGCGGGATTTCCTTAAAACGTGGTTTTCTGAAAAATTTTGACGAAAGAAAATTCTCCTGTGGGTTCTCTTTTGAGGATACACGTTTAGACGTACACGCCACACCAAATCCTTTCGAGTTACCACGTGTTGTTTAGGAGATAGAAGCTAATTTTGTATGATGCGTTATTTCTTGTCATAAAGTGTTTCCAATAAGTATGTATTTGTCTATACTATGCAACAATGTATTTCCTTATAACGTTGTATTCTTACATGTTCTTTCGAGAGGAAAATCTCCTGTGCATTCTCTTTAGAGGCTACATGCTCAGACATAGACGCAACACCAAAGCTTTTCGAGTTACAACATGTGGTTTAGGAAAAACAAGTTAATTTTGCACGATGCAGGATTTCCTTAAAACGTGGTTTACTGACAAATTTTGACGAAAGAAAGCTCTCCTTTCGGGTCTCTTTTGAGGCTACACGTGTAGACGTACGAGCTACACCAAATCTTTTCGAGTTACAACGTGTTGTTTAGGAGATACAAGCAAATTTTGTACGATGCGTTATTTCTTCTAGTAAAGTGTTTCCAATACGTACTTATTTGTCTTTACTCTGCACCACTGTATTTCCTTATAAGGTGATATTCTTACATATTATTTCGAGGGAAAACTCTCCTGTGTGTTCTCTTTTGAGGCGACACGCTTAGACAAACTCGCAACACCAAAGCTTTTCGAGTTACAATGTGTTGTTGAGGAAAAACAAGATAATTTCGTACGATGGGAGATTTCCATAAAACGTGGTTTTCTGAAAAATTTTGACGAAAGAAAGTCTGCTGTGGGTTCTCTTTTAAGGCTACACGTGTAGAAGTACGAGCCACACCAAATCTTTTCGAGTTACAACGTGTTGTTTAGGAGATACAAGCTAATTTTGTACGATGCGTTATTTCTTCTCTTCAAGTGTTTCCAATAGGTTCATATTTGTCTTTACTCTGCAACACTATATTTTCTTATAACGTGGTATTCTTACATAATCTTTCGAGAGAAAACTCTCCTGTGTGTTCTCTTTTGAGGCTACAAACTTAGACATACACGCAACACCAAAGCTTTTCGAGTTACAACGTGTTGTTTAGGAAAAACAAGATAATTTTGCACGATGCGAGATTTCCTTAAAACGTGGTTTCTGACAAATTTTGATGAAAGAAAATTCTCCTGTGGGTTCTCTTTTGAGGCTACACGTTTAGACCGACACGTCACACCAAATCTTTTCGAGTTACAACGTGTTGTTTAGGAGATACAAGCTAATTTTGTACGATGTGTTATTTCTTCTCATAAAGTGTTTCCAATATGTACATATGTGTAGTTACTCTGCAAAATTGTATTTCCTTATAACGTGGTATTCTTACATATTCTTTTGAGAGAAAACTCTCCTGTGCCTTCTCTTTTGAGGCTCCACGCTTACACATACACACAACACCAAAGCTTTTTGAGTTATAACATGTTGTTTAGGAAAAAGAGGATGATTTATCACGATGCGGGATTTCCTTAAAAATTCGGTTTCTGAAAAATTTTGACGAAAGAAAATTCTCCTTTGGGTTCTCTTTTGAGGCTACACGTTTAGACGTACACGCCACACCAAATCTTTTCAAGTTACAACGTGTTGTTTAGGAGATACAAGCTAATTTTTTACGATGTTTTAATTCTTCTCCTAAAGTGTTTCCAATACGTACATATTTGTCTTTACTCTTCAACATTGTATTTGCTTATAACGTGGTATTCTTACATATTCTTTCGAGAGAAAACTATCCTTTGTTTTCCCTTTCGAGGCTACACACTTAGACATACAGGCAACACCAAAGCTTTTTGAGTTACAACGTGTTGTTTATGGAAAACAAGATAATTTTGCTCGATGCGGGATTTCCTTAAAATGTGGTTTTCTGAAAAATTTGACGAAAGAAAATTCTCCTGTGGGTTCTCTTTTGAGGCTACACGTTTAGACGTACATGCCACACCAAATCCTTTCGACTTATCACGTGTTGTTTAGGAGATACAAGCTAATTTTGTAAGATGCGTTATTTCTTCTCTTAAAGTGTTTCCAATACGTACATATTTGTCTTTACTCTACAACACTGTATTTAATTATAACGTGGTATTCTTACATATTATTTCGAGAGAAAACTATCCTGTGCTTTCTCTTTTGAGGCTACAAGCTTAGACATACACGCAGCAGCAAAGCATCTCGAGTTACAACGTGTAGTTTAGGAAAAACTAGATAATTTCGCACGATGCGAGATTTCCTTAAAACGTGGTTTCTGACAATTTTTGATGAAAGAAAATTCTCCTTTGGGTTCTCTTTTGAGGCTACTCGTTTAGACGTACACGTCACACCAAATCTTTTCGAGTTACAACGTGTTGTTTAGGAGATACAAGCTAATTTTTTACGATGCGTTATTTCTTCTCTTAAAGTGTTTCCTATATGTACTTATTTGTCTTTACTCTGCAAAATTGTATTTCCTTATAAGGTGGTATTCTTACATATTATTTCGAGAGAAAATTCTCCTGTGCCTTCACTTTTGAGGCTCCACGCTTACACATACACGCAACACCAAAGCTTTTCGAGTTACAACATGTTGTTTAGGAAAAAGAAGATGATTTCGCAGGATGCGGGATTTCCTTAAAACGTGTTTTTCTGAAAATTTTTGACGAAAGAAAATTCTCCTGTGGGTTCTCTTTTGAGTCTACACGTTTAGACGTACACGCCACACCAAATCTTGTCGACTTACAACATGTTGTTTAGGAGATACAAGCTAATTTTTTATGATGCGTTAATTCTGCTCGTAAAGTGTTTCCAATAAGTACGTGTTTGTCTTTACTCTGCAACATTGTATTTCCTTATAACGTGGTATTCTTACATATTCTTTCGAGAGGAAACTATCCTGTGCGTTCCCTTTTGAGGCTACACAGTTAAACATACAGGCAACACCAAAGCTTTTCTTGTTACAACGTGGTGTTTATGAAAAACAAGATAATTTCTCACGATGCGGGATTTCCTTAAAACGTGGTTTCCTGAAAATTTTGACGAAAGAAAATTCTCCTGTGGGTTCTCTTTTGAGGCTACATGTGTAGATGTACACGCCACACCAAATCCTTTCGAGTTACCACGTGTTGTTTAGGAGATACAAGCTAATTTTGTATGATGCATTATTTCTTCTCGTAAAGTGTTTCCAATAAGTACGTATTTGTCTTCACTCTGCAACACTGTATTTCTTTATAACGTTGTATTCTTACATGTTCTTTTGAGAGAAAGCTCTCCTGTGCATTCTCTTTAGAGGCTACATGCTCAGACATACACGCAACACCAAAGCTTTTCGAGTTACAACATGTTGTTTAGGAAAAACAAGATAATCTTGCACGATGCAGGATTTCCTTAAAACGTGGTTTCCTGACAAATTTTGACGAAAGAAAGTTCTCCTGTGGGTTCTCTTTTAAGGTTACACGTGTAGAAGTACGAGCCACACCAAATCTTTTCGAGTTACAACGTGTTGTTTAGGAGTAACAAGCAAATTTTGGACGATGCGTTATATCTTCTTTTAATGTGTTTCCAATATGTACGTAGTTGTCTTTACTCTGCAACACTGTATTTCCTTATAACGTGGTATTCTTACATATTCGTTCAAGAGAAAACTCTCCTGTGCGTTTTCTTTTGAGGCTACAAGCTTAGACATACACGCAACACCAAAGCTTCTCGAGTTACAACGTGTTGTTTAGGAAAAACAAGATAATTTTGCACGATGAGAGATTTCCCTATAACGTGGTTTCTGACCAATTTTGATGAAAGAAAATTCTCCTCTGGGTTCTCGTTTGAGGCTACACTTTTAGACGTATACGCCATACCAAATCCTTTCGAGTTACCACGTGTTGTTTAGGAGATACAAGCTAATTTTGTACGATGCATTATTTCTTTTTGTAAAGTGTTTCCAATATGTACTTATTTGTCTTTACTCTGCAACACTGTATTTCTTTATAAAGTGGTATTCTTACATATTCTTTCGAGAGAAAACTCTCCTGTGCCTTCTCTTTTGAGGCTCCACACTTACACATACACGCAACACCAAAGCTTTTCGAGTTACAACATGTTGTTTAGGAAAAAGAAGATGATTTTGCACGATGCGTGATTTCCTTAAAACGTGGTTTTCTGAAAATTTTTGACGAAAGAAAATTCTCCTGTGGGGTCTCTTTTGAGGCTACACGTTTAGAAGTTCACGTAACACCAAATCTTTTCGAGTTACAACGTGTTGTTTAGGAGATACAAGGTAATTTTGTACGATGCGTTATTTCTTCTCATAAAGTGTTTCCAATACGTACTTATTTGTCTTTACTCTGCAACACTGTATTTCCTTATAAAGAGGTATTCTTACATATTCTTTCAAGGGAAAACTCTCCTGTGCGTTCTCTTTTGATGCTACACGCTTAGACAAACACGCAACTCCAAAGCTTTTCGAGTTACAACGTGTTGTTTAGGAAAAACAAGATAATTTTGCACGATGCGAGATTTCCATAAAACGTGGTTTTCTGAAAAATTTTGACGAAAGAAAGTTCTCCTGTGGGTTCTTTTTTGAGGCTACACGTGTAGAGGTACGAACCACACCAAATCTTTTCGAGATACAACGTGTTGTTTAGGAGATACAAGCTAATTTTGTACGATGCGTTATTTCTTCTCTTAAAGTGTTTCCAATATGTACTTATTTGTCTTTACTCTGCAACACTGTATTTCCTTTTAACGTGGTATTCTTACATATTCTTTCGAGAGAAAACTCTCCTGTGCGTTCACTTTTGAGGCTACACGCTTAGACATACAGGCAACACCAAAGCTTTTCGAGTTACAACGTGTTGTTTAGGAAAAACAAGATAATTTCGCACGAGACGAGATTTCATTAAAACGTGGTTTCTGACAAATTTTGATGAAAGAAAATTCTCCTGTGGGCTCTCTTTTGAGGCTACTCGTTTAGACATACATGTAACACCAAATCATTCGAGTTACAACGTGTTGTTTAGGAGATAAAAGTTAGTCTTGTACGATGCGTTATTTCTTCTCGTAAAGTGTTTCCAATATGTACTTATTTGTGTTTACTCTGCAAAATTGTATTTCCTTATAACGTGGTATTCTTACATATTCTTTCGAGAGAAAACTCTCCTGTGCCTTCTCTTTTGAGGCTCACACGCTTACACATACACGCAACACCAAAGCTTTTCGAGTTACAACATGTTGTTTAGGAAAAAGAAGATGATTTCGCATGATGCGGGATTTCCTTAAACGTGGTTTTCTGAAAAATTTTGACAAAAGAAAATTCTCCTGTGTGTTCTCTTTTGAGGCTACATTTTTAGACATACACGCCACACCAATCTTTCGAGTTACAACATGTTGTTTAGGAGATACAAGCTAATTTTGTACAATGCGTTAATTCTTCTCCTAAAGTGTTTCCAATACGTACGTATTTGTCTTTACTCTGCAACATTGTATTTCCATATAACGTGGTATTCTTACATATTCTTTCGAGAGAAAACTATCCTGTGCATTCTCTTTTGAGGCTACACACTTAGACATACAGGCAACACCAAAGCTTTTCTAATTACAACGTGTATTTTATGAAAAACAAGATAATTTCGCACGATTCGGGATTTCCATAAAACGTGGTTTTCTGACAAATTTTGACGAAAGAATATTCTCCTGTGGGATCTCTTTTGAGGCTACACGTTTAGACGTACACGCCACGCCAAATCCTTTCGAGTTACCACGTGTTGTTTAGGAGATACAAACTAATTTTGTACAATGCGTTATTTCTTCTCATAAAGTGTTTCCAATAAGTATGTATTTGTCTTTACTGTGCAACACTGTATTTCCTTATAACGTTGTATTGTCACATGTTCTTTCAATAAAAAACTCTACTGTGCATTCTCTTTAGAGGCTACATGCTTAGACATACACGCAACACCAAAGCTTTTCGAGTTACAACGTGTTGTTTAGGAAAGAGAAGATAATTTTGCACAATGCGGGATTTCCTTAAAACGTGGTTTTCTGACAAATTTTGACGAAAGAAAGTTCTCCTGTGGGTTCTCTTTTGAGGCTACACGTGTAGAGGTAAGAGCCACACCAAATCTTTTCGAGTTACAATGTGTTGTTTAGGAGATACACGCTAATTTTGTACGATGCGTTATTTCTTCTCGTAAAGTGTTTCCAAAATGTACGTATATGTCTTTACTCTGCAACACTGTATTTCTGTAAAACGTGGTGTTCTTACATATTCTTTCAAGAGAAAACTATCCTGTGCGTTCCCTTTTGAGGCTACACATTCAGACATACAGGCAACACCAAAGCTTTTCAAGTTACAACGTGCTGTTTATGAAAAACAAGATAATTTCACACAATGCGGGATTTCCTTAAAACGTGGTTTTCTGACAAATTTTTACGAAAGAAAATTCTCCTGTGGGTTCTCTTTTGAGGCGACACGTTTAGACGTGCGCGCCACACCAAATCCTTTCGAGTTACCACGTGTTGTTTAGGAGATCCAAGCTAATTTTTTATGATGCGTTACTTCTCGTAAAGTGTTTCCAATACGTACGTATTTGTCTTAACTCTGCAACATTGTATTTCCTTATAAAGTGGTATTCTTACATATTCTTTCGAGGGAAAACTATCCTGTGCGTTCCCATTTGAGGCTACACACTTAGACATGCAGGCAAAACCAAAGCTTTTCGAGTAACAACGTGTTGTTTGTGAAAAACAAGATAATTTCGCACGATGCGGGATTTCCTTAAAACGTGGTGTTCAGACAAATTTTGACGAAAGAAAATTCTCCTGTCGGTTCTCTTTTGAGGCTACACGTTTAGACGTGCACGCCACACCAAATCCTTTCAAAATACCACGTGTTGTTTAGGAGATACAATCTAATTTCTAAGATGCATTATTTCTTCTCGTAAAGTGTTTCCAATACGAACGTATTTGTCTTTACTCTGCAACACTGTATTTCCTTATAACGTTGTATTCCTACATGTTCTTTCGAGAGAAAACTCTCCTGTGCATTCTGATTAGAGGTTACACGCTTAGACATACACGCAACATGAAAGCTTTTCGAGTTACAACATGTTGTTTAAGAAAAACAAGATAATTTTGCAAGATGCAGGATTTCCTTAAAACGTGGTTTTCTGACAAATTTTGACGAAAGAAAGTTCTCCTGTGGGTTCTCTTTTGAGGCTACACATTTAGACCTATGAGCCACACCAAATCTTTTCGAGTTACAACGTGTTGTTTAGGAGATACAAGCAAATTTTTTACGATGCATTATTTCTTCTCGTAAAGTGTTTCCAATACGTACTTATTTGTCTTTACTCTGCAACACTGTATTTCCTTATAATGTGGTATTCTTACATATGCTTTCGAGGGAAAACTCTCCTGTGCATTCTTTTTTGAGGCTACACGCTGAGACAGACACGCAATGCCAAAGATTTTCGAGTTACAACGTGTTGTTTAGGAAAAACAAGATAATTTTGCTCGATGCGAGATTTCCATAAAACGTGGTTTTCTGAAAAATTTTGATGAAAGAAAGTTCTCCTGTGTGTTCTCTTTTGAGGCTACACGTGTAGAGGTACGAGCCACACCAAATCCTTTCGAGTTACAATGTGTTGTTTAGGAGATACAAGCTAATTTTGAACGAGGCATTATTTCTTCTCTTAAAGTGTTTCCAATACATACATAGTTGTCTTTACTCTGCAACACTGTATTTCCTTATGACGTGGTATTCTTACATATTCTTTCGAGAGAAAACTCTTCTGTGCGTACTCCTTTGAGGCTACACGCTTAGACATACACGCAACACCAAAAGTTTTCGAGTTACAACGTGTTGTTTAGGAAAAACAAGATAATTTCGCACGATGCGAGATTTCCATAAAACGTGGTTTCTGACAAATATTGATGAAAGAAAATTCTCCTTGGGTTCTCTTTTGAGGCTACACGTTTAGACGTACACGTCACACCAAATGTTTTCGAGTTACAATGTTTTGTTTTGGAGATACAAGCTAATTTTGTACGATGCGTTATTTCTTCTCTTAAAGTGTATCCAATATGTACTTATTTGTCTTTACTCTGCAAAATTGTATTTCCTTTTAACATGGTATTCTTACATATTCTTTCGAGAGAAAACTCTCCTGTGCCTTCTCTTTTGAGGCTCCACGCTTACACATACATGCAACACCAAAGCTTTTCGAGTTACAACATGTTGTTTAGGAAAAAGAAGATGATTTCCCACGATGCGTGATTTACTTAAAACGTGGTTTTCTGAAAAATTTTGATGAAAGAAAATTCTCCTGTGGGTTCTCTTTTGAGGTTACACATTTAGACGTACACGCAACACCAAATCTTTTCGAGTTACCACGTGTTGTTTAGGAGATACAAGGTAATTTTGTACGATGCGTTATTTCTTCTAGTAAAGTGTTTCCAATATGTACCTATTTGTCTTTACTCTGCAACACTGTATTTCCTTATAACGTTTTATTCTTACATGTTCTTTCGAGAGAAAACTCTCCTGTGCGTTCTCTTTAGAGGCTCAACGCTTACACATACATGAAACACCAAAGCTTTTCGAGTTAAAACATGTTGTTTAGGAAAAAGAAGATGATTTCGCACGATGCGGGATTTCCTTAAAACATGGTTTTCTGACAAATTTTGACGAAAGAAAGTTCTCCTGTGGGTTCTATTTTGAGGCTACACGTGTAGACATATGAGCCACACCAAATCTTTTCGAGTTACAACGTGTTGTTTACGAGATACAAGCAAATTTTGTAAGATGCGTTATTTCTTCTCGTAAAGTGTTTCCAATACGTACTTATTTGTCTTTACTCTCCAACACTGTATTTCCTTATAACGTGGTATTCTTACATATTCTTTCGAGGGAAAACTCTCCTGTGCGTTCTCCTTTGAGGCTACACGCTTAGACAAACACGCAACGCCAAAGATTTTCGAGTTACAACGTGTTGTTTAGGAAAAACAAGATAATTTCGCACGATGCGAGATTTCCTTAAAATGTGTTTTCTGAAATATCTTGTGAAAGAAAGTTCTCCTGTGGGTTCTCTTTTGAGGCTACACGTGTAGAGGTACGAGCCACACAAAATCTTTTCAAGTTACAACATGTTGTTTAGGAGATACAAGCTAATTTTTTACAATGGGTTATTTCTTCTCTTAAAGATTTTCCAATATGTACGTAGTTGTCTTTACTCTGCAACACTGTATTTCCTTATAACGTGGTATTCTTACATATTCTTTCGAGAGAAAACTCTCCTGTGCATTCTCTTTTGAGGTTACACGCATAGACATACACGCAATACCAAAGCTTTTCAAGTTACAACTTGTTTAGGAAAAACAAGATAATTTCGCACGATGCAGGATTTCCTTAAAACGTGGTTTCTAACAAATTTTGATGAAAGAAAAATCTCCTGTGGGTTCTCTTTTGAGGCTACACGTTTAGACGTACACGCCACACCAAATCCTTTTGAGTTACAACGTGTTGTTTAGGAGATACAAGTTAATTTTGTATGATGCGTTATTTCTTCTCATAAGTGTTTCCAATATGTACTTATTTGTCTTTACTCTGCAAAATTGTATTTCCTTATAACGTGGTATCCTTACATGTTCTTTCGAGAGAAAACTCTCCTGTGCCTTCTCTTTTGAGGCTCCACGCTTAGACATACACGCAACACCAAAGCTTTTCGAGTTACAAAGTGTTCTTTAGGAAAAACAAGACAATTTCGCACGATGCGTGATTTCCATAAAACGTGGTTTTCTGACAAATTTTGACGAAAGAAAGTTCTCCTGTGGGTTCTCTTTTGAGGTTACACATGCATACATACGAGCCACACCAAATCTTTTCAAGTTACAACGTGTTGTTTAGGAGATAGAAGCAAATTTTGTACTATGCGTTATTTCTTCTCATAAAGTGTTTCCTATACGTACTTATTTGTCTTTACTCTACAACACTGTATTTCCTTATAACGTGGTTTTCTTACATATTCTTTCGAGGGAAAACTCTCCTGTGCGTTCTATTTTGAGGCTACACGCTTAGACAAACAAGCAATGCCAAAGCTTTTCGAGTTACAACGTGTTGTTTAGGAAAAACAAGATAATTTCGCACAATGCGAGATTTCCATAAAACGTGGTTTTCTGAAAAATTTTGAAGAAAGAAAGTTCTCCTGTGGGGTCTCTTTTGAGGCTACACGTGTAGAGGAACGAGCCACACCAAATCTTTTCGAGTTACATCGTGTTGTTTAGGAGATACAAGCTAATTTATTACGATGCGTTAATACATCTCTTAAAGTGTTTCCAACACATACATATTTGTCTTTACTCTGCAACACTGTATTTCCTTATAAAGTGGTATTCTTACATATTCTTTCGAGAGAAAACTCTCCTGTGCGTTCTCTTTTGAGGCTACAAGCTTAGAGATACACGCAACACCAAATCTTTTCGAGTTACAACGTGTTGTTTAGGAAAAAAAAAGATAATTTAGCACGATGTGAGATTTCCTTAAAACATGGTTTCTGACAAATTTTGATGAAAGAAAATTCTCCTGTGGGTTCTCTTTTAAGGCTACACGTTAAGACATACACGTCACACCAAATCTTTTCGAGTTACAACGTGTTGTTTAGGAAAAACAAGAAAATTTTGCACGATGCGGGATTTCCTTAAAACGTGTTTTTTTGACAAATTTTGACGAAAGAAAGTTCTCCTGTGGGTTCCCTTTTGAGGCTACACGTGTAGACGTACGAGCCACACCAAATAACCTCGAGTTACAACATGTTGTTTAGGAGATACAAGCAAATATTGTACGATGCGTTATTTCTTCTCATAAAGTGTTTCCAATATGTACTTATTTGTCTTAAATCTGCAACACTGTATTTCCTTATAACGTGGTATTCTTACATATTATTTCGAGGGAAAACTCTCCTGTGCATTCTCTTTTGAAGCTACACGCTTAGACAAACACTCAACGCCAAAGCTTTTCGAGTTACAACGTGTTGTTTAGGAAAAACAAGATAATTTCACACGATGCGAGATTTCCATAAAACGTGGTTTTCTGAAAAATTTTGACGAAAGAAAGTTCTCCTGTGGGTTCTCTTTTGAGGCTACACGTGTAGAGGTACGAGCCACACCAAATCTTTTCGAGTTACAACGTGTTGTTTGGGAGATACAAGCTAGTTTTGTAAGATGCGTTATTTCTTCTCTTAAAGTGTTTCCAATATGTACGTAGTCGTCTTTACAATGCAACACTGTATTTCCTTATAACGTGGTATTCTTACATATTCTTTCGAGAGAAAACTCTCCTGTGCATTCTCTTTTGAGGCTACACGCTTTGACATACACGCAACACCAAAGCTTTTCGAGTTACAACGTGTTGTTTAGGAAAAACAAGATAATTTCGCACGATGCGAGATTTCCTTATAACGTGGTTTCTGACAAATTTTGATGAAAGAAAATTCTCCTGTTGGTTCTAGTTTTAGGCTACACTTTTAGATGTACACGTCACACCAAATCTTTTCGAGTTACAACGTGTTGTTTAGGAGATAAACACTAATTTTTTACGATGCATTATTTCTTCTTGTAAAGTGTTTCCAATATGTACTTATTTGTCTTTACTCTGCAAAATTGTATTTCCTTATAACGTGGTATTCTCACATATTCTTTCAAGAGAAAACTCTCCTGTGTGTTCTCTTTTGAGGTTACACGCTTAGACATACACGCAACACCAAATCTTTTCGAGTTACAACGTGTTGTTTAGGAAAATCAAGATTATTTCGCACGATGTGAGATTTCCTTAAAACGTGGTTTCTGACAAATTTTGATGAATGAAAATTCTCCAGTGGGTTCTCTTTTGAGATTACACGTTTAGACGTACAAGTCACACGAAATCTTTTCAAGTTACAACGTGTTGTTTAGGAGATACAAGCTAATTTTGTACGATGCATTATTTCTTCTCGTAAAGTGTTTCCAATATGTCCTTTTTGTCTTTACTCTGCAAAATTGTATTTCCTTATAACGTGGTATTCTTACATATTCTTTTGAGAGAAAACTCTCCTGTGCCTTCGATTTTGAAGATCCACGCTTACACATACACGCATAACCAAAGCTTTTCGAGTTCCAACATGTTGTTTAGGAAAAAGAAGATGATTTCGCACGATGCTGGATTTCCTTAAAACGTGGTTTTCTGAAAAATTTTGACGAAAGAAAATTCTCCTGTGGGTTCTCTTTTGAGGCAACATGTTTAGACGTACAGGCCGCACCAAATCTTTTCGAGTTACAACGTTTTGTTTAGGAGATACAAGCTAATTTTGTATAATGCATTACTTCTTCTCGTAAAGTGTTTCCAATACATACGTATTTGTCTTTATTCTGCAACATTGTATTTCCTTATAACGTGGTATTCTTACATATTCTTTCGAGGAAAAAAACTCTCCTGTGCGTTCCCTTTGAGGCTACACACTTAGACATACAGGCAACAGCAAAGCTTTTCGAGTTACAACGTGTTGTTTATGAAAAACAAGATAATTTCTCACGATGTGGGAATTCCTTAAAACGTGGTTTTCTGACAAATTATGACGAAAGAAAATTCTCGTGTGGGTTCTCTTTTGAGGTTACACGTTTAGACGTACACGCCACACAATATCCTTTCGAGTTACCACGTGTTGTTTTGGAGATACAAGCTAATTTTGTATGATGCGTTATTTCTTCTCGTAAAGTGCTTCCAATACGTACTTATTTGTCTTTACTGTGCAACACTGTATTTCCTTATAACGTTGTATTCTTATATGTGCTTTTGAGAGAAAACTCTCCTGTGCATTCTCTTTAGAGGCTTCATGCTCAGACATACAAGCAACACCAAAGTTTTTCGAGTTACAACATGTTGTTTAGGAAAAACAAGATAATTTTGCACGATGCGGGATTTCCTTAAAACGTGGTTTTTTGACAAATTTTGACGAAAGAAAGTTCTCCTGTCGGTTCTCTTTTGAGGCTACATGTGTAGACGTATGAGCCATACCAAATATCCTCGAGTTACAACGTGTTGTTTAGGAGATACAAGCAAATATTGTACGATGTGTTATTTCTTCTCGTAAAGTGTTTCCAATATGTACTTATTTGTCTTAAATCTGCAACACTGTATTTCCTTATAACGTGGTATTCTTACATATTATTTCGAGGGAAAACTCTCCTGTGCATTCTCTTTTGAAGCTACACGCTTAGACAAACACTCAACTCCAAAGCTTTTCGAGTTACAACGTGTTGTTTAGGAAAAACAAGATAATTTCGCACGATGCGAGATTTCCTTAAAACGTGGTTTCTGACAAATTTTGATGAGAGAAAATTCTCCTGTGGGTACTCTTTTGAGGCTACACATTTAGACGTACATGTCACACCAAATCTTTTCGAGTTACAACGTGTTGTTTAGGAGATACAAGCTAATTTTGTACGATGTGTTATTTCTTCTCGTAAAGTGTTTCCAATATGTACTTATTAGTCTTTACTCTGCAAAATTGTATTTCCTTATAACGTGGTATTCTTACATATTATTTCGTGAGAAAACTCTCCTGTGCCTTCACTTTTGAGGCTCCACGCTTACACATACACGCAACACCAAAGCTTTTCGAGTTACGACATGTTGTTTAGGAAAAAGAAGATGATTTCTCAGGCTGCGGGATTTCCTTAAAACGTGGTTTTCTGAAAAATTTTGACGAAAGAAAATTCTCCTGTGGGTTCTCTTTTAAGTCTACACGTTTAGACGTACACGCCACACCAAATCTTGTCAAGTTACAATGTGTTGTTTAGGAGATACAAGCTAATTTTTTATGATGCATTACTTCTTCTCGTAAAGTGTTTCCAATAAGTACGTGTTTGTATTTATTCTGCAACATTGTATTTCCTTATAACGTGGTATTCTTACATATTCTTTCGAGAGAAAACTATCCTGTGCGTTCCCTTTTGAGTCTACACAGTTAGACATAGAGGCCACACCAAAGCTTTTCGAGGTACAACTTGTTGTTTATGTAAAACAAGATAATTTCTCACGATGCGGGATTTCCTTAAAACGTGGTTTTCTGAAAATTTTGATGAAAGAAAATTCTCCTGTGGGTCCTCTTTTGAGGCTACACGTTTAGACGTACACGCCACACCAAATCCTTTCGAGTTGCCGTGTTGTTTAGGAGATACAAGCTAATTTTGTATGATGCGTTATTTCTACTCGTAAAGTGTTTCCAATAAGTACGTATTTGTCTTTACTCTGCAACACTGTATTTCCTTATAACGTTGTATTCTTACATGTTCTTTCGAGAGAAAGCTCTCCTGTGCATTCTCTTTAAAGGCTACATGCTCAGACATACACGCAACACCAAAGCTTTTCGAGTTACAACATGTGGTTTAGGAAAAACAAGTTAATTTTGCACGATGCAGGATTTCCTAAAAATGTGGTTTCCTGACAAATTTTGACGAAAGAAAGCTCTCCTTTCGGTTCTCTTTTGAGGCTACACGTGTAGACGTACGAGCTACACCAAATCTTTTGAGATACAACTTGTTGTTTAGGAGATACAAGCAAATTTTGTACAATGCGTTATTTCTTCTAGTAAAGTGTTTCCAATACGTACTTATTTGTCTTTACTCTGCAACACTGTATTTCCTTATAAGGTGGTATTCTTACATATTATTTCGAGGGAAAACTCTCCTGTGTGTTCTCCTTTGAGGCGAGACGCTTAGACAAACTCGCAGTGCCAAAGCTTTTCGAGTTACAATGTGTTGTTTAGGAAAAACAAGATAATTTCGTACGATGGGAGATTTCCATAAAACGTGGTTTTCTGAAAAATTTTGACAAAAGAAAGTCTCCTGTGGGTTCTCTTTTAAGACTACACGTGTAGAAGTACGAGCCACTCCAAATCTTTTCGAGTTACAACGTGTTGTTTAGGAGATACAAGCTAATTTTGTACAATGCATTATTTCTTCTCTTAAAGTTTTTCCAATACGTTCATATTTGTCTTTACTCTGCAACACTATATTTTCTTATAACGTGGTATTCTTACATAATCTTTCGAGAGAAAACTCTCCTGTGCGTTCTCTTTTGAGGCTACAAGCTTAGACATACACTCAACACCAAAGCTTTTCGAGTTACAACGTGTTGTTTAGGAAATACAAGATAATTTCGCACAATGTGAAATTTTCTTAAAACGTGGTTTCTGACAAATTTTGATGAAAGAAAATTCTCCTGTCGGTTCTCTTTTGAGGCTACACATTTAGATGTACACGTCACACCAAATCTTTTTGAGTTACAACGTGTTGTTTAGGAGATACAAGCTAATTTTGTACGATGTGTTATTTCTTCTCATAAAGTGTTTCCAATATGTACTTATGTGTCGTTACTCTGCAAAATTGTATTTCCTTATAACGTGGTATTCTTACATATTCTTTCGAGAGAAAACTCTCCTGTGCCTTCTCTTTTGAGGCTTCACGCTTACACATACACACAACATCAAAGCTTTTCGAGTTATAACATTTTGTTTAGGAAAAAGAGGATGATTTATCACGATGCGGGATTTCCTTAAACCGTGGGTTTCTGAAAAATTTTGACGAAAGAAAATTCTCCTTTGGGTTCTCTTTTGAGGCTACACGTTTAGACGTACACGCCACACCACATATTTACGAGTTACAACGTGTTGTTTAGGAGATACAAGCTAAGTTTTTACGATGCTTTAATTCTTCTCCTAAAGTGTTTCCAATACGTACATATTTGTCTTTACTCTTCAACATTGTATTTGCTTATAACGTGGTATTCTTACATATTCTTTTGAGAGAAAACTATTGTTTGCGTTCCCTTTTGAGGCTACACACTTAGACATACAGGCAACACCAAAGCTTTTCGAGTTACAACGTGTTGTTTATGGAAGACAAGATAATTTCGCATGATGCGGGATTTCCTTAAAACGTTGTTTTCTGTCACATTTGATGAAAGAAAATTCTCCGGTGGGTTCTCTTTTGAGGCTACACGTTTAGACATACATGCCACACCAAATCCTTTCGACTTATCACGTGTTGTTTAGGAGATACAAGCTAATTTTGAACGATGCGTTATTTCTTCTCTTAAAGTGTTTCCAATACGTACATATTTGTCTTTACTCTGCAACACTGTATTTACTTATAACGTGGTATTCTTACATATTATTTCGAGAGAAAACTATCCTGTGCTTTCTCTTTTGAGGCTACAAGCTTAGACATACACGCAGCAGCAAATCTTCTCGAGTTACAACGTGTAGTTTAGGAAAAACTAGATAATTTCGCACGATGCGAGATTTCCTTAAAACGTGGTTTCTGACAATTTTTGATGAAAGAAAATTCTCCTTTGGGTTCTCTTTTGAGACTACTCGTTTAGACGTACACGTCACACCAAATCTTTTCGAGTTACAACGTGTTGTTTAGGAGATACAAGCTAATTTTTTACGATGCGTTATTTCTTCTCTTAAAGTGTTTCCTATATGTACTTATTGTCTTTACTCTGCAAAATTGTATTTCCTTATAAGGTGGTATTCTTACATATTATTTCGAGAGAAAACTCTCCTGTGCCTTCACTTTTGAGGCTCCACGCTTACACATTCACGCAACACCAAAGCTTTTCGAGTTACAACATGCTGTTTAGGAAAAAGAACATGATTTTGCAGGATGCGGGATTTCCTTAAAACGTGTTTTTCTGAAAAATTTTGACGAAAGAAAATTCTCCTGTGGGTTCTCTTTTGAGTCTACACGTTTAGATGTACACGCCACACCAAATCTTGTCGAGTTACAACGTGTTGTTTAGGAGATACAAGCTAATTTTTTATGATGCGTTAATTCTGCTCATAAAGTGTTTCCAATAAGTACGTGTTTGTCTTTACTCTGCAACATTGTATTTCCTTATAACGTGGTATTCTTACATATTCTTTCAAGAGAAAACTATCCTGTGCGTAACCTTTTGAGGCTACACAGTTAGACATAGAGGCAACACCAAAGCTTTTCGAGTTACAACGTGGTGTTTATGAAAAACAAGATAATTTCTCACGATGCGGGATTTCCTTAAAACGTGGTTTTCTGAAAAATTTTGACGAAAGAATATTCTCCTGTGGGTTCTCTTTTGAGGCTACACGTTTAGACGTACACGCCACACCAAATCCTTTCGAGTTACCACGTGTTGTTTAGGAGATACAAGCTAATTTTGTATGATGCGTTATTTCTTCTTGTAAAATGTTTCCAATAAGTATGTATTTGTCTTTACTCTGCAACACTGTATTTCCTTATAACGTTGTATTCTTACATGTTCTTTCAAGAGAAAGCTCTCCTGTGCATTCTCTTTAGAGGCTACATGCTCAGACATACACGCAACACCAAAGATTTTCGAGTTACCACATGTTGTTTAGGAAAAACAAGATAATTTTGCACGATGCAGGATTTCTTAATACGTGGATTCCTGACAAATTTTGACAAAAGAAAGTTCTCCTTTCGGTTCACTTTTGAGGCTACATGTGTAGACGTACGAGCCACACCAAGTCTTTTCGAGTTACAACGTGTTGTTTAGGAGATACAAGCAAATTTTGTATGATGCCTTATTTCTTCTAGTAAAGTGTTTCCAATACGTACTTATTTGTCTTTACTCTGCAACACTGTATTTCCTTATAAGGTGGTATTCTTACAATCATTTCGAGGGAAAGCACTCCTGTGTGTTCTCTTTTGAGGCGACACGCTTAGACAAACTCGCAACGCCAAAGCTTTTCGAGTTACAATGTGTTGTTTAGGAAAAACAAGATAAATTCGCACGATGCGAGATTTCCATAAAACGTGGTTTTCTGAAAAATTTTGACGAAAGAAAGTTCTCCTGTCGGTCCTCTTTTAAGGCTACACGTGTAGAAGTATGAGCCACACCAAATCTTTTCGAGTTACAACGTGTTGTTTAGGAGATACAAGCAAATTTTGTACGATGCGTTATATCTCCTCTTAAAGTGTTTCCAATATGTACATAGTAGTCTTTACTCTGCAACACTGTATTTCCTTATAACGTGGTATTCTTACATATTCGTTCAAGAGAAAACTCTCCTGTGCGTTTTCTTTTGAGGCTACAAGCTTAGATATACACGCAACACCAAAGCTTGTCGAGTTACAACGTGTTGTTTAGGAAAAACAACATAATTTTGCACGATGAGAGATTTCCTTAAAACGTGGTTTCTGACAAATTTTGATGAAAGAAAATTCTCCTGTGGGTTCTCGTTTGAGGCTACACTTTTAGATGAACACGCCACACCAAATCCTTTCGAGTTACCACGTGTTGTTTAGGAGATACAAGCTAATTTTGTACCATGCGTTATTTCTTCTCTTAAAGTGTTTCCAAAAGGTACATAGTTCTCTTTACTCTGCTACACTGTATTTCCTTATAACGTGGTATTCTTACATATTATTTCGAGAGAAAACTCTCCTGTGCGTTCTCTTTTGAGGCTACACGCTTAGATACACAAGCAATACCAAAGCTTTTCGAGTTACAACGTGTTGTTTAGGAAAAACAAGATAATTGAGCACGATGCGAGATTTCCTTAAAACGTGGATTCTGACAAATTTTGATGAAAGAAAATTCTACTGTGGGTTCTTGTTTTAGGCTACACTTTCAGACGTAGACCTCACACCAAATCTTTTTGAGTTACAACGTGTTGTTTAGGAGATACAAGCTAATTTTGTACGATGCATTATTTATTTTTGTAAAATGTTTCCAATATGTACTTATTTGTCTTTATTCTGCAACACTGTATTTCCTTATAACGTGGTATTCTTACATATTCTTTCGAGAGAAAACTCTCCTGTGCCTTCTCTTTTGAGGCTCCACGCTTACACATACACGCAAAACCAAAGCTTTTCGAGTTACAACATGTTGTTTAGGAAAAAGAAGATGATTTTGCACGATGCGTGATTTCCTTAAAACGTGGTTTTCTGAAAAATTTTGACGAAAGAAAATTTTCCTGTGGGTTCTCTTTTGAGGCTACACGTTTAGACGTTCACGTAACACCAAATCTTTTCGAGTTACAACGTGTTGTTTAGGAGATACAAGCTAATTTTGTACGATGCGTTATTTCTTCTCATAAAGTGTTTCCAATACGTACTTATTTGTCTTTACTCTGCAACACTGTATTTCCTTATAAAGAGGTATTCTTACATATTCTTTCAAGGGAAAACTCTCCTGTGCATTCTCTTTTGAGGTTACACGCTTAGACAAACACGCAACTCCAAAACCTTTCTAGTTAAAACGTGATGTTTAGGAAAAACAAGATAATTTTGCACGATGAGAGATTTCCATAAAACGAAAGAAAGTTCTCCTGTGGGTTCTCTTTTAGGGCTACACTTGTAGAGGTACGAGCCACACCAAATATTTTCCTGTTACAAAGTGTTATTAGGAGATACAAGCTAATTTTGTATGATGCGTTATTTCTTCTCTTAAAGTGTTTCCAATACGTACATAGTTGTCTTTACTCTGCAACACTGTATTTACTTATAACGTGGTATTCTTACATATAAGTATGTATTACAAATACGTATGTATTGGAAACACTTTAAAAGAAGAAATAATGCATCATACAAAATTAGCTGGTATCTCCTAAACAAAACTTTGTAACTCAAAAAGATTTGGTGTGGCTCCTACCTCTACACGTGTAGCCTCAAAAGAGAACCCACGGGAGAACTTTCTTTCGTCAAAATTTGTCAGAAAACAACGTTTTATGGAAATCCCGCATCGTGCAAAATTATCTACTTTTTCCTAAACAGCACGTTTTAACTCGAAAAGATTTGGTGTTGCATGTATGTTTAAGCCTGTAGCCTCTAAAGAGAACACACAGGAGAGTTTTCTCTTTAAAGAACATGTAAGAATACAATGTTATAAGGAAATAGAGTGTTGCAGAGTAAAGACAAATACGTATGTATTGGAAACACTTTACCAGAGGAATTAACGCATCGTACAAAATTAGCTTGTATCTCCTAAACAACATGTTGTAACTCGAAAAGATTTGGTGTGACGTGTACGTCTAAACGTGTAGCCTCAAAAGAGAACCCACAGGAGAATTTTCTTTCATCAAAATTTGCCAGAAACCACGTTTTAAGGAAATCTCGCATCGTGCGAAATTATCTTGTTTTTCCTAAACAACACAATGTCACTCGAAAAGCTTTGGCGTTGCGTGTTTGTCTAAGCGTATAGCCTCAAAAGAGAACGCACAGGAGAGTTTTCCCTCGAAAGAATATGTAAGAATACCACGTTATAAGGAAATACAATGTTGCAGAGTAAAGACAAATAAGTACGAATTGGAAACACTTTACGAGAAGAAATAAAGCTTTGTAAAAAAATTGCTTGTATCTCTTAAACAACACGTTGTAACTCAAAAAGATTTGGTGTGGCTCGTATGTCTACACGTGTAGCCTCAAAGGAGAACCCACAGGAGGACTTTCTTTCGTCAAAATTTGTCAGAAAACAACGTTTTATGGAAATCCCGCATCATGCAAAATTATCTACTTTTTCCTAAACAGCACGTTTTAACTCGAAAAGCTTTGGTGTTGCATGTATGCTTAAGCCTATAGCCTCTAAAGAGAGCACACAGGAGAGTTTTCTCTTGAAAGAACATGTAAGAATACAATGTTATAAGGAAATAGAGTATTGCAGAGTAAAGACAAATACGTACGTATTGGAAACACTTTACCAAAGGAATTAACGCATCCTACAAAATTAGCTTGTATCTTCTAAACAACATGTTGTAACTCGAAAAGATTTGGTGTGACGTGTACGTCTAAACGTGTAGCCTCAAAAGAGAACCCACCGGAGAATTTTCTTTCATCAAAATTTGTCAGAAAACACGTTTTAAGGAAATCTCGCATCGTGCGAAATTATCTTGTTTTCTCTAAACAACACGTTGTAACTCGAAATGCTTTGGTGTTGCGTGTATGTCTCAGCGTGTAGCCTGAAAAGAGAACGCACAGGAGAGTTTTCTCTCGAAAGAATATGTAAGAATACCATGTTATAAGGAAATACAGTGTTGCAGAGTAAAGACAAATAAGTACGTATTGGAAACACTTTACAAGAAGAAATATCGCAACGTAAAAATTTTGCTTGTATCTCCTAAACAACACGTTGTAACTCGAAAAGATTTGGTGTGGCTCGTACGTCTAAACGTGTAGCCTCAAAAGAGAACCCACAGGAGTACTTTCTTTGGTCAATATTTGTCAGAAAACCACGTTTTAAGGAAATCCCGCATCGTGCAAAATTATCTTGTTTTTCCTAAAAAACACGTTGAAACTCGGAAAGCTTTGGTGTTGCGTGTATGTCTAAGCGTGTAGCCTCTAAAGAGAATGCACAGGAGAGTATTCTCTCGAAAGAACATGTAAGAATACAACGTTATAAGGAAATAGAGTGTTGCAGAGTAAAGACAAATGCGTACGTATTGGAAACACTCTATGAGAAGGAATAACGCATCGTACAAAATTATCTTGTATCTCCTAAACAACACGTGGTAACTCGAAAGGATTTGGTGTGGCGTGCACGTCTAAACGTGTAGCCTCAAAAGAGAACACACAGGAGAATTTTCTTTCGTCAAAATTTCTCAGAACACCACGTTTTAAGGAAATCCCGCATCGTGCGAAATTATCTTGTTTTTCATAAACAACACGTTCTAACTCGAAAAGCTTTGGTGTTGCCTGTATGTCTAAGTGTGTAGCCTCAAAAGGGAACGAACAGGATAGTTTTCTCTCGAAAGAATATGTAAGATTACCATGTTATAAGGAAATACAGTATTGCAGAGTAAAGACAAATACATACGTACTGGAAACACTTTATGAGAAGAATTAACGCATCTTACAAAATTAGCTTGTATCTCCTAAACAAAACGTTGTAACTCGAAAAGATTTGGTGTGGCGTGTACATCTAAACATGAAGCCTCAAAAGAGAACCCACAGGAGAATTTTCTTTCGTCAAAATTTTTCAGAAAACCACGTTTTAAGGAAATCCCGCATTGTGCGAAATTATCTTCTTTTTCCTAAACAACATGTTGTAACTCCAAAAGCTTTGGTGTTACGTGTATGTGTAAGCGTGGAGCCTCAAAAGAGAAGGCACAGGAGAGTTTTCTCTCGATAGAATATGTAAGAATACCACGTTATAAGGAAATACAATTATGCAGAGTTAAGGCAAATAAGTACATATTGGAAACACTTTAGGAGAAGAATTAACACATCGTACAAAATTAGCTTGTATCTCCTAAACAATACATTGTAACTCGAAAAGATTTGCTGTGGCGTGTTCATTTAAACATGTACCCTCAAAAGAGAACCCACAGGAGAATTTTCTTTCGTCAAAATTTGTCAGAAAACCACGTTTTAAGGAAATCCTGCATCGTGCGAAATCATCTTCTTTTCGCTAAACAACATGTTGTAACTCGAAAAGCTTTGGTGTTGCGTGTATGTGTAAGCGTGGAGCCTCAAAAGAGAAGGCACAGGAGCGTTTTCTCTGGAAAGAATATGTAAGAATACCACGTTATAAGGAAATACAATTTTGCAGAGTAAAGACAAATAAGTACATATTGGAAACACTAACGAGAAGAAATAATGGATCGAAAAAAAATTAGCTTGTGTCTACTAAACAACATGTTGTAACTCGAAAAGATTTGGTGTGATGTGTACGTCTAAACGTGTAGCCTCAAACGAGAACCCACAGGAGAATTTTCTTTCATCAAAATTTGTCAGAGACGAAGTTTTAAGGAAATCTCGCATCGTGCGAAATTATATTGTTTTTCCTAAACAACACGTTGTAACTCGAAAAGCTTTGGTGTTGCGTGTATGTCTAAGCGTGTAGCCTCAAAAGAGAACGCACAGGAGAGTTTTCCCTCGAAAGAATATGTACGAATAACACGTTAAAGGTAGTACAGTGTTGAAGATTAAAGACAAATAAGTACGTATTGGAAACACTTTACAAGAAGAAATAACGCATCATAAAAAATTTGCTTGTATCTCCTAAACAACACGTTGCAACTCGAAAAGATTTGGTGTGGCTCGTACTTCTAAACGTGTAGCCTCAAAAGAGAACCCACAGGAGAACTTTCTTTCGTCAATATTTGTCAGAAAACCACGTTTTAAGGAAATCCCGCATCGTGCAAAATTATCTTGTTTTTCCTAAACAAAACGTTGTAACTCGAAAAGCTTTGGTGTTGCGTGTATGTCTAAGACTGTAGCCTTTAAAGAGAACGCACAGGAGAGTTTTCTCTTGAAAGAACATGTAAGAATACAACGTTATAAGGAAATAGAGTGTTGCAGAGTAAAGACAAATGCGTACTTATTGGAAACACTTTACTAGAAGAAATAACAAATCGTACAAAATTAGCTTGTATCTCCTAAACAACATGTGGTAACTCGAAAGGATTTGGTGTGGCATGCACGTCTAAACTTGTAACCTCAAAAGAGAACCCACAGGAGAATTTTCTTTCGTCAAAATTTGTCAGACCACCACGTTTTAAGGAAATCCCACATAGTGCGATATTATCTTGTTTTTCATAAACAACACGTTGTAACTCGAAAAGCTTTGGTGTTGCCTGTATGTCTAAGTGTGTAGTCTCAAAAGGGAACGCACAGGATAGTTTTCTCTCAAAAGAATATGTAAGAATACCATGTTATAAGGAAATACAGTGTTGCAGAGTAAAGACAAATACGTACGTATTGGAAACACTTTACAAGAAGAATTATGCATCTTACAAAATTAGCTTGTATCTCCTAAACAACACGTTGTAACTCGAAAAGATTTGGTGTGGCGTGTACATCTAAACATGTAGCCTCAAAAGAGAACCCACAGGAGAATTTTCTTTCGTCAAAATTTTTCAGAAAACCACGTTTTAAGGAAATCCCGCATCGTGCGAAATCATCTTCTTTTCCTAAACAACATGTTGTAACTCGAAAAGCTTTGGGTTTGCGTGTATGTGTAAGCGTGGAGCCTCAAAAGAGAAGGCCCAGGAGAGTTTTCTCTCGAAAGAATATGTAAGAATACCACATTATAAGGAAATACAATTTTGCAGAGTAAAGACAAATAAGTACATATTGGAAACACTTTAGGAGAAGAAATAACACATCGTACGAAATTAACTTGTATCTCCTAAACAACACGTTGTAACTCGAAAAGATTTGGTGTGACGTGTATGTCTAAACGTTTAGCCTCAAGAGAGAACCCACAGGAGAATTTTCTTTCATCAAAATTTGTCAGAAACCACGTTTAAAGGAAATCTCGCATCGTGCGAAATTATCTTGTTTTTCCTAAATAACACGTTGTAAATAGAAAAGCTTTGGTGTTGCGTGTATGTCTAAGCGTGTAGACTCTAAAGAGAACGCACAGGAGAGTTTTCTCTCGAAATAATATGTAAGAATACCACGTTATAACGAAATACACTGTTGCAGAGTATAGACAAATATGTACCTATTGGAAACACTTTAAGAGAAGAAATAACGCATTGTACAAAATTAGCTTGTATCTCCTAAACCACACGTTGTAACTCGAAAAGATTTGGTGTGGCTCGTACCTCTACACGTGTAGCCTCAAAAGAGATCCCCCAGGAGAACTTTCTTTCATCAAAATTTTTCAGAAAACCACGTTTTATGGAAATCTCGCATCGTGCGAAATTATCTTGTTTTTCCTAAACAACACGTTGTAACTCGAAAAGCTTTGGCTTTGTGTGTTTGTCTCAGCGTGTAGCCTCAAAGGAGAACGCACAGGAGCGTTTTCCCTCGAAAGAATATGTAAGAATACCACGTTATAAGGAAATACTATGTTGCAGAATAAAGGCAAAAAAGTACATATTGGAAAAACTTACAAGAAGAAATAACGCATCTTACAAAATTTGCTTGTATCTCCTAAACAACACGTTGTAACTCGAAAAGCTTTGGTGTTGCCTGTATGTCTAAGTGTGTAGCCTCAAAAGGGAATGCACAGGATAATTTTCTCTCGAAAGAATATGTAAAAATACCATGTTATAAGGAAATACAGTGTTGCAGAGTAAGACAAATACGTACTTATTGGAAACACTTTATGAGAATTAACGCATCGTACAAAATTAGATTGTATCTCCGAAACAACACGTTGTAACTCGAAAAGATTTGGTGTGGCGTGTACACCTGAACATGTAGCCTCAAAAGAGAACCCACAGGAGAATTTTCTTTCGTCAAAATTTTTCAGAAAACCACGTTTTAAGGAAATCCCGCATCGTGCGAAATCATCTTCTTTTTCCAAACAACATGTTGTAACTCGAAAAGCAATGGTGTTGCGTGTATGTGTAAGTGTGGAGACTCAAAAGGGAATGCACAGGAGAGTTTTCTCTCGAAAGAATATGTAAGAATACCACGTTATAAGGAAATACAGTGTTGCAGAGTAAAGACAAATACGTACATATTGGAAACACTTTAAGAGAAGAAATAACGTATCTTACAAAATTAGCTTGTGTCTCCTATAAAACTCGTTGTAACTCAAAAGATTTGGTGTGACCTGTACGTCTAAACGTGTAGCCTCAAAAGAGAACCCACAGGAGAATTTTCTTTCATCAAAATTTGACAGAAACCACGTTTTAAGGAAATCTCGCATCGTGCGAAATTATCTAGTTTTTTCTAAACAACACGTTGTAACTCGAAAAGCTTTGGTGTTATGTGTATGTCTAAGCGTGTAGCCTCAAAAGAGAACACACAGGAGGGTTTTCCCTCGAAAGAATATGTAAGAATACCACGTTATAAGGAAATACAGTGTTGCAGAGAAAAGACAATTACTTATGTATTGGAAACACTGTACGAGAAGTAATAATGCATCATACAAAATTAGCTTGTATCTCCTAAACAACAGGTTGTAACTCGAAAGGATTTGGTGTGGCGTGTACGGCTAAACGTGTAGCCTCAAAAGAGAACCCACAGGAGAATTTTCTTTCATCAAAATATGTGAGAAAACCACGTTTTAAGGAAATCCCTCATCGTGCAAAATTATCTTGTTTTTCCTAAACAACAAGTTGTAACTCGAAAAGCTTTGGTGTTGCGTGTATGTCTAAGCGTGTAGCCTCAAAAGAGAATGTAAAGGAGAGTTTTTTCTCGAAAGAATATGTAAGAATACCACTTTATAAGGAAATACAGTGTTGCAGAGTAAAGACAAATACATACATATTGGAAACACTTTACGAGAAGAAATAACGCATCGTAAAAAATTAACTTGTATCTCTTAAACATCACGTTGTAACTGGAAAAGATTTGGTGTGGCGTGTACGTCTAAATGTGTAGCCTCAAAAGAGAACCCACAGGACAATTTTCTTTCGTTAAAAATTTTCAGAAAACCACGTTTTAAGGAAATCCCGCATCCTGCGAAATCAACTTCTTTTTCCTAAACAACATGTTGTAACTCAAAAAGCTTTGGTATTGCATGTATGTCTAAGCGTAGAGCGTCAAAAGCGAAGGCACAGGAGAGTTTTCTCTCGAAAGAATATGTAAGAATACCACGTTATAAAGAAATACAATTTTGCAGAGTAACGGCAAATAAGTACATACTGGAAACACTTTAGGAGAAGAAATAACGCATCGTACAAAATTAGCTTGTATCTCCTAAACAACACGTGGTAACTCAATAAGATTTGGTTTGGTGTGTACGTCTAAACGTGTAGCCTCAAAAGAGAACACAAAGGAGAATTTTCTTTCGTCAAAATTTGTCAGAAAACCACGTTTAAGGAAATCCCGCATCGTGCGAAATTATCTTGTTTTTCCTAAACAACAACTTGTAACTCGAAAATCTTTGGTGTTGCGTGTATGTCTAAGCGTGTAGCCTCAAAAGAGAATGCACAGGAGAGTTTTCTCTCGAAAGAACATGTAAGAATACAACGTTATAAGGAAATACAGTGTTGCAGAGTAAAGACAAATACGTACATATTGGAAACACTTTACGAGAAGAAATTACGCATCATAAAATATTAGCTTATATCTCCTAAACAAAAAGTGGAAACTCGAAAACATTTGGTTTGGCGTGTACGTCTAAAAGTGTAGCCTCAAAAGAAAACCCACTGGAGAATTTTCTTTCTTCTAAATTTGTCAGAAAACCACGTTTTAACGAAATCCCGCATCCTGCGAAATTATCTTGTTTTTCCTAAACAACAAGTAGTAACTCGAAAAGCTTTGGTGTTGCGTGTCTGTCAAGTGTGTAGCCTCAAAAGGGAATGCACAGGAGAGTTTTCTCTCGAAAGAATATGTAAGAATACCCCGTTATAAGGAAATACAGTGTTGCAGAGTAAAGACAAATACGTACATATTGGAAACACTTTACGAGAAGAATTAACACATCGTACAAAATTAGCTTGAATCTCCTAAACAACACGTTGTTACTCGAAAAGATTTGGTGTGGCGTGTACGTCTAAACGTGTAGCCTCAAAAGAGAACACACAGGAGAATTTTCTTTTGTCAAAAATTTCAGAAAACCACGTTTTAAGGAAATCCCGCATCGTGCGAAATCATCTTCTTTTTCCTAAACAACATGTTGTAACTCGAAAAGCTTTGGTTTTGCGTGTATGTCTAAGCGTGGAGCCTCAAAAGAGAAGGTACAGGAGTGTTTTCTCTCGAAAGAATATGTAAGAATACCACATTACAAGGAAATACAATTTTGCAGAGTAAAGACAAATAATTACATATTGGAAACACTTTACAAGATGAAATAACGCATCATACAAAATTAGCTTCTATCTCCTAAATAAAACGTGGTAACTCGAAAGATTTGGTGTGATGTGTACATCTAAACGTGTAGCCTCAAAAGAAAACCCACAGGAGAATTTTCTTTCATCAAAATTTGTCAGAAACCACGTTTTAAGGAAAACTCGCATTGTGCTAAATTATCTAGTTTTTCCTAAACAACACGTTGTAACTCGAAAAGCGCTGAGGTTGCTTGCATGTTTAATCGTGTAGCCTCAAAAGAGAACGCACAGGAGAGTTTTCTCTCAAAAGAATATGTAAGAATACCACGTTATAAGGAAATACAGTGTTGCAGAGTAAAGACAACCACGTACATATTGGAAACACTTTACGAGAAGAATTAACGCATAGTACAAAATTAGCTTGTATCTCCTAAACAACAAGTTGTAACTCGAAAAGATTTGGTGTGGCCTGTACATCTAAACGGGTAGCCTCAAAGGAGTACCCACAGGAGAATTTTCTTTCCTCAAAATTTTTCAAAGAACCAAGTTTTAAGGAAATCCCGCATCGTGTGAAATCATCTTCTTTTTCCTAAACAACATGTTGTAACTCGAAAAGCTTTAGTGTTGCATGTATGTCTAAGCGTGGAACCTCAAAAGAGAAGGCACAGGATAGTTTTCTCTCGAAAGAATATGAAAGAATACCACGTTATTAGGAAATACAATTTTGCAGAGTAAAGACAAATAAGTACATATTGGAAACACTTTATGAGAAGAAATAATACATCATACAAAATTAGCTTTTATCTCCTAAACAGCACGTGGTACCTTGAAAAGATTTGGTTTGGCGTGTACATCTAAACGTGTAGCCTCAAAAGAGAACCAACAGGAGAATTTTCTTTCGTCAAAATTTGTCAGATAACCACGTTTTAAGGAAATCCCGCATCGTGCAAAATTATCTTGTTTTTCCTAAACAACACGTTGTAACTCGAAAAGCTTTGGTGTTGCGTTTATATCTAAGCGTGTAGCCTCAAAAGAGAATGCACAGGATAGTTTTCTCTCGAAGGAACATGTAAGAATTCAACGTTATAAGAAAATACAGTGTTGCAGAATAAAGACAAAAACGTACATATTGGAAACACTTTATAAGAAGAAATGAAGCATCATAAAATATAAGCTTGTATCTCCTAAACAACAAGTGGTAACTCGAAAAGATTTGGTTTGGCGTGTACGTCTAAAAGTGTAGTCTCAAAAGAGACCCCACAGGAGAATTTTCTTTCTTCAAAATTTGTCAGAAAACCACGTTATAAGGAAATCCCGCATCGTGCGAAATTATCTTGTTTTTCCTAAACAACAAGTTGTAACTCGAAAAGCTTTGGTGTTTCATGTATGTCTAAGTGTGTAGCCTCTAAAGGGAATGCACAGGAGAGTTTTCTATCGAAAGAATATGTAAGAATACCACGTTATAAGGAAATACATTGTTGCAGAGTAAAGACAAATACGTACATATTGGAAACACTTTACGAGAAGAAATAATGCATCGTTCTAAATTAGCTTGTATCTCCTAAACAACACGTTGTAACTCAAAAAGAATTGGTGTGACGTGTACGTCTAAACGTGTAGCCTCAAAAGTGAACCCACAGGAGAATTTTCTTTCATCAAAATTTGTCAGAAACCACGTTTTAAGGAAATCTCGCATCGTGCGAAATTATCTTGTTTTTCCTAAACAACACGTTGTAACTCGAAAAGCTTTGGTGTTGTGTGTATGTTTAAGCGTGCAGCCTCAAAAGAGAATGCACAGGAGAGTTTTCTCTTGAAAGAATATGTAAGAATACCACGTTATAAGGAAATACAGTGTTGCAGAGTAAAGACAAATACGTACCTATTGGAAACACTTTAAGAGAAGAAATAATGCATCGTACAAAATTAGCTTGTATCTCCTAAACAACACGTTGTTACTCGAAAAGATTTGGTGTGGCTCGTATGTCTACACGTGTAGCCTCAAGAGAACCCACAGGAGAACTTTCTTTCGTCAAAATTTGTCAGAAAACCACGTTTTAAGGAAATCCTGCATCGTGCAAAATTATCTTGTTTTTCCTAAACAACAAGTTGTAACTCGAAAAGCTTTGGTGTTGCGTGTATGTCTAAGCGTGTAGCCTCTAAAGAGTACGCAGCGGAGAGTTTTCTCTCGAAAGAACATGTAAGAATACAACGTTATAAGGGAATATAGTGTTGCAGAGTAAAGACAAATACATACTTGTTGGAAACACTTTACGAGAAGAAATAACGCATTGTAAAAAATTAGCTTGTATCTCCTAAACAACACGGGGTAACTCGAAAGGACTTGGTGTGGCGTGTACGTCTAAACGTGTAGCCTCAAAAGAGAACCCATAGGAGAATTTTCTTTCATCAAAATTTGTCAGAAACCACGTTTTAAGGAAATCTCGCATCGTGCGAAATTTTCTAGTTTTTCCTAAACAACACATTTTAACTCGAAAAGCTTTGGTGTTGCGTGTATGTCTAAGCGTGTAGCCTCAAAAGAGAACGCACAGATGAGTTTTCTCTTGAACGAATATGTAAGAATACCACGTTATAAGGAAATACAGTGTTGCAGATTAAAGACAATTACGTACCTATTGGAAACACTTTAAGAGAAGAAATAATGCATCGTACAAAATTAGCTTGTATCTCCTAAACAACACGTTGTAACTCGAAAAGATTTGGTGTGGCTCGTACGTCTACACGTGTAGCCTCAAAAGTGAACCCACAGGATAACTTTTTTCGTCAAAATTTGTCAGAAAACCATGTTTTAAGGAAATCCCGCATCGTGCAAAATTATCTAGTTTTTCCTAAACAACACGTTGTAACTCGAAAAGCTTTGGTGTTGCGTGTATGTCTAAGCGTGTAGCCTCTAAAGAGTATGCACAGGAGAGTTTTCTCTAGAAAGAACATGTAAGAATACAACGTTATAAGGAAATACAGTGTTGCAGAGTAAAGGCAAATACGTACATATTGGAAACACTTTACGAGAAGAAATTACGCATCATAAAATATTAGCTTGTATCTCCGAAACAAAAAGTGGAAACTCAAAAACATTTGGTTTGGCGTGTATGTCTAAACGTGTAGCCTCAAAAGAGAGCCCACTGGAGAATTTTTTTTCTTCAAAATTTGTCAGAAAACCATGTTTTAACGAAATCCCGCATCCTGCAAAATTATCTTGTTTTTCCTAAACAAGTTGTAACTCGAAAAGTTTTTGTGTTGCGTGTATGTCTAAGTGTGTAGCCTCAAAAGGATATGCAAGGAGAGTTTTCCCTTGAAAGAATATGTAAGAATACCACGTTATAAGGAAATACAGTGTTGCAGAGTAAAGACAAATACGTACAAATTGTAAACACTTTAAGAGAAGAAATAAAAAATCGTACAAAATTAGCTTGTATCTCCTAAACAACACGTTGTAACTCGAAAATATTTGGTGTGACGTGTACGTCTAAACGTGTAGCCTCAAAAGAGAACCGACAGGAGAATTTTTTATCGTCAAAATATGTGAGAAAACCACGTTTTAAAGAAATCCCTCATCGTGCAAAATTATCATGTTTTTCCTAAACAACAAGTTGTAACTCGAAAAGCTTTGGTGTTGCGTGTATGTATAAGCGTGTAGCCTCAAAAGAGAACGCAAAGGAGAGTTTTTTTCTCGAAAGAATATGTAAGAATACCACGTTAAAAGGAAATACAGTGTTGCAGAGTAAAGACAAATACGTACATATTGGAAACACTTTACGAGAAGAAATAACGCATCGTTCAAAATTAGCTTGTATCTCCTTTTTTTTTATTTTTTTTTATTATTCGATATAATTTATTTACATTTCAAATGATTTCCCCTTTTCTAGCCCCCCCACTCCCCGAACGTCCCGTAAGACCCCTTCTCTTCCCCCGTCATCCCACCCACCCCTTCCCACTTCCCCGTTCTGGTTTTGCTGAATACTGTTTCACTGAGTCTTTCCAGAACCAGGGGCCACTCCTCCTTTCTTCTTGTACCTCATTTGATGTGTGGATTATGTTTTTGGTAGTCCAGTTTTCTAGGTTAATATCCACTTATTAGTGAGTGCATACCATGATTCACCTTTTGAGTCTGGGTTACCTCACTTAGTATGATATTCTCTAGCTCCATCCATTTGCCTAAGAATTTCATGAATTCATTGCTTCTAATGGCTGAATAGTACTCCATTGTGTAGATATACCACATTTTTTGCATCCACTCTTCTGTTGAGGGATACCTGGGTTCTTTCCAGCATCTGGCAATTACAAATAGGGCTGCTATGAACATAGTAGAACATGTATCCTTATTGCATGGTGGGGAGTCTTCTGGGTATATGCCCAAGAGTGGTATAGCAGGATCTTCTGGAAGTAAGGTGCCCAGTTTTCGGAGGAACCGCCAGACTGATTTCCAGAGTGGTTGTACCAATTTGCAACCCCACCAGCAGTGTAGGAGTGTTCTTCTTTCTCCACACCCTCTCCAACACCTGCTGTCTCCTGAATTTTTAATCTTAGCCATTCTGAATGGTGTAAGATGAAATCTTAGGGTTGTTTTGATTTGCATTTCCCTAATGACTAATGAAGTAGAGCATTTTTTAAGATGCTTCTCTGCCATCCGAAGTTCTTCAGGCGAGAATTCTTTGTTTAACTCTGTACCCCATTTTTTAATAGGGTTGTTTGGTTTTCTGGAGTCTAACTTCTTGAGTTCTTTATATATATTGGATATTTGCCCTCTATCTGATGTAGGATTGGTGAAGATCTTTTCCCAATTTGTTGGTTGCCGATTTGTCCTCTTGATGGTGTCCTTTGCCTTACAGAAACTTTGTAATTTTATGAGGTCCCATTTGTCAATTCTTGCTCTTAGACCATACGCTATTGGTGTTCTGTTCAGAAACTTTCTCCCTGTACCGATATCCTCAAGGATCTTCCCCAGTTTCTTTTCTATTAGCTTCAGAGTGTCTGGCTTTATGTGGAGGTCCTTGATCCATTTGGATTTGAGCTTAGTACAAGGAGACAAGGATGGATCAATTCGCACTCTTCTGCATGCTGACCTCCAGTTGAACCAGCACCATTTGTTGAAAAGGCTATCTTTTTTCCATTGGATGTTTTCAGCCTCTTTGTCGAGGATCAAGTGGCCATAGGTGTGTGGGTTCATTTCTGGATCTTCAATCCTGTTCCATTGATCCTCCTGCCTGTCACTGTACCAATACCATGCAGTTTTTAACACTATTGCTCTGTAGTATTGCTTGAGGTCAGGGATACTGATTCCCCCAGATTTCCTTTTGTTGCTGAGAATAGTTTTAGCTATCCTGGGTTTTTTGTTGTTCCAGATGAATTTGATAATTGCTCTTTCTAACTCTGTGAAGAATTGAGTTGGGATTTTGATGGGTTTTGCATTGAATCTGTATAGTGCTTTAGGCAAAATGGCCATTTTAACTATATTTATTCTACCGATCCATGAGCATGGGAGGTTTTCCCATTTTTTGAGGTCTTCTTCCATTTCCTTCTTCAGAGTCTTGAAGTTCTTGTCATACAGATCTTTCACATGTTTGGTAAGAGTCACCCCAAGATACTTTATACTGTTTGTGGCTATTGTGAAGGGGGTCATTTCCCTAATTTCTTTCTCAGCCTGCTTATCCTTTGAGTATAGGAAGGCCACTGATTTGCTTGAGTTGATTTTATAACCTGCCACTTTGCTGAAGTTGTTTATCAGCTGTAGGAGCTCTCTAGTGGAGTTCTTTGGGTCACTTAGGTAGACGATCATGTCGTCTGCAAATATTGATAGATTACTTCTTCCTTTCCAATTTGTATCCCTTGGACCTCCTTATGTTGTCGATTTGCCCGAGCTAGTACCTCAAGTACAATATTGAAAAGATAACGAGAAAGGGGGCAGCCTTGTCTGGTCCCTGATTTCAGTGGGATTGCTTCAAGTTTCTCTCCATTTAGTTTGATGCTGGCTACCGGTTTGCTGTATATTGCTTTTACTATGTTTAGGTATGGGCCTTGAATTCCTGTTCTCTCCAAGACTTTAAGCATGAAGGGATGCTGAATTTTGTCAAATGCTTTTTCAGCATCCAATGAAATGACCATGTGGTTTTGTTCTTTGAGTTTGTTTATGTAGTGGATTGTATTGATGGATTTCCAGATATTGAACCAACCCTGCATTCCCGGGATAAAGCCTACTTGATCATGGTGGATGATCGTTTTGATGTGTTCTTGGATTCGGTTGGCAAGAATTTTATTGAGTATTTTTGCATCGATGTTCATAAGGGAAATTGGTCTGAAGTTCTCTTTCTTTGTTGGATCTTTGTGTGGCTTTGGTATCAGCGTAATTGTGGCTTCGTATAAGGAATTGGGTAGTGTTCCTTCTGTTTCTATTTTGTGGAATAGTTTGAAGAGTATTGGTGTTAACTCTTCTTTGAAGGTCTGGTAGAATTCTGCACTGAAGCCATCTGGTCCTGTGCTTTTTTTGGTTGGAAGACTTTCTATGACTCCTTCTATTTCTTTAGGCATTATGGGACTGTTTAGATGGTCTAGTTGGTCCTGATTTAATTTTGGTATTTGGTATCTGTCAAGGAAATTGTCCATTTCCTCCAGATTCTCCAGTTGTATTGAGTATAGTCTCTTGTAGTAGAATCTGATGATTTTTTGGATTTCCTCAGTTTCCGTTGTTATATCTCCCTTTTCATTTCTAAGTTTGTTAATTTGGATACTTTCTCTGTGCCCTTTGGTCAGTCTGGCTAAGGGTTTATCTATCTTGTTGATTTTCTCAAAGAACCAGCTCCTGGTATTGTTGATTTTTTGTATGGTTCTCTTTGTTTCTACCTGATTGATTTCGGCCCTGAGTTTGATGATTTCCTGCCTTCTACTCCTCCTGGGCGAAATAGCTTGTTTTTGTTCTAGGGCTTTCAGGTGTGTCATTAAGCTGGTAATGTATGCTCTCTCCATTTTCTTTTTGGAGGCACTCAGGGCTATGAGTTTTCCTCTTAGCACTGCTTTCATTGTGTCCCATAGATTTGGGTATGTTGTGTTTTCATTTTCATTGTGTTCTAAAAAGTCTTTAATTTCTTTCTTTATTTCTTCCTTGATCAAGGTATCATTGAGTAGAGTATTGTTCAGTTTCCACGTGTATGTGGGCTTTCTGTTGTTTCTGTTGCTATTGAAGACCACTTTTATTCCATAGTGATCAGATAGGAGGCATGGGATTAGTTCTATCTTCTTATATTTGTTGAGGTCTGTCTTGTGACCAATTATATGGTCGATTTTGGAGAAGGTACCATGAGGTGCTGAGAAAAAGGTATATTCTTTTGTTTTAGGATAGAATGTTCTATAGATATCTGTTAAATCTAATTGGTCCAAAGCTTCAATTAGTTTCATTGTGTCTCTGTTTAGTTTCTGTTTTCCTGATCGGTCCATTGAGGAAAGTGCAGTGTTGAAGTCACCCACAATTATTGTGTTAGGTGCAATGTGTGCTTTTAGTTTTATTAAAGTTTCTTTTACGAAAGAGGGTGCCCTTGCATTGGGGCATAGATGTTCAGGATTGACAGTTCTTCTTTTTGTATTTTTCCTTTGACCAGCAAGAAGTGTCCCTCAGGGTCTCTTTTGATGACTTTGGGTTGAAAGTCAATTTTATCTGATATTAAAATGGCTACTCCAGCTTGTTTCCTGAGACCATTTGCTTGTAAAATTGTCTTCCAGCCTTTTACTCTAAGGTAGTGTTTGTCTTTAACCCTGAGGTGTGTTTCCTGTAAGCAGCAAAATGTAGGGTCCTGTTTACGTATCCATTCAGTTAGTCTGTGTCTTTTTATTGGGGCATTAAGTCTAATGATGTTAAGAGATATTAAGGAATAGTGATTGTTACTTCCTATCATTTTTGACGTTATTTTTTAAATTTGAATGCTTAACTTCTTTTGGGTTTGATGAAAGGTTACTATCTTGCTTTTTCCAGGGTGAAGTTTCCCTCCTTGTATTGGTGTTGTCCTCCTATTATCCTTTTTAGGGCCGGGTTTGTGGATAGATATTGGGTAAACTTGGTTTTGTCATGAAATATCTTTGTTTCTCCATCTATGGTGATTGAGAGTTTTGCTGGATATAGTAGTTTTGGTTGGCATTTGTGTTCTCTTAGAGTCTGCATGAGATCTGCCCAGGACCTTCTAGCCTTCATAGTCTCAGGTGAAAAGTCTGCTGTGATTCTGATAGGTCTTCCTTTATATGTTACTTGGCCTTTTTCTCTTACTGCCTTTAGTATTCTTTCTTTGTTTAGAACATTTGGTGTTTTGATTATTATGTGACGGGAAATATTTCTGTTCTGGTCCAGTCTGTTTGGAGTTCTGTAGGCTTCTTGTATATTCATGGGCATCTCTCTCTTTAGGTTAGGGAAGTTTTCTTCCATAATTTTATTGAAGATGTTTGCTGGCCCTTTAAGTAGTAAATCTTCACTCTCATCTATGCCTATAATCCTTAGGTTTGGTCTTCTCATTGTGTCCTGGATTTCCTGGATATTTTGGGTTACAAGCTTTTTGCATTTTGCATTTTCTTTAACTGTTGAGTCCATGGTATCTATGGAATCTTCAGCATCTGAGATTCTTTCTTCTATCTCTTGTATTCTGTTGTTGATAATTGCATCTCTGTCCCCTGATTTCTTCCCAAGGCTTTCTATCTTCAAAGTTGTCTCCCTTTGAGTTTTCTTAGTTGTTTCTACTTCTGATTTTAGATCCTGGATGGTTTTGCTTAGCTCCTTCACTTGCATGTTTGTGTTTTCCTGTAATTCTTTAAGAGATTTTTGTGTTTCGTCTTTCATGACCTCAGCCTGTTGACCAAAGTTCTCCTGTATTTCTTTAAGAGATTTTTGTGTTTCGTCTTTCATGACCTCAGCCTGTTGACCAAAGTTCTCCTGTATTTCTTTAAGTGTTTTTTGCATTTCCTCCTTGTTGGCTTTTGTATTCTCCTGGATTTCTTTCAATGATTTTTGTGTTTCCCTTGCAAGGGCTTCTAACTTTTGATCCATTTTCTCCTGAATTTCTTTATGTATGTCCTTCATGTGTTCCTGTACCAGCATCATGACCAGTGATTTTAAATCCAAATCTTGTTTTACTGGTGTGATGGGGTATCCAGGACATGTTGGTAGAGGAGAATTGGGTTCAGATGTTGCCATATTGCCTTGATTTCTGTTAGTGACGTTCCTGCGTTTGCCTTTTGCCATCTAGTTCTCACTGGTGTTAGTTTATCTTGTCAGTGCTGGACTCACCACTGCAAGCTGCCCCTTCCCAGTTGGCCTCTGGTGCACAGCTTACCTCCTGCACTGCTTGGAGACAGTGTGCTGCTGCCCAGGCTGTTCCGATCCCAAAGCAGGCACCCGAAGGCTCCCACTGGGGCCCGCTGGATTCACTGGAGCACACTGACTTCTCCCAGCTGGCCGCCCAGAAGCCCAGCTAGCCACTTGCAGGACTTGGAGATGTGATGCTGCCGCCCAGACTGATCTGGATCCGGAAGCAGAGAGAGTAGTGCTGAGGGCTTCTGCCTGAGGCCTTGCCCCAGATTGTGTCTGTGGACCAGATGGAGCCTGTGTGCACCCCCAGGGAGTGTCGACGGTGTATGCTACTGTGACCTCCCCTGTGTTCTGCTCACTCCGCTGGGCAGCCAATCCACCAACCGGGCTGTCGCACACAAGGTTAGCCTGGCTGCCCAGTCCCTGAGTCCAGGCAAAAGCCTGGGAGGCCAAGGTCCGAGCAAAGTTCCTCTAGGGCTATGACTGTTAATTGGGTCCGCCAGGTGACTAGGATGGCGGGCGTGCGCGCCCGCGCTCCCTGAAAGCACCGGGAGAGTCTGCTTTGCTAGCAATCACCTGGGCGGGTTGACTCACAGATGGCCCACCAAGCCGCCCAGTTCTTGGGGTCAGTCCTGTGCCTTTTGGGGCCTGGACCCCCGCTTTGTTAGCCTTAGGCTATGCCTGTTACAGGTCTGCCCGCCAGAGCTCTCTGTCGTCCTGCAGGCAAAATGGCGGTGGCGCGCACGCAGGCCTGGGCAAAAATCCTCCTGGCTGGGTTGGCACCCCGATGGCCCCCCGACCCGCCCAGGGCCTGGGTGCAGGCCAACGCCCGTCGGGCTCAGACCACCATGGTGTTGGCCTCGGATTATGTTTGTGTACCTCAGTCTGTCCGATCCCTGGAGTACGGAACCAAGATAGATGCACCTCTCCTGACTGGTGGGAGGCCGAGTTCTGAAGTGGCCTCCGTGCAGGAAAGGCGCCGCACAACTGCAGCTGCTTGCTGCCCGGCTGGTCAGCGAAGGTCAGTGGTCGTGGGCGCAGGGCCTAAATGGTCCCTGTGACACCTTGGTTCCACTGCTGATGGCCCTTCAGCTGGATCAGCCACTGCTGCCGCTGCCGCCGCCGCCGCCGCCGCCCCTCGGTGTAGCTTGTATCTCCTAAACAACACGTTGTAACTCAAAAAGAATTGGTGTGACGTGTACGTCTAAACGTGTAGCCTCAAAAGCGAACCCACAGGAGAATTTTCTTTCATCAAAATTTGTCAGAAACCACGTTTTAAGGAAATCTCGCATCGTGCGAAATTTTCTAGTTTTTCCTGAACAACACATTTTAACTCGAAAAGCTTTGGTGTTGCGTGTTTGTCTCAGTGTGTAGCCTCAAAAGAGAAAACACAGGAGAGTTTTCACTCGAAAGAATATGTAAGAATACCAGGTTATAAGGAAATACCGTGTTGCAGAGTAAAGACAAATACGTACTTATTGGAAACACTTTACGAGAAGAAATAACGCATCATACAAAATTAGCTTGTATCTCCTAAACAACACGTTATAACTCTAAAGGATTCGGTGTGGCGTGTATGTCTAAACGTGTGCCTCAAAAGAGAACCCACAGGGGAATTTTCTTTCGTCAAAATTTGTCAGAAAATCACGTTGTAAAGAAATCCCGCATCGTGCAAAATTATCTTGTTCTTCCTAAACAACACATTGTAACTCGAAAAGCTTTGGTCTTGCGTGTATGTCTAAGTGTGTAGCCTCAAAAGAGAACGCACAGGAGAGTTTTCTCTCGAAAGAATATGTAAGAATACCACGTTATAAGGAAATACAGTGTTGCAGATTAAAGACAAATATGTACATATTTGAAACACTTTAAGAGAAGAAATAACGCATCATACAAAATTAGCTTGTATCACCTAAACAACACGTTGTAACTCGAAAAGATTTAGTGTGACGTGTACGTCTAAACGTGTAGCCTCAAAAGTGAACCGACAGGAGAATTTTCTTTCATCAAAATTTGTCAGAAACCACGTTTAAGGAAATCTCGCATCGTGCGAAATTATCTTGTTTTTCCTAAACAACACGTTGTAACTTCAAAAGCTTTGGTGTTGCGTGTATGAATAAGCATGTAGCCTCAAAAGAGAACGCACAGGAGAGTTTTCTCTTGAAAGAATATGTAAGAATACCACGTTATAAGGAAATACAGTGTTGCAGGTAAAGACAAATACATATGTATTGGAAACACTTTACGAGAAGAAATAACGCATCATACAAAATTAGCTTGTATCTCCTAAACAACAGGTTCTAACTCTAAAAGATTTGGTGTGACGTGTACGTCTAAACGTGTAGCCTCAAAATGGAACCAACAGGAGAATTTTCTTTCATCAAAATTTGTCAGAAACAACGTTTTAAGGAAATCTCGCATCGTGCGAAATAATATTGTTTTTCCTAAACAACACCTTGTAACTCGAAAAGCTTTGGTGTTGCGTGTATGAATAAGCGTGTAGCCTCAAAAGAGAACGCACAGGAGAGTTTTCTCTCGAAATAATATGTAAAAATACCACCTTATAAGGAAATACAGTGTTGCAGGGTAAAGACAAATATGTATGTATTGGAAACACTTTACGAGAAGAAATAACGCATCATACAAAATTAGCTTGTATCTCCAAAACAACAGGTTGTAACTCGAAAGGATTTGGTGTGGCGTGTACGGCTAAACGTGTAGCCTCAAAAGAGAACCCACAGGAGAATTTTCTTTCGTCAAAATATGTGAGAAAACCACGTTTTAATGAAATCCCTCATGGTGCAAAATTATCTTAATTTTCCTAAACAACAAGTTGTAACTCGAAAAGCTTTGGTGTTGCGTGTATGTCTAAGCATGTAGCCTCAAAAGAGAATGTAAAGGAGAGTTTTTTCTCGAAAGAATATGTAAGAATACCACGTTATAAGGAAATACAGTGTAGCAGAGTAAAGACAAATACATACATATTGGAAACACTTTACGAGAAGAAATAACGCATGGTACAAAATTAGCTTGTATCTCCTAAACAACACGTTGTAACTCGAAAAGATTTGGTGTGGTGTGTACGTTTAAAACGTGTAGCCTCAAAAGAGAACCCACAGGAGAATTTTCTTTCCTTAAAATTTTTCAGAATACCACGTTTTAAGGAAATCCCACATCGTGCGAAATCATCTTCTTTTTCTTAAAAAACATGCTGTAACTCGAAAAGCATTAGTGTTGCGTGTATGTCTAAGCGTGGAGCCTCAAAAGAGAAGGCACAGGAGAGTTTTCTCTCGAAAGAATATGTAAGAATACCACGTTATAAGGAAATACAATTTTTCAGAATAAAGACAAATAAGTACATATTGGAAACACTTTACAAGAAGAAATAACGCATCATACAAAATTAGCTTGTATCTCCTAAACAACACATTGTAACTCAAAAGGATTTGGTGTGACGTGTACGTCTAAATGTATAGCCTCAAAAGAGAACCCACAGGAGAATTTTCTTTCATCAAAATTTCTCAGAAACCACGTTTTAAGCAAATCTAGCATCATGCAAAATTATCTTGTTTTTCCTAAACAACACATTGCAACTCGAAAAGCTCTTGAGTTGCGTGTATGTGTAAGCATGTAGCCACAAAAGAGAACGCACAGGAGAGTTTTCTCTCGAAAGAATATGTAAGAATACCACGTTATAAGGAAATACACTGTTGGAGAGTAAAGACAAACACGTATGTATTGGAAACACTTTACATAAAGAATTGACTCATAGTACAAAATTAGCTTGTATCTCCTAAACAACACGTTGTAACTCGAAAAGATTTGGTGTGACGTGTACGTCTAAATCTGTAGCCTCAAAAGAGAACCCATAAGAGAATTTTCTTTCGTCAAAATTTTCAGAAACCCACGTTTAAGGAAATCCCACATCGTGCGAAATTATCTTGTTTTTCCTAAACAACACATAGTAACTCAAAAATCTTTGGTGTTGCGTGTATGTCTAAGCGTGTAGCCTCAAAAGAGAACACACAGGAGAGTTTTCTCTCGAAAGAATATGTAAGAATACCACGTTATAAGGAAGTACAGTGTTGCAGAATAAAGACAAATACTTACGTATTGGAAACCCTTAAACTTTGCGAGATGAAATAAAGCATCTTACAAAATTACCATGTATCTCCTAAAGAACACGTTGTAACTCGAAAAGATTTGGTGTGGCGTGTACGTCTAAATGTGTAGCCTCAAAAGAGAACAACAGGACAATTTTCTTTCGTCACAATTTGTCAGAAAACCACGTTTTAACGAAATCCCGCATCGTGAGAAATTATCTTGTTCTTCATAAACAACACATTGTAACTCGAAAAGTTTTGATGTTGCGTGTATGTCTAAGCGTGTAGCCTCAAAAGAGAACGCACAGGAGAGTTTTCTCTCAAAAGAATATGTAAGAATACGACGTTATAAGGAAATACAGTGTTGCAGAGTAAAGACAAATACGTACATATTGGAAACCCTTAAACTTTACGAGATGAAATAAAGCATCATACAAAATGAGCTCGTATCTCCCAAACAACACGTTGTAACTCGAAAAGATTTGGTGTGGCGTGTACGTCTAAACGTGTAGCCTCAAAGGGAACTGTCAGGAGAATTTTCTTTCATCAAAATTTGTCAGAAACCACGTTTTAAGGAAATCTCGCATCGTGTGAAATTATCTTGTTTTTCCTAAACAACACGTTGTAACTCGAAAAGCTTTGGTGTTGCGTGTATCAATAAGTGTGTAGCCTCAAAAGAGAATGCACAGGATAGTTTTCTCTCGAAAGAATATGTAAGAATACCACGTTATAAGGAAATACAGTGTTGCAGGGTAAAGACAAATACGTATGTATTGGAAACACTTTACGAGAAGAAATAACGCATCATACAAAATTAGCTTGTATCTCCTAAACATCAGGTTGTAACTCGAAAGGATTTGGTGTGGCGTTTACGGCTAAACGTGTAGCCTCAAAAGAGAACCCATAGGAGAATTTTCTTTCTTCAAAATACATGAGAAAACCACGTTTTTAGGAAATCCCTCATCGTGCAAAATTATCTTAATTTTCCTAAACAACAAGTTGTAACTCGAACAGCTTTGGAGTTGCGTGTATGTCTAAGGATGTAGCCTCAAAAGAGAATGTAAAGGAGAGTTTTTTCTCGAAAGATTATGTAAGAATACCATGTTATAAGGAAATACAGTGTTGCAGAGTGAAGACACATACGTACATATTGGAAACCCTTAAACTTTATGGGATGAAATAAAGCATCATACAAAATGAGCTCGTATCTCCTAAACAACACGTTGTAACTCGAAAAGATTTGGTGTGGCGTGTACGTCTAAACGTGTAGCCTCAAAAGGAAACACACAGGAGAATTTCCTTTCTTCAAAATTTGTCAGAAACCACGTTTTAAGGAAATATCGCATCGTGCGAAATTATCTTGTTTTTCCTAAACAACACATTGTAACTCGAAAAACTTTGGTGTTGCGTGTATGTCTAAGCATGTAGCCTCAAAAGAGAACACACAGGAGAGTTTTCTCTCGAAAGAATAGGTAAGAATACCACTTTATAAGGAAGTACAGTGTTGCTGAGTAAAGACAAAAACGTACATATTGGAAACCCTTAAACTTTACGAGATGAAATAAAGCATCGTACAAAATTAGCTTGTGACTCCTAAACAACACGTTGTTAATCGAAAGTATTTGGTGTCGCCTGTACGTCTAAACGTGTAGCCTCAAAAGAGAACTCACAGGACAATTTTATTTCGTCAAAATTTGCCAGAAAACCACGTTTTAAGGAAATCCCGCATCGTGAGAAATTTTCTTGTTCTTCCTAAACAACACGTTGTAACTCGAAAAGCTTAGGTGTTGCGTGTATATCTAAGCATATAGCCTCAAAGGAGAATGCACAGGAGAGTTTTCTCTGGAAAGAATATGTAAGAATACCACGTTATACGGAAATGCAGGGTTGCAAAGTAAAGACAAATACATATGTATTGGAAACACTTTATGAGAGAAATAACGCATCATACAAAATTAGTTTGTATGTTCTAAACAACACGTTGTAACTTGAAAACATTTGGTGTTCCGTGTATGTCTAAACGTGTAGTCTCAAAAGAGAACCCCCAGTTGAATTTTCTGTTGGCAAAATTTTTCAGAAAACCACGTTTTAAGGAAATTCCGCACCATGCGAAATTATCTTGTTTTTCATAAACAACACATTGTAACTCGAAAAGCTTTGGTGTTGCATGTATGTCTAAGCGTGTAGCCTCAAAAGAGAACTCACAGGAGAGGTTTCTCTCGAAAAATAGGTAAGAATACCACGTTATAAGGAAATACAGTGCTGCAGAGTAAAGACAAATACGTAAGTAAGGGAAACACTTTACGAGAAGTAATAATGCATGGTACAAAATTAGCTTGTATCTCCTAAACAACACGATATAACTCAAAAAGATTTGGTGTAGCGTGTATGTCTAAACGTTTAGCCTCAAAGGAGATCCCACTGGAGAATTTTCATTCGTCAAAATTTGTCAGAAAACCACGTTTTAAGGAAATCCCACATCGTGTTAAATTATCTTGCATTTCCTAAACAACACGTTGTAACTCGAAAAGCTTTGGTTTTTCATGTATGTCTAAGCGTGTAGCCTCAAAACAGAACGGACAGCAGAGTTTTCTCTCGAAAGAATATGTAAGGATACCACGTTATAAGGAAATTCAGTGTTGCAGAGTAAAGACAAATACGTACGTATTGGAAACACTTTATGAGAGAAATAACGCATCTTGCAAAATTAGCTTGTATGTCCTAAACAACACGTTGGAACTCGAAAAGTTTTGGTGTGGTGTGTACGTCTAAACGTGTAGCCTCAAAAGAGTACCCACAGGAGAGTTTTATTTCTTCAAAATTTGTCATAAATCCACGTTTTAAAGAAATCCTGCATCGTGCGAAATTATGTTGTTTTTCCTAAACAACACGTTGTAACTCGAAAAGCTTTGGTGTTGCGTGTTTGTCTAAGCATGTAGCCTAAAAGGAGAACGCACAGAAGAGTTTTCTCTCGAAAGAATATGCAAGAATACCACGTGATAAGGAAATACAGTGTTGCAGATTAAAGGCAAATATGTACGTAATGGAAACGCTTAAACTTTATGAGAAGAAATAACGCATCATAAAAAAAAAAATAGCTTGTATCTCCTAAACAACACGTTGTAACTCGAAAAGATTTGGTGTGGCGTGTATGGCTAAATGTGTAGCCTCAAAAGAGAACCCACAGGGTAATTTTCTTTCGTCCAAATTTGTCAGAAAACCACGTTTTAAGGAAATCCCGCATCGTGCTAAATTATCTGGTTTTTCCTAAACAACACATTGTAACTCGAAAAGCTTTGGTGTTGCGTGTATGTCTAAGCGTGTAGCCTCAAAAGAGAACACACAGGAGACTTTTCTCTCGAAAGAATATGTAAGAATACCACGTTATAAGGAAATAAAGTGTTGCAGAGTAAAGACAAATACGTACTTATTGGAAACACTTAAACTTTACGAGAAGAAATAAGGCATCGTACAAAATTAGTATGTATCTCCTAAACAACACATTATAACTCGAAAAGATTTGGTGTGGTGTGTACGTCTAAACGTGTAGCCTCAAAAGAGAACCCACAGGAGAATTTTCGTTCGTCAAAATTTGTCAGAAAACCACGTTTTAAGGAAATCCCGCATCGTGCGAAATTATCTTGTTTTTCCTAAACAACACGTTGTAACTCGAAAAGCTTTGGTGTTGCGTGTATGTCTAAGCGTGTAGCCTCAAAAGGGAATGCAAAGGAGAGTTTTTTCTCGAAAGAATATGTAAGAATACCACGTTACTAGGAAATACAGTGTTGCAGAGTAAAGACAAATACTTACGTATTGGAAAAACTTTACGAGAAGAAATAACGCATCGTACAAAATTAGCTTGTATCTCCTGAACAACACGTTGTAACTTAAAATGATTTGGCGTGGCCTGTACGTCTAAACATGTAGCCTCAAAAGAGAACCCATAGGAGAATTTTCTTTGGTCAAAATTTGTCAGAAAACCACGTATTAAGGAAATCCCGCATCATGCGAAATTATCTTGTTTTCCCAAACAAAACGTTTTAACTCGAAAAGCTTTGGTGTTGCGCGTATGTCTAAGCGTTTAGCCTCAAAAGAGAACGCACAGGAGAGTTTTCTCTCGAAAGAATACCACGTTATAAGGAAATACAGTGTTGCAGAGTAAAGACAAATATGGACTTATTGGAATCACTTAAACTTTAGGAGAAGAAATAAGGCATTGTACAAAATTAGGTTGTATCTCGTAAACAACACGTTATAACTCGAAAAGATTTGGTGTGGTGTGTACTTCTAAACGTGTAGCCTCAAAAGAGAACCCACAGGAGAATTTTCCTTCGTCAAAATTTGTCAGAAAACCACGTTTTAAGGAAATCCTGCATCGTGCTAAATTATCTTGTTTTTCCTAAACAAAACGTTGTAACTCGAAAAGCTTTGGTGTTGCGTGTATGTCTAAGCATGTAGCCTCAAAAGAGAATGCAAAGGAGAGTTTTTTCTTGAAATAATATGTAAGAATAGCACGTTATTAGGAAATACAGTGTTGCAGAGTAAAGACATATACTTACGAATTGGAAAAACTTTACAAGAAGAAATAACGCATCGTACAAAATTAGCTTGTATCTCCTAAACAACACGTTGAAACTTAAAAAGATTTGGTGTGGCGTGTACGTCTAAACGTGTAGCCTCAAAAGAGAACCCATAGGAGAATTTTCTTTGGTCAAAATTTGTCAGAAAACCACGTATTAAGGAAATCCCGCATCATGCGAAATTATCTTGTTTTCCCAAAAAAAACGTTTTAACTCGAAAAGCTTTGGTGTTGCGCGTATGTCTAAGCGTTTAGCCTCAAAAGAGAACGCACAGGAGAGTTTTCTCTCGAAAGAATATGTAAGAATACCACGTTATAAAGAAATACAGTGTTGCAGAGTAAAGACAAATATGGACTTATTGGAATCACTTAAACTTTAGGCGAAGAAATAAGGCATCGTACAAAATTAGGTTGTATCTCGTAAACAACACGTTATAACTCGAAAAGATTTGGTGTGGTGTGTACGTCTAAACGTGTAGCCTCAAAAGAGAACCCACAGGAGAATTTTCTTTCGTCAAAATTTGTCAGAAAACCACGTTTTAAGGAAAACCCGTATCGTGCGAAATTATCTTGTTTTTCCTAAACAACACGTTGTAACTCGAAAAGCTTTGGTGTTGCGTGTATGTCTAAGCATGTAGCCTCAAAAGAGAACGCAAAGGAGAGTTTTTTCTCGAAATAATATGTAAGAATAGCACGTTATTAGGAAATACAGTGTTGCAGAGTAAAGACATATACTTATGTATTGGAAAAACTTTACAAGAAGAAATAACGCATCGTACAAAATTAGCTTGTATCTCCTAAACAACACGTTGTAACTTAAAAAGATTTGGTGTGACGTGTACGTCTAAACGTGTAGCCTCAAAAGAGAACCCATAGGAGAATTTTCTTTGGTCAAGATTTGTCAGAAAACCACATATTAAGGAAATCCCGCATCGTGCGAAATTATCTTGTTTTTCCTAAACAACACGTTTTAACTCGAAAAGCTTTGGTGTTGCATGTATGTCTAAGCATGTAGCCACAAAAGAGAACTCACAGGAGAGTTTTCTCTTGAAAGAATATGTAAGAATACCACGTTATAAGGAAATACAGTGTTGCAGAGTAAAGACAAATGCATATGTATTGGAAACCCTTAAACTTTACGAGATGAAATAAAGCATCTTACAAAATTAGCTTGTATCTCCTAAACAACACGTTCGAACTCGAAAAGATTTGGTGTGGCCTGTACATCTAAACGTGTAGCCTCAAAAGAGAACCAACAGGAGAATTTTCTTCCGTCAAAATTTGTCAGAAAACTACGTTTTAAGGTAATCCCGCATCGTGAGAAATTATCTTGTTCTTCCTAAACAACACGTTGTAACTCGAAAAGCTTTGGTGTTGGGTGTATGTCTAAGCATGTAGCCCGAAAAGAGAACGCAGAGGAGAGTTTTCTCTCGAAAGAATATGTAAGAATACCACGTTGTAAGGAAATACAGTGTTGCAGAGTAAAGGCAAAGACATACGTATTGGAAATGCAACATCAAAGCTTTTCGAGTTACAACGTGTTGTTTAGGAAAAACAAGATAATTTTGCACGATGAGTGATTTCCTTAAAACATGGTTTTCTGACAAATTTTAACGAAAAAAAAATTCTCCTGTGGGTTATCTTTCGGGCTACACGTTTAGACGTACACGCCACACCAAATCTTTTCGAGTTACAACATGTTGTTTAGGAGATACAAGCTAATTTTGTACAATGGGTTATTTCTTCTTGTAAAGTGTTTCCAATAGGTACGTATTTGCCTTTAGTCTGCAACACTGTATTTCCTTATAACGTGGTATTCTTACATATTCTTTCGAGAGTAAACTCTCCTGTGCGTCCTCTTTTGAGGCTACACGCTTAGACATACACACAACACCAAAGCTTTTCGCGTTACAACCTGTTGTTTCGGAAAAACAAGATTATTTTGCACGAAGAGGGATTTTCTTAATATGCGGTTTTCTGACAAATTTTGACCAAAGAAAATTCTCCTATGGGTTCTCTTTGAGACTACACGTTTAGACGTACAGGCCACACCAAATCTTTTTAAGTTACAACGTGTTGTTTAGGAGATACAAGCTAATTTTTTTTACTATGCATTATTTCTTCTCGTAAAGTTTAAGTTTCTCCAATACGTATGTATTTGCCTCTACTCTGCAACACTTTATTTCCTTATAACGTGGTATTCTTACATATTCTTTCGAGAGAAAACTCTCCTGTGCGTTATCTTTGGAGGCTACACGCTTAGACATACACGCAACACCAAAGCTTTTCGAGTTACAACGTGTTGATTAGGAAAAACAAGATAATTTCGCACGATGCGGGATTTCCTTAAAACGTGGTTTTCTGACAAATTTTGACGTAAGAAAATTCTCCTGTGGGTTCTCTTTTGAGGCTACACGTTTAGACGTACACGCCACACCAAATCTTTTTGAATTACCACGTGTTGTTTCAGAGATACAAGCTAATTTTGTACCACGCTTTATTTCTTCTCATAATGTGTTTCCAATATGTACGTATTTGTCTTTACTCTGCAGCAATATATTAACTTATAACGTGGTATTCTTACATATTCTTTCGAGAGAAAACTCTCCTGTGCATTCTCTTTTGAGGCTACACGCTTAGACATACACGCAACACCAAAGCTTTTCTAGTTACAACATGTTGTTTAGGAAAAACCAGATAATTTCGCACGATGCGGGATTTCCTTAAAACGTGGTTTTCTGAAAAATTTTAACGAAAGAAAACTCTCCTGTGGGTTCTCCTTTGAGACTACATGTTTAGACATACACACCACACCCAATCGTTTTGAGTTACAACGTGTTGTTTAGGACATACCAGCTAATTTTGCAAGATGCGTTATTTCTTTCATAAAGTGCTTCCAATACGTACTTATTTGTCTTTACTCTTCCACACTGTATTTCCTTATAAGGGGTATTCTTACATATTCTTTCGAGAGAAAACTCTCCTGTGCGTTCTCTTTTAGGGCTACATCCTTAGACATACACCCAACCCCAAAGCTTTTCGAGTTAAAACGTGTTGTTTAGGAAGAACAAGATAATTTCTCATGATGCGGGATTTCCTTAAAACGTGGTTTTCTGAAAAATTTTGAAGAAAGAAAATTGTCCTTTGGGTTCTCTTTTGAGTCTACACATTTAGACGTACAGGCCACACCAAATCTTATCAAGTTACAGCGTGTTGTTTAGGAGATACAAGCTAATTTTGTAGGATGCTTTATTTCATCTCTTAAAGTTTATGGGTTTCCAATACATACATATTTGTCTTTACTCTGCAACACTGTATTTCTTTATAACGTGGTATTCTTACATATTCTTTCGAGAGAAAACTCTCCTGTGCGTTCTCTTTTGAGGCTACACGCTTAGACATACATGCAACACCAAAGCTTTTCGCGTTACAACGTGTTGTTTAGGAAAAACAAAATAATTTCGCACGATGAGGGATTTACTTAATACGTGGTTTTCTGACAAATTTTGACCAAAGAAAATTCTCCTATGGGTTCTCTTTTGAGACTACACGTTTATACGTACAAGCCACACCAAATCTTTTTAAGTTACAACGTGTTGTTTAGGAGATACAAGCTAATTTTATACGATGCGTTATTTCTTCTTGTAAAGTTTTTCCAATAAGTAAGTATTTGTCTTTACTCTGCAACACTGTATTTCCTTATAACGTGGTATTCTTACATATTTTTTGAGAGAAAACACTCCTGTGCGTTCTCATTTGAGGCTACATGCTTAGACATACACGCAACAGCAAAGCTTTTCGAGTTACAACCTATTGTTTAGGAAGAACAAGATAATTTCTCAAGAAGCGGGATTTCCTTAAAACGTGGTTTTCTGACAAATGTTGACGAAAGAAAATTCTCCTGTGGGTTCTCTTTTGAGGCTACAAGTTTAGACGTACATGCCACACCAAATCTTTTTGAGTTACAACTTGTTGTTTAGGAGATACAAGCTAATTTTTTTTACGATGCATTATTTCTTCTCGTAAAGTTTAAGTGTTTCCAAAACGTATGTATTTGCCTCTACTCTGCAACACTGTATTTCCTTATAACTTGGTATTCTTACATATTCTTTCGAGAGAAAACTCTCCTGTGCGTTCTATCTGGAGGCTACAAGCTTAGACATTCACACAACACCAAAGCTTTTCGAGTTACAACGTGTTGTTTAGGAAAAACAAGATAATTATGCATGATGCGGGATTTCCTTAAAACGTGGTTTTCTGACAAATTTTGACGAAAGAAAATTCTCCTGTGGGTTCTCTTTTGAGGCTACACGTTTAGACGTACACGCCACACCAAATCCTTTCGAGTTATAACCTGTTGTTTAGGATATACAAGCTAATTTTGTACTATGTGTTATTCCTTCTCGTAAAGTTTAAGTGTTTCCAATAAGTATGTATTTGTCTTTACTCTGCAACACTGTATTTCCTTATAACGTGGTATTCCTACATATTCTTTCGGGAGAAAACTCTCCTGTGCATTCTGTTTTGAGGCTACACGCTTAGACATACACGCAACACCAAAGCTTTTCGAGTTACAACATGTTGTTTAGGAAAAACAAGATAATTTCGCACGATGCGGTATTTCCTTAAAACGTGGTTTTCTGACAAATTTTGACGAAAGAAAACTCTCCAGTGGGTTCTCTTTTGAGGCTACACGTTTAGACGTTTTCGCCACACCAAATCTTTTCGAGTTACAATGTGTTGTTTGGGAAATACAAGCTAATTTTGCATGATGCGTTATTTCTTCTCCTAAAGTGTTTCCAATAAGTACATATTTGTCTATACTCTGCAACACTGTATTTCCTTATAACATGGTATTCTTACATATTCTTTCGAGAGAAAACTATCCTGTGCATTCTCTTTGGAGGCTACACGCTTAGAAATACACGCAACACCAAAGTTTTTCGAGTTACAAAGTGTTGATTAGGAAAAACAAGATAATTTCGCACAATGCGGGATTTCCTTAAAACGTGGTTTTCTGACAAATTTTGACTTAAGAAAATTCTCCTGTGGGTTCTCCTTTGAGGCTACACGTTAAGACGTCCACGCCACACCAAATCTTTTTGAGTTACCACGTGTTGTTTTGGAGATACAAGATAATTTTGTACCATGCGTTATTTCTTCTGATAATGTGTTTCCAATACGTTCATATTTGTCTTTACTCTGCAGCAATATATTTCCTTATAACGCGGTATTCTTACATATTCTTTCGAGAGAAAAATCTCCTGTGCATTCTCTTTGGAGGCTACACGCTTAGACATACACGCAACACCAAAGCTTTTCGAGTTATAACGTGTTGATTAGGAAAAACAAGATAATTTCACACGATGCGGGATTTCCTTAAAACGTGGTTTTCTGACAAATTTTGAGGTAAGAAGATTATCCTGTGGGTTCTCTTTTGAGGCTACACATTTAGACGTACATGCCACACCAAATCTTTTTGAGTTACCACGTGTTGTTTAGGAGATACAAGCTAATTTTGTACCATGCGTTATTTCTTCTCATAATATGTTTCCAATACGTATGTATTTGTCTTTACTCTGCAGCAATATATTTCCTTATAACGTGGTATTCTTACATATTCTTTCAAGAGAAAACTCTCCTGTGCATTCTCTATTGAGGCTACACGCTTAGACATACACCCAACACCAAAGCTTTTCGAGTTACTATGTTTTGTTTATGAAAAACAAGATAATTACGCCCGATGCTGGATTTCCTTAAAACGTGGTTTTCTGACAAATTTTGACGAAAGAAAATTCTCCTGTGGGTTCCCTTTTGAGGCTACATATTTAGATGTACACGCCACACCAAATCTTTTCGAGTTACAACGTGTTGTTTAGGAGATACAAGCTTATTTTGTACGATGCGTTATTTCTTCTCCTAAAGTGTTTCCAATACGTACGTATATGTCTTTACTCTACAACACTGTATTTCCTTATAACATGGTATTCGTACATATTCTTTCGAGAGAAAACTCTCCTGTGCATTCTCTTTTGAGGTTACATGCTTAGACATACACGCAACACAAAAGCATTTCGAGTTAGAACGTGTTGTTTAGGAAAAACAAGATAATTTCGCACGATGCGGGAATTCTTTAAAACGTGGTTTTCTGACAAATTTTGAGGAAAGAAAATTCTCCTGCGGGTTTTCATTTGAGGCTACACGTTTAGACGTACACGCCACACCAAATCTTTTCGAGTTACAATGTGTTGTTTAGGAGATACAAGCTAATTTTTTACAATGCTTTATATCTTCTCGTAAAGTTTAAGTGTTTCCACAAGGTACGTATTTATCTTTAATTTGCCACAATGTATTTCCTTATAACGTGGTATTCTTACATACTCGTTTGAGAGAAATCTCTCCTGTGCGTTCTCTTTTGAGGCTACATGCTTAGACATACACGCAACACCAAAGATTTTCGAGTTACATTGTGTTGTTTAGGAAAAACAAGATAGTTTCGTACAATGCGGGATTTCCTTAATAAGTTTTTTCTGACAAATTTTGAGGAAAGGAAATTCTCCTGTGTGTTTTCTTTTGAGGCTACATGTTTAGACGTACACGCCACACCAAATCTTTTCTAGTTACAACGTGTTGTTTTGGAGATACAAACTAATTTTTTACGATGCGTTATTTCTTCTCATAAAGTGTTTCAAATACATACGTATTTGTCTATACTCTGCAAAACTGTATTTCCTTATAATGTGGTATTCTTACATGTTCTTTCTAGAGAAAACTCTCCTGTGCGTTCTCTTTTGAGACTACACGCTTAGACATACACACAACATCAAAGCTTTTCGAGTTACAACGTGTTATTTAGGAAAAACAAGATAATTTCGCACGATGCGGGATTTCCTTAAAACATGGTTTTCTGACAAATTTTAATGAAAAAAAAAATCTCCTGTGGGTTCTCTTTTGAGGCTACACGTTTAGACGTACACGCCACACCAAATCCTTTCGAATTACAACGTGTTGTTTAGGAGATACAAGCAAATTTTATACGATGTGTTATTTCTTCTCGTAAAGTGTTTCCAATACATACTTATTTGCCTTTAGTCTAAAACACTGTATTTCCTTATAACGTGGTATTCTTACATATTCTTTCGAGAGAAAACTCTCCTGTGCGTCCTCTTTTGAGGCTACACGCTTAGACATACACGCAACACCAAAGCTTTTCGCGTTTCAACCTGTTGTTTAGGAAAACAAGATAATTTCATACGATGAGGGATTTCCTTAATACGTGGTTATCTGACAAATTTTGACCAAAGAAAATTCTCCTATCGGTTCTCTCTTGAGACTACACGTGTAGACGTACAGGCCACACCAAATGTTTTTAAGTTACAACGTGTTGTTTAGGAGATACAACCTAATTTTGTACGAAGCGTTATTTCTTCTCGTAAAGTTTTTCCACTAAGTAAGTATTTGTCTTTAGTCTGCAATACTGTATTTCCTTATAACGTGGTATTCTTACATATTTTTTCGAGAGAAAACTCTCCTGTGCGTTCTCATTTGAGGCTACACGCTTAGACATACACACAACAGCAAAGCTTTTCGAGTTACAATGTGTTGTTTAGGAAGAACAAGATAATTTCTCACGATGCGGGATTCCCTTAAAACGTGGTTTTCTGACAAATTTTGACGAAAGAAAATTCTCCTGTGGGTTCTCTTTTGAGGCTACACGTTTAGACGTACATGCCACACCAAATCTTTTTGAGTTACAACTTGTTGTTTAGGAGATACAAGCTAATTTTTTTACGATGCGTTATTTCTTCTCGTAAAGTTTAAGTGTTTCCCATACATATGTGTTTGCCTTTACTCTGCAACACTGTATTTCCTTATAACGTGGTATTCATACATATTCTTTTGAGAGAAAACTCTCCTGTGCGTTCTCTTTGGAGGCTACACGCTTAGACATTCACGCAACACCAAAGCTTTTCGAGTTACAACGTGTTGTTTAGGAAAAGCAAGATAATTTCGCATGATGCTGGATTTCCTTAAAACGTGGATTTCTGACAAATTTTGACAGAAGAGAATTCTCCTGTGGGTTCTCTTTTGAGGCTACACGTTTAGACGTACACGCCACACCAAATCCTTTCGAGTTATAACGTGTTGTTTAGGATATGCAAGCTAATTTTTTACTATGTGTTATTTCTTCTCTTAAAATTTAAGTGTTTCCAATAAGTATGCATTTGTCTTTACTCTGCAACACTGTATTTCCTTATAACGTGGTATTCCTACATATTCTTTCGGTAGAAAACTCTCCTGTGCATTCTCTTTTGAGGCTACACGCTTAGACATAGACGCAACACCAAAGCTTTTCGAGTTACAACATGTTGTTTAGGAAAACAAGATAATTTCGCACGATTCGGGATTTCCTTAAAACGTGGTTTTCTGACAAATTTTGACGAAAGAAAACTCTCCTGTGGGCTCTCTTTTGAGGCTACACGTTTAGAAATACACGCCACACCAAATCTTTTCGAGTTACAATGTGTTGTTTAGGAGATACAAGCTAATTTTGCATGATGCGTTATTTCTTCTCGTAAAATGTTTCCAATAAGTACATATTTGTCTATACTCTGCAACACTGTATTTCCTTATAAGGTGGTATTCTTACATATTCTTTCGAGAGAAAACTCTCCTGTGCGTTTTCTTTGGAGGCTAGACGCTCAGACATACAAGCAACACCAAAGCTTTTCGAGTTATAACGTGTTGATTAGGAAAAACAAGATAATTTCACACGATGCGGGATTTCCTTAAAACGTGGTTTTCTGACAAATTTTGACGTAAGAAAATTATCCTGTGGGTTCTCTTTTGAGGCTACACATTTAGACGTACACGCCACACCAATTCTTTTTGAGTTACCACGTGTTGTTTAGGAGATACAAGCTAATTTTTTACCATGCGTTATTTCTTCTCATAATATGTTTCCAATACGTATGTATTTGTCTTTTCTCTGCAGCAATATATTTCCTTATAACGTGGTATTCTTACATATTCTTTCGAGAGAAAACTCTCCTGTGCATTCTCTTTTGAGGCTACACGCTTAGACATACACCCAACACCAAAGCTTTTCGAGTTACAATGATTTGTTTATGAAAAATAAGATAATTGCGCATGATGCGGGATTTCCTTAAAATGTGGTTTTCTGACAAATTTTGACGAAAGAAAATTCTCCTGTGGGTTCTCTTTGAGGCTACACGTTTAGACGTACACGCCACACCAAATCTTTTCGAGTTACGACGTGTTGTTTAGGAGATACAAGCTAATTTTGTACGATGCGTTATTTCTTCTCCTAAAGTGTTTTTCCAATACGTATGTATTTGTCTTTACTCTACAACACTTTATTTCCTTATAACATGGTATTCGTACATATTCTTTCGAGAGAAAACTCTCCTGTGCATTCTCTTTTGAGGCTACACGCTTAGATAAAAACGCAACACCAAAGCATTTCGAGTTAGAACGTGATGTTTAGGAAAAACAAGATAATTTCGCACGATGCGGGAATTCCTTAAAACGTGCTTTTCTGACAAATTTTGATGAAAGAAATTTCTCCTGTGGGTTTTCATTTGAGGCTACACGTTTAGATGTACAGGCCACACCAAATCTTTTCGAGTTACAACGTGTTGTTTAGGAGATACAAGCTAATTTTTTACGATGCTTTATATCTTCTTGTAAAGTTTAAGTGTTTACAAAAGGTACGTATTTATCTTTAATTTGCCACAATGTATTTCCTTATAACGTGGTATTCTTACATACTCGTTCGAGAGAAATCTCTTCTGTGCGTTCTCTTTTGAGGCTACATGCTTAGACATACACGCAATACCAAAGATTTTCGAGTTACAATGTGTTGTTTAGGAAAAACAAGATAGTTTCGCACGATGCGGGATTTCCTTAATAAGTTTTTTCTGACAAATTTTGAGGAAAGGACATTCTCCTGTGGGTTTTCTTTTGAGGCTACATGTTTAGACGTACACGCCACACCAAATCGTTTCGAGTTACAACGTGTTGTTTTGGAGACACAAACTAATTTTTTACGATGCGTTATTTCTTCTCATAAAGTGTTTCAAATACATACGTATTTGTCTTTACTCTGCAAAACAGTATTTCCTTATAATGTGGTATTCTTACATGTTCTTTCTAGAGAAAACTCTCCTGTGTGTTCTCTTTTGAGACTACACGCTTAGACATACACGCAACATCAAAGCTTTTCGAGTTACAACGTGTTATTTAGGAAAAACAAGATAATTTCGCACGATGCGGGATTTCCTTAAAACATGGTTTTCTGACAAATTTTAACGAAAAAAATATTCTCCTGTGGGTTCTCTTTTGAGGCTACACGTTTAGACGTACAGGCCACACCAAATCCTTTCGAATTACAACGTGTTGTTTAGGAGATACAAGCTAATTTTATACGATGTGTTATTTCTTCTCGTAAAGTGTTTCCAATACATACTTATTTGCCTTTAGTCTGCAACACTGTATTTCCTTATAATGTTGTATTCTTACATATTCTTTCGAGAGAAAACTCTCCTGTGCGTCCTCTTTTGAGGCTACACGCTTAGACATACACGCAACACCAAAGCTTTTCGCGTTTCAACCTGTTGTTTAGGAAAACAAGATAATTTCACACGATGAGGGATTTCCTTAATACGTGGTTATCTGACAAATTTTGACCAAAGAAAATTCTCCTATGGGTTCTCTCTTGAGACTACACGTGTAGACGTACAGGCCACACCAAATGTTTTTAAATTACAACGTGTTGTTTAGGAGATACAACCTAATTTTGTACGAAGCGTTATTTCTTCTCGTAAAGTTTTTCCACTAAGTAAGTATTTGTCTTTACTCTGCAATACTGTATTTCCTTATAACGTGGTATTCTTACATATTTTTTCGAGAGTAAACTCTCCTGTGCGTTCTCATTTGAGGCTACACGCTTAGACATACACGCAACAGCAAAGCTTTTCGAGTTACAACGTGTTGTTTAGAAAGAACAAGATAATTTCTCACGATGCGGGATTCCCTTAAAACGTGGTTTTCTGACAAATTTTGACGAAAGAAAATTCTCCTATGGGTTCTCTTTTGAGGCTACACGTTTAGACGTACATGCCACACCAAATCTTTTTGAGTTACAACTTGTTGTTTAGGAGATACAAGCTAATTTTTTTACGATGCGTTATTTCTTCTCGTAAAGTTTAAGTGTTTCCCATACGTATGTATTTGCCTTTATTCTTCAACACTGTATTTCCTTATAACGTGGTATTCTTACATATTCTTTTGAGAGAAAACTCTCCTGTGCGTTCTCTTTGGAGGCTACACGCGTAGACATTCACGCAACACCAAAGCTTTTCGAGTTACAACGTGTTGTTTAGGAAAAGCAAGATAATTTCGCATGATGCTGGTTTTCCTTAAAACGTGGATTTCTGACAAATTTTGACGGAAGAAAATTCTCCTGTGGGTTCTCTTTTGAGGCAACACGTTTAGACGTACACGCCCCACCAAATCCTTTCGAGTTATAACATGTTGTTTAGGATATGCAAGCTAATTTTGTACTATGTGTTATTTCTACTCTTAAAGTTTAAGTGTTTCCAATAAGTATGTATTTGTCTTTACTCTGCAACACTGTATTTCCTTATAACGTGGTATTCCTTAATATTCTTTCGGGAGAAAACTCTCCTGTGCATTCTCTTTTGAGGCTACACGCTTAGTCATAGACGCAACACCAAAGCTTTTCGAGTTACAACATGTTGTTTAGGAAAACAAGATAATTTCGCACGATTCGGGATTTCCTTAAAACGTGGTTTTCTGACAAATTTTGACCAAAGAAAACTCTCCTGTGGGCTCTCTTTTGATGCTACACGTTTAGAAATACACGCCACACCAAATCCTTTCGAGTTACAATGTGTTGTTTAGGAGATACAAGCTAATTTTGCATGATGCGTTATTTCTTCTCGTAAAATGTTTCCAATAAGTACATATTTGTCTATAATCTGCAACACTGTATTTCCTTATAAGGTGGTATTCTTACATATTCTTTCGAGAGAAAACTCTCCTGTGCGTTTTCTTTGGAGGCTACACGCTTAGGCATACACGCAACACCAAAGCTTTTCGAGTTATAACGTGTTGATTAGGAAAAACAAGATAATTTCACACGATGCGGGATTTCCTTAAAACGTGGTTTTCTGACAAATTTTGACGTAAGAAAATTATCCTGTGGGTTCTCTGTTGAGGCTACACATTTAGACGTACACGCCACACCAATTCTTTTTGAGTTACCACGTGTTGTTTAGGAGATACAAGCTAATTTTTTACCATGCGTTATTTCTTCTCATAATATGTTTCCAATACGTATGTATTTGTCTTTTCTCTGCAGCAATATATTTCCTTATAACGTGGTATTCTTACATATTCTTTCGAGAGAAAACTCTCCTGTGCATTCTCTTTTGAGGCTACACGCTTAGACATACACCCAACACCAAAGCTTTTCGAGTTACAATGATTTGTTTATGAAAAATAAGATAATTGCGCATGATGCGGGATTTCCTTAAAATGTGGTTTTCTGACAAATTTTGACGAAAGAAAATTCTCCTGTGGGTTCTCTTTGAGGCTACACGTTTAGACGTACACGCCACACCAAATCTTTTCGAGTTACGACGTGTTGTTTAGGAGATACAAGCTAATTTTGTACGATGCGTTATTTCTTCTCCTAAAGTGTTTTTCCAATACGTATGTATTTGTCTTTACTCTACAACACTGTATTTCCTTATAACATGGTATTCGTACATATTCTTTCGAGAGAAAACTCTCCTGTGCATTCTCTTTTGAGGCTACACGTTTAGACGTACACGTCACACCAAATCCTTTCGAGTTATAACGTGTTTAGGATATACAAGCTAATTTTGTACTATGTGTTATTTCTTCTCGTAAAGTTTAAGTGTTTCCAAAAAGTATGTATTTGTCTTTACTCTGCAACACCTTATATCCATATAACGTGGTATTTCTACATATTCTTTCGGGAGAAAACTCTCCTGTGCATTCTCTTTTGAGGCAACACGTTTAGACATACATGCAACACCAAAGCATTTCGAGTTAGAACGTGTTGTTTAGGAAAAACAAGATAATTTCGCACGATGGGGGAATTCCTTAAAAGGTGCTTTTCTGACAAATTTTGATGAAAGAAATTTCTCCTGTGGGTTTTCATTTGAGGCTACACGTTTAGATGTACAGGCCACACCAAATCTTTTCGAGTTACAACGTGTTGTTTAGGAGATACAAGCTAATTTTTTACGATGCTTTATATCTTCTTGTAAAGTTTAAGTGTTTCCAAAAGGTACGTATTTATCTTTAATTTGCCACAATGTATTTCCTTATAACGTGGTATTCTTACATACTCGTTCGAGAGAAATCTCTCCTGTGCGTTCTCTTTTGAGGCTACATGCTTAGGCATACACGCAACACCAAAGATTTTCGAGTTACATTGTGTTGTTTAGGAAAAACAAGATAGTTTCGCACAATGCGGTATTTCCTTAATAAGTGGTTTTCTGACAAATTTTGACGAAAGAAAATTCTCCTGTGGGTTCTCCTTTGAGGCTACACGTTTAGACGTACACGACACACCAAATCGTTTCGAGTTACAACGTGTTGTTTAGGAGATACAAACTAATTTTTTATGATGCATTATTTCTTCTCGTAAAGTGTTTCAAATACATACGTATTTGTCTTTACTCTGCAAAACTGTATTTCCTTATAATGTGGTATTCTTACATGTTCTTTAGAGAGAAAACGTTCCTGTGCGTTATCTTTTGAGGCTACAGGCTTAGACATACACGCAACATCAAAGCTTTTCGAGTTACATCGTGTTGTTTAGGAAAAACAAGATAATTTCGCATGATGAGTGATTTCCTTAAACCATGGTTTTCTGACAATTTTTAACGAAAAAAAATTCTCCTGTGTGTTCTCTTTTGAGGCTACACATTTAGACGTACACGCAACACCAAATCTTTTTGAGTAACAATGTGTTGTATAGGAGATACAAACTAATTTTGTACGATGCGTTGTTTCTTCTAGTAAAGTGTTTCTAATAGGTACAAATTTGCTTTAGTCTGCAACACTGTATTTCCTTATAACGTGGTATTCTTACATATTCTTTCGAGAGAAAACTCTCCTGTGCGTCCTCTTTTGACGCTACACGCTTAGACATACACGCAAAACCAAAAGTTTTCGCGTTACAACGTGTTGTTTAGGAAAAACCAGATAATTTCGCGCGATGAGGGATTTCCTTAATACGTGGTTTTCTGACAAATTTTGACCAAAGAAAATTCTCCTATCAGTTCTCTTTTGAGACTATACGTGGAGACGTACAGGCCACACCAAATCTTTTTAAGTTACAACGTGTTGTTTAGGAGATATAAGCTAATTTTGTAGGATGCCTTATTTCTTCTCGTAAAGTTTTTCCAATAAGTAAGTATTTGTCTTTACTCTGCAACACTGTATTTCCTTATAACGTGGTATTCTTACATATTTTTTCGAGAGAAAACTCTCCTGTGCGTTCTCATTTGAGGCTACACGCTTAGACATACACGCAACAGCAAAGCTTTTCGAGTTACAACATGTTGTTTAGGAAGAACAAGATAATTTCTCACGATGCAGGACTTCCTTAAAACGTGGTTTTCTGACAAATTTTGACGAAAGAAAATTCTCCTGTGGGTTCTCTTTTGAGGCTACACGTTTAGATGTACATGCCACACCAAATCCTTTTGAGTTACAACTTGTTGTTTAGGAGATACAAGCTAATTTTTTTTACGATGCGTTATTTCTTCTGTAAAGTTTAAGTGTTTCCACTATGTTTGTATTTGCCATTACTCTGCAACACTGTATTTCCTTATAACGTGGTATTCTTACATATTCTTTCGAGAGAAAACTCTCCTGTGCGTTCTCTTTGGAGGCTACACGCTGAGACATTCACGCAACACCAAAGCTTTTCTCGTTACAATGTGTTGTTTAGGAAAAACAAGATAATTTCGCACGATGAGGGATTTCCTTAATACGTGGTTTTCTGACAAATTTTGACCAAAGAAAATTCTCCTATGGGTTCTCTTTTGAGACTACACGTTTAGACGTACAGGCCACACCAAATCTTTTTAAGTTACAACGTGGTGTTTAGGAGATACAAGCTAATTTTGTACGATGCGTTATTTCTTCTCGTAAATTTTTTCCAATCAGTAAGTATTTGTCTTTACAATGCAAAAATGTATTTCGTTACAACGTGGTATTCTTACATATTCTTTCGAGAGAAAACTCTCCTGTGCATTCTCTTTTGAGGCTACACGCTTAGACATACACGCAACACCAAAGCTTTTCTAGTTACAACGTGTTGTTTAGGAAAAACAAGATAATTTCGCACGATGCGGGATTTCCTTAAAACGTGGTTTTCTGACAAATTTTGACGAAAGAAAACTCTCCTGTTGGTTCTCTTTTGAGGCTACACGTTTAGACGTACACGCCACACCAAATCTTTTCGAGTTACAACGTGTTGTTTAGGACATACAAGCTAATTTTGCAAGATGCGTTATTTCTCTCATAAAGTGCTTCCAATACGTACATATTTGTCTTTACTCTGCCACACTGTATTTCCTTATAACGTGGAATTCTTACATATTCTTTTGAGAGAAAACTCTCCTGTGCGTTCTCTTTTGGGGCTACATGCTTAGACATATACCCAACACCAAAGCTTTTCGAGTTAAAACCTGTTGTTTAGGAAGAACAAGATAATTTCTCACGATGCAGGATTTCCATAAAACGTGGCTTTCTGAAAAATTTTGACGAAAGAAAATTGTCCTGTGGGTTCTCTTTTGAGGCGACTCGTTTAGACGTACACGCCACACCAAATCTTTTCGAGTTACAACGTGTTGTTTAGGAGATACAGGCTAATTTTGTAAGATGCTTTATTTCATCTCTTAAAGTTTATGTGTTTCCAATACATACATATTTGTCTTTACTCTGCAACACTGTATTTCCTTACAACGTGGTATTCTTACATATTCTTTCGAGAGAAAACTCTCCTGTGCATTCTCTTTTGAGGCTACACGCTTAGACATACACGCAACACCAAAGCTTTTCGCGTTACAATGTGTTGTTTAGGAAAAACAGGATAATTTCGCACGATGAGGGATTTCCTTAATACCTGGTTTTCTGACAAATTTTGACCAAAGAAAATTCTCCTATGGGTTCTCTTTTGAGACTACACGTTTAGTCGTACAGGCCACACCAAATCTTTTTAAGTTACAACGTGGTGTTTAGGAGATACAAGCTAATTTTATACGATGCATTATTTCTTCTCGTAAAGTTTTTCCAATAGGTAAGTATTTGTCTTTACTCTGCAAAAATGTATTTCCTTACAACGTGGTATTCTTACATATTTTTTCGAGAGAAAACTCTCCTGTGCATTCTCATTTGAGGCTACACGCTGAGCCATACAGGCAACAGCAAAGCTTTTCGAGTTACAACGTGTTGTTTAGGAACAACAAGAAAATTTCGCATGATTCGGGATTTCCTTAAAACGTGGTTTTCTGACAAATTTTGACGAAAGAAAATTCTCGTGTGGGTTCTCTTTTGAGGCTACACGTTTAGACGTACAAACCACACCAAATCCTTTCGAGTTATAACGTGTTGTTTAGGATATACAAGCTAATTTTGTACTATGTGTTATTTCTTCTCGTAAAGTTTAAGTGTTTCCAATAAGTATGTATTTGTCTTTACTCTGCAACACTGTATTTCCTTATAACGTGGTATTCATACATATTCTTTCGGGAGAAAACTCTCCTGCGCTTTCTCTTTTGAGGCTACACGCTTAAACATACATGCAATACCAAAGCTTTTCGAGTTAAAACATGTTGTTTAGGAAAAACAAGATAATTTCGCACGATGCCGGATTTCTTTAAAACGTGGTTTTTTGACAAAATTTGAGGTAAGAAAATTCTCCTCTGGGTTCTCTTTTGAGGCTACACGTTTAGATGTACACTTCGCACCAAATCTTTTTGAGTTACCACGTGTTGTTTCAGAGATACAAGCTAATTTTGCAAGATGAGTTGTTTCTCTCATAAAGTGCTTCCAATAAGTACGTATTTGTCTTTACTCTGCCACACTGTAATTCCTTATAACGTGTTATTCTTACATATTCTTTCGAGAGAAAACCCTCTTGTGCGTTCTCTTTTGGGGCTACATGCTGAGACATACACCCAACACCAAAGCTTTTCGAGTTAAAACGTGTTGTTTAGGAAGAACAAGATAATTTCTCACGATGCGGGATTTCCTTAAAACGTGGTTTTCTGACAAATTTTGACGAAAGAAAATTCTCCTTTGTGTTCTCTTTTGAGGCTACACGTTTAGACGTACACGCCAAACCAAAACTTTTCGAGTTACCACGTGTTGTTTAGGAGATACAAGCTAATTTTGTTCGATGCGTTATTTCTTCTCGTAAAGTGTTCCCAATATATACATATTTGTCTTACTCTGCAAAATTGTATTTCCTAATAACGTCTTATTCTTACATATTCTTTCGAGAGAAAACTCTCCTGTGCCTTCTCTTTTGAGGCTCCATGCTTACACATACACGCAACACAAAAGATTTTCCAGTTACAACATGTTGTTTAGGAAAAAGAAGATGATTACGCACAATGCTGGATTTCCTTAAAACATAAATTTCTGAAAAAAATTGACGAAAGAAAATGCTCCTGTGGGTTCTCTTTTGAGGCTACACGTTTAGACGTACACGCCACACCAAATCTTTTGGAGTTACAACGTGTTGTTTAGGAGATACAAGCTAATTTTTTACAATGCGTTAATTCTTCTCGTAAGGTGTTTCCAATACATAAGTATTTGTCTTTACTCTGCAACACTGTATTTCCTTATAACGTGGTATTCTTACATATTCTTTGGAGAGAAAACTATCCTGTGCGTTCCATTTTGAGGCTACACACTTAGACATACAGGCAACACCAAAGCGTTTTGAGTTACAACGTGTTGTTTATGAATAAAAAAGATAATTTCGCACGATGTGGGATTTCCTTATAATGTGGTTTTCTGACGAATTTTGACAAAAGAAAATTCTCCTGTGGGTTCTCTTTTGACGCTAAACATATAGATGTGCACGCCACACCAAATCCTTTCGAATTACCACGTGTTGTTTAGGAGATACAAGCTTATTTTGTATGATGTGTTATTTCTTCTCGTAAAGTGTTTCCAGAACTTACGTATTTGTATTTCTCTGCAACACTGTATTTCCTTATAACGTGGTATTCTTACATATTCTTTCGAGGAAAACTCTCCTGTGCATTCACTTTTGAGGCTACACGCTTAGACATACACGGAACACCAAAGCTTTTCGAGTTACAACGTGTTGTTTAGGCAAAACAAGATAATTTTGCACAATGCAGGATTTCCATAAAACGTGGTTTTCTGAAAAATTTTGACGAAAGAAAACTCTCCTGTTGGTTCTCTTTTGAGGCTACACGTGTAGAGGTACGAGCCACACCAAATCTTTTCGAGTTACAACGTGTTGTTTAGGAGATACAAGCTAATTTTGTATGATGCGTTATTTCTTCTCTTAAAGTGTTTCCAATATGTACGTAGTTGTCTTTATTCTGCAACACTGAATTTCCTTATAATGTGGTATTCCTACATATTCTTTAGAGAGAAAACTATTCTGTGCATTCTCTTTTGAGGCTACACGCTTAGACATACACGCAATACCAAAGCTTTTAGATTTACAACGTGTTGTTTTGAAAAACAAGATAATATTGCACGATGCGAGATTTCCTTAACACGTGGTTTCTGACAAATTTTGATGAAACAAAATTCTCCTGTGGGTTCTCTTTTGAGGCTACACGTTTAGACATACACGTCACACCAAATCTTTTCGAGTTACAACGTGTTGTTTAGGAGATACAAGCTAATTTTGTATGATGTGTTATTTCTTCTCCTAAAGTGTTTCCAATACGTACGTATTTTTGTTGACTCTACAACACTGTATTTCCTTATAACGTGGTATTCTTACCTATTCTTTCGAAAGAAAACTCTCCTGTGCCTTCTCTTTTGAGGCTCCACGCTTAGACATACACGCAACACTAAAGCTTTTCGAGTTACAACATGTTGTTTAGGAAAAAGAAGATGATTTCGCAGGATACGGGATTTCCTTAATACGTGGTTTTCTGAAAAATTTTAACGAAAGAAAATTCTCCTGTGGGTTCTCTTTTGAGGCCACACGGTTAGACGTACACGCCACACCAAATCTTTTTGAGTTACAACGTGTTGTTTAGGAGATACAAGCTAAATTTGTACGATGCTTTAATTCTTCTCATAGAGTGTTTCCAATTCGTAAGTATTAGTCTTTATTCTGCAACACTGTATTTCCTTATAAAGTGGTGTTCTTACATATTCTTTCGAGAGAAAACTATCCTGGGCGTTGCCTTTTGAGGCTACAAACTTAGACATACAGGCAACACCAAAGCTTTTCGAGTTACAACGTATTGTTTATGAAAAATAAGATACTATCGCACCTTGCGGGATTTCCTTAAATCGTGATTTTCTGACAAATTTTGATGAAAGAAAATTCTTCTGTGGGTTCTCTTTTGAGGCTACACACTTAGACATACACCCAACGCCAAAGCTTTTCCAGTTACAACATGTTGTTTAGGAAACACAAGATAATTTCGCACGATGCGGGATTTCCTCAAAACGTGGTTTTCTGACACAATTTGACAAAAGAAAGTTCTCCTGTGGGATCTCTTTGAGGCTACACGTGTAAATGTACGAGCCTCACCAAATCTTTTCGAGTTACAACATGTTGTTTAGGAGATACAAGCTAATTTTGTACGACACGTTATTTCTTCTCTTAAAGTGTTTCCAATACGTACATATTTGTCCTTATGCTGCAACACTGTATTTCCTTATAACGTGGTATTCTAACATATTCTTTCGAGAGAAAACTCTCCTGGGCGTTCTCTTTTGAGGCTACATGCTTAGACATACACGCAACAGCAAAGCTTTTCGAGTTACAACGTGTTGTTTAGGAAAAATAAGATAATTTTGCACGATGCGGGATTTCTTTAAAACGTGGTTTCTGACAAATTTTGATGAAAGAAAATTCTCCTGTGGGATCTCTTTTGAGGCTACATGTTTAGACGTACACCTCACACCAAATCTTTTCGAGTTACAACGTGTTGTTTAGGAGATACAACCTAATTTTGCAAGATGCGTTATTTCTTCTCATAAAGTGTTTCCAATATGTACTTATTTGTCTTTACTCTGCAAAATTGTATTTCCTTATAATGTGGTATTCTCACATATTCTTCCGAGAGAAAACTCTCCTGTGCCTTCTCTTTTGAGGCTCCATGCTTAGACATACACGCATCACCAAAGCTTTTCGAGTTACAACATATTGTTTAGGAAAAAGGAGATGATTTCGCACGATGCAGGATTTCCTTAAAACGTGGTTTTCTGAAAAATTTTGACGAAAGAAAATTCTCCGGTGGGTTCTCTTTTGAGGCTACACGTTTAGACATACACGCCACACCAAATCTTTTCGAGTAACAATATTTTGTTTAGGAGATTCAAGCTAATTTTATACTATGCGTTAATTCTTCTCGTAAAGTGTTTCCAATATGAACGTATTTGTCTTTAATCTGCAACACTGTTTTTCCTTATAACGTGGTATTCTTACATATTCTTTGGAGAGAAAACTATCCTGTGCATTCCCTTTTGAGGCTACACACTTAGATATACAGGCAACACCAAATCTTTTCGAGGTACAACGTGTTGTTTACGAAAAAACAAGATAATTTCGCACGATGCGGGATTTCCTTAATACGTGGTTTTCTGACAAATTTTGACGAAAGAAAATTCTCCTGTGGGTTGTCTTTTGAGGCTACACGTTTAGACGTACACACCACAGCAAATCCTTTCGAGTTACCACGTGTTGTTTAGGAGATACAAGCTAATTTTGTACGATGCATTATTTCTTCTCATAAAGTTTTTCCAATACGTAAATATTTGTCTTTACTCTGCAACACTGTATTTCCTTATAACGTTGTATTCTTACATGTTCTTTCGAGAGAAAACTCTCCTTTGCGTTCTCTTTAGAGGCTACACGCTTAGACATACACGCAACACCAAAGCTTTTCGAGTTACAACGTGTTGTTTAGGAAAAACAAGATAATTTTGCACAATGCGGGATTTCCTTAAAACGTTGTTTTCTGACAAATTTTGACAAAAGAAAGTTCTCCTGTGGGTTCTCCTTTGAGGCTACACGTGTAGACATACGAGCCACACCAAATCTTTTCGAGTTACAACGTGTTGTTTAGGAGATACAAGGTAATTTTGTACGATGCTTTATTTCTTCTCTTAAAGTGTTTCCAATGGGTACGTATTTGTCTTTACTCTGCAACACTGTATTTCCTTATAACGTGGTATTCTTACATATTCTTTCAAGAGAAAACTTTCCTGTGCATTCTCTTTT